>NC_090925.1:77833359-78136389 GCF_040938575.1 Ambystoma mexicanum
TGCAGGTTGCTGTGAATGCGAAGTTCCACTTCCTGGATGTTTCATTTTGCACAGAAATGTTGTTTGCACATTGTATTCCTAGTGCGTTGCTCCCCTTCCCCCCACCTTGCTATTCAGGTGATTGTGTTATGTGTAATGAGTTTGCTGGTCTCTGCCTGGATGCTGCAGTTTTTAATCCTTGCTCCTCCACACAGTCACCACCATTGAAGGCGCATGGGCTGAGAAATATACTGGCATGGGCCGCCTTGGTGTATTAACAGAATAGTGCTGAGTCTGGAAATGAAGAGCTTTTAAATACCCCTACACGCCTTGAAAGTGAGTCCCTGTATGCCAGGTGGAGTGGGGACACTATGGACTCAGTGCAGGGGAATGTCCCAACCACATGTATGGTGGATGTAAGCGATATTCAATCAACACTACGGCTAAGTCAATGCCTAGTCTGGGATGCTGAGGAAAACCCTTATTGATGTATTTTTATGTCCAGTTCAGTACTCTGGATGACAACCCTTGTGTAACACCCCCCTCTTAGAATCCCCCTGACCCCACTGAGCCAAGAAGTAGGTTTGTTTTGCAAATTAAAAGGTTTATTTGAAAAATTAACAAGATATATATCACACTTTTATGAGAAATTAATAATTGATATCACACTTATGAATATAATGTTGATCAACAATGGGTAACCTAACACTAGCACCCTTCTTTACAGTCAATGAGGAGTGGGTATAGGATGGATAAGGTAGCAAAAATACTTTTATGGTTTCAAGGGAAAAGCAATGAGGAATAAAATGCAGTGCAGAAATACTTGATATGATTTTAGCAAAAGATAAGATAATCACTTTTTCTCTGGCAATTCACCTCCCCCCCTATGCAATGTAAGAAATGGAAGGAGATGGAAAGAGGAGCACACAGTTCTCAGGAATGCAATCAAATACAATACGAAATTCAGTTCCCCCCCAGCAAGCTTAGAGGAAACAGGTAGAAGTTTGAAACACAGGCCCAAAATGCTTTGAATGTGATGACAATGAAGTGAGAAATGTGCTAAAAATGCTTTTAATTCCCTCTAGAGGTTCAGGGTGGGTGATATCTAGTTTATATTAGTTCAGGCTCACTTTAGCAATTCTCTATGTGTAACCAGCAGGTTAAAACGAATTTTAGCAAAGGAAAGCAAGAAGCTGCTGATTTTTACACGTGGCTGAAATTGTGCAAAATGTCAAATCGCGGCATATTTACTTGCGCGCGTCGAGCGTAATTACGGAGGCACTATAAGGAGTAGGAAGTCAGTTCTAGGTTTGTTGGAAAGCCTAGGATCTTTAAGATGAAAGTTAAATCTCGTTCCTAGCACAAACGGTTCCGGAGATAGGGACGATTTTGTGAAAGTAGTTTCTCGGATTTGAAATTTTAAAGCTCAGAATGACAGATGATAGTTTTCAGTTTTAAAGATGACAGAATGACACGATTCTAGGAGGCAGTTCTAATAGGCTAAAATAGTTTGGATTAGATTATTTTAAACTAAGAGATTGGTTTTGGCACAATGAGTACTCACACTATATTTTTGAAATAAGCCGTCAAGGTCTGGTCAGGTTGGACGGGACTTCTGGCGGTTCTGCTCACAGCGGTCTGGTCTCTGGTTCTGCTCTCAGCACTGCACAGTTCTGGTCTCTCTGGATCTCTGGTCTCTCTGGATCTCTGGTCTCTGGAGGTTGATGGATTTGAAGTCTGGAGTCTTCCGGCAAAGCGTCCCGCAAGAAAGTGGAAAGTGAATTTCCTACCTGGGTTTCAGTGGCCCTTTTTACGTGTTTTGAAAATTGGTGTGTGCCTGGGCCTAGCTAAGCCTGCCCCTCTCACTTATCATTGGCCAAGCTTTCCTCTCTTCCTTGATTGGGGGGAATAAATGGAGTGTCAGAGTGATGCTGTAGGTTTTATGGTCAGAGGAACCTCCCCTTGTCAGATTGCACACAAATCTATTTCTGATCCAAATACATATTTATCTATGTACCATTTTTCTCATATTATAGGTCCAGTTAACATATTTTCTGTAGCACCAAACCATCCGATCCCTGTCTTTGTACGATGTCGTGTCCACTGATGACAGAATTCTCCCCTTTTCATACAGATAACGACCTCTAAACCTTTCCAGATTTTACACAAATGTGCACAAAGGATATGGGTTACAGATGATAAAGTGTCAGATTTTTAACATGCATACATTTGGAGTAACAACCTTTTCTCTGCTACTATCCCCACGAATACCCCACAGGGTCCTAACACCTCTTAAAATGTGCATGGAAAAATCCCAAGAATAATGATATTATTTATATAATTTTGACCAGTCCACACTATGAGTTATCAATCTTTTTAAAATTATGCCCTGTTCAAAAAGGGGTGTGGCTTCCCACATCACAGGGTGGAATAACTGGTTTATCCACTTCCCCCAAGCTCAGCTGCTAGCAGAGGCACTGCCCCTCCCAGTTTCCCCCAAGAGGAAGCCATTTTACGGCCCCCCCAATATCACATTTGCCTGAGTCCAGGACAAGGCTTTGTTCAACCTCCCTTAATTCAATCAGAGAGGTGTGATCTCCTTTTGGTGGGGGCAGCAGGATGCAGCTAGGCCTGGGAAGAGTGGCTGAGCAGGTTTCTCCTGTCGGGGGTAGTTGTCAGGCAGAATTCAGCTAAATGTCACTTTAGTTCCCAGTTTTCTACATTCAAATCCAACTTACATGCAGCTATTTTTTATATATACATTAAATAATTACTTCCTTCAAGTCATTTCAGAATATAGTTTTACATTGTATCCACCTCTTAGCAAGTCTTTCCTTGGCCTGGTTTCAGTTCATTTGTTCAGTTTTACACAAAAGTCTGGTGGTTTTAAAACGCCGGCTTTCTGATAGTGGTGAGCACCGGTACTGCATCCATTTTTGACATTAAGAAAATGAATTCTCACAGTTCTGGGTTGTTTTTGGCAATCAGCATTGCCATTCCCAATGGTTTTAGGCTACTGTGTGTGTAGCCCAATGGTGGTTTTAGGCAGTGTCCTCCTGTACTCACAACATAGGCAAAAATGGGTGGCAGCCTATTCTTCATGTTTTCCCTGTGCACTCTCTGGGGAGTTCTGGCCATCATGATGTTTTCCATGCCAGTACTGCACAGTTTTATGGTAGGGCTTGGATGCATGGGTAAAAACATCCCACATGGAATAACGTAGGCATGATGCTATCAGGCGGTGGGATGACATTTCTCAATCCACTGGCTTTTCCAAAGTGAGCTCACAATCCCACAAACCACCCACGTTATTTTAAAAGGTACCGTTTATAAGAACACCTGTTGTTGGTCTTCTTGCATCCCACAGACGTGTCTTCTAGGTTGCTTGTTTGTTATTCTGATTCAGAGACTTTCATTGGTGGGGGCAGGGCTTTAAGTGGGCCGGGGCCTGCCGGGGCTGGGCCCCGGCAGGCTCCGAAATTTCGTTTTGAGGCGGGGCCCTGCCGGGGCCCACTAATCTCCCCGGGCAGCCCCGGCCACTACACGAAAGGGCATTTTTTTCTACAGCCTGAAGCTCTCGCTCGTGTGCGAGAGCTTCAGGCTTCAGAAAAAAATGCCTTTCAGCTATAATGGTGGCGCCGCACCTGCGAGGCATCCATTTAATCAAGGGATCCACGTGGGCCGGCGCCACCATTATGGAGAAACGTGAGGCCGCTAGAAGCAGAGGCCTTGCTTTCTAAATACTGAAGCTCCCGCGGATTCGCGAGAGTTTCAGTCTTTAGGAAAAAGGCCTCTGCTTCGAGTGGCCTCACCCTTTCAGCCTTAATGGTGACGCTGCCCCTCCCCAGCTGGCGAGGGGCAGCACCACCATTAAGGCTGAATAGGCGAGGCGCTGTCCCCTGCCAGGCAAGCCTATACAAAATAAATGCAGAGATCAGCACCCTCTCCCCCATAGGGGAGAGGGTGCTAATCTCTACAAAAGGCTGCCTGGCAGGGGTGCCAGTAGCCCATTGAGCCGGGGCTCGTCAAGGGGGCGTGGCCTAACGGCCCATCAAGACCCCGTTGTTAGGCCACGCCCCCTCGATGGGCCCCGGCTCGATTTGTAGTGCCACTTAAGGCACTGGGTGGGGGTCTACGGTCGGGTTCTCAACTGGTTTCTTTCTTTAATCTCTGATCGATCTTAATCCTTTCTCCTCTCTCCTTTCACTTCATGCTCTCTCACCCTCACCATAGGGGTACCCCAGGGCTCTGCTCTTTCTCCTCTTCTCTTTAATGTGTATATTCTCTCCCTTATCACTCTTTTTTTCAGTGTTTTGGTTGCCAGTGTTACTCGTATGCTGACAACATCCAGACCCTGATACAGTTGAACCTGGTTCTTCCCTCTGCAGCTGAGCACTGTCGTGCATGCCTTTTCGCGGCTCACGCCTGGGTGGGCCACAATTGGCTTCGGCCCAACGGTGATAAGACAGAGGTTTTCATTGTTAGCGCCCCTCCTGACACCTCACGTTGGTCTTCAATCTTTGCGAAGGCTGAGTTTGGCCTCTTACCACTGCCTTCTAAACCACTGGGGTGAAGCTATCAGCTTCTCTTTCTATGCTGCCCCAAGTGAGTGCGGTCTGCCAATCTGTTCACTTTAAGCTCGGGTTTTTTATACGGTGCTTCCCCTTCTTCCCTCTTCCGTCACTTAGTCTTCTTCGTCTTTGGTAGCGGGTTCTCTAGATTATTGCAAACCTCTTTACCTAGCCCAGCCCACCCATCTTCTTCACCAACTCCAAGTGCTACACAATGTGGCTGCCCCCTTTGCCACGGGGGTCTCTCATTTAGCCTCAGCCTCCATTATCCTTAAATCCCTGCTCTGGCTGTAGGTAGACAATAGCGTCACATTTAAAGCGTTCTGCATTGTGCACCGCGCCTTCCAGAATACTGCCCCGGAGTATCTGCAGAATAGGTTCATCTGCTACACCTCCCCCCCCCACGGACACGCCGCTCTGCTAGCACACCGTGCTTTTCCATCTCTCGGTGAAGCGCTCTCGTATGGGGGCCGTTCCTTCTCTGTTTCCGCATCTCTCTTGAGGAACTCACTTCCTTTCTCTCTTCGCAGCGTCCATGATCACCAGACATTTAGACGCACTATTAAAACATTCTTATTCTCTGCCTGTTTTCATTTTCAGTCCTGCCTAAGTGACATGATGCCCCAGCTGTGGTAGGTTTGCGCTATGCAATGTTCTTAACATAACATAACAATGGCCTGGTTTAAGGCCAGCTCTGCAGCCGTTCAGTGCTTCTGATGGTCCTCTCCTCTAACACTGGAGAGCCATCATGGTCTCCCTAAGGCCACCCTCATAGCTTTATTTCTGCAGTAGCATATAAAACAGCAGGTCTCTTACTTTCTTCTTGCACCTGGTCTTCTTACTTTAGATGGCTCTCTTCTCTTCCACACCAACCATGAAAAGGCAGTCCACAATTTACCAGAACAGTTGAGCATTCATAATTTTAGAGTTCGAGAGAAGGAATGCACATTTTCAGAATGCAACGATGCCAAATGACCCACCCCCAACCCCTCCTCCCCCGGGATAGTAATCTTAGATTCCCCTATTGGAACACACATGGTACTTTGAGCTGGAGGGCACCACTAAGATGGCTTGACCCCAATGTTTCCCCTTGCAGGTCAAAGGTCTGAGTAGTTTATCAGCTCATCACATAGTAACAATGGGTGTACTTCCAGACGCGTGAATTCTCAAGTCAAAGGAATGCGTTCTTTGGGAGTCAGTGGACTTGCCGGTTCTCGTGAGATTGTGCAGCAGGCTAAAGTCTTGCCTGTACTTGCTTGAGTTCTGCTGGCCAATCAGAATGGCTGACCTTCCCCAACTAAAGCCCTGCGATTCCTTGGGATGTATAAAAGGCACAGGTCACTTTGTGTTTCTCTTGGCTTGTGCTTGAATGTCACAATGGGGTGTGGGAGTAATCCACAATAGGGGGGAGGAAGGGGAAGGAGATTCTGTTTCACATTCGCTGCCCCATTCGTGAGATTTCATTTCTCAACGTGAAGGTTCGTGAAATCCCTTTAAAAAGAAGAAAAGGCACACTTTGTGGAAACCTTTGTAACAAACCTTGCAACACCCTTTCTAAATGTTTTCGTTTAATCACTTCCCCTTCCTGTCCCTCTTCCGCTTTCCACCCTAGTAGTTAACAAGAACAAGCATTGGCAATGCTAACAGTTTGGGCTGTTGTTTTGGCATGGGAAAGTCACTTAGCAGAAAAGCCGTGGTGGCACTAACTGGCCATTGAGTATGTGTCAACAGGTGCAAAATGGCGCATGTACATGGTTTTGTTCTACTTTTGATACCCATGCCCACCCTTACCGTCCCCGCCAATCTTGTCTTGTGGCGCCTGGAAACACCAGTGTATAGGCGCTGTACACATGTCCAATAAATAAATCGGTCCATTCTAGCCTTGCAGCGCTTGGGGATTGCTAATTTGGATTTCTGCCATTTTACACATGCCCTCTAAAGGAACACATGTTTACTCCATATGACCAGCACACACTAGACTGATGGGGGCATTCTGAGAATAGATGGATTGTCTCCTCTATTTCAAACCCTTTTGTACTTTTTGGGCGCATTTACTTTTGTTTGTCACTTTTGGAAAATAAAGTATTTATATAATGTTAATGTTAAAGGTATTTATATAGTGCACTGTCACCAATGGAATTGGTCCGCAGGCGCTCAGGCGGATCTGAAAACAAGAACGCGGGTAGGGTTAGTAAGGTGAAGAGGGAGTAGGATAGTGAGAGAACTGGTGGCGGCTTCAGTTCGGTATGCACTGCGTGCTGAGCTTTGGTGCGAGTATTGGATCAAAGTCAGGCCTCGTGTGCTGTTGGTGTGGCTTATGTGTTGTTTGTTTATTGTTGTGGTGTGGTGAAGTGCGTGCGGCCTATGTGTTGTTTATTTGTTGTTGTGGTGTGGTGAAGTGTGTGCATCTTATG
Organism: Ambystoma mexicanum; assembly: GCF_040938575.1. Taxonomy (NCBI): domain Eukaryota; kingdom Metazoa; phylum Chordata; class Amphibia; order Caudata; family Ambystomatidae; genus Ambystoma; species Ambystoma mexicanum. The sequence continues at coordinate 77,840,324 of NC_090925.1, forward strand.
TGTTGTTTGTTTGTTGTTGTGGTGTGGTGAAGTGTGTGGCTTATGTGTTGTTTGTTTGTTGTTGCAGTGTGAAGAAGTGCGTGCGGCTTATGTGTTGTTTGTTTGTTGTTGCGGTGTGGCGAAGTGCGTGCGGCTTATGTGTTGTTTGTTTGTTGTTGCGGTGTGGCGAAGTGCGTGCGACTTATGTGTTGTTTGTTTGTTGTTGCGGTGTGGTGAAGTGTGTGTGGCTTAAGTTTTGTTTGTTTGTTGTTGCGGAGTGGCAAAGTGCGTGTAGTTTATGTATTCTTTGTTTGTTGCTGCGGTGTTGTGTGCGTCTTGCTGTGCAAAAGCGGGTTTTGTAGGTTTCTGTATGAGTTAGGTATGCAGAATTTGATCTTTTTTGGTTACTGTGTTACATGTCTCGAAGCTGACCTCACAGTTTGGCTAAGTGCCTAGAGTTAAGAATCCTGTGTGGTGGGGCAGAGGCCCCAGACTCATAATACACTACCTTTCACTATACAGTAGACAAAGTTGGAGGCTATACCTAGAGTTGAGAGTATATTTGTATTATATACAGTTTGCTATAGTGGTGCGCGGTCGCCACCTGTTTGTACACACGCCTCAAGTCTATTGCATCTTGTTAAAGCCATTATCGTGGCAAGTCAGCAGTCTACATTCATCTACTCATGCATGTACCTTTATGATACAACAACCTCCTGGTTACAGATTCACAGAAACAGACACTGACGGCCCTGATCACTGCATCCTAGCGCCTGGGGGTAAGAGGGCATGAGTTTACCCGTTGGGAATACCTTTATGCTCCTGACACACACACAGGGCTCAGAGTTTTCCCTGTCTATCCACATAAACACAACAGCAAAGCCAACTTGCATTGCATTCCCCCTTTCTCCCCAGTTACCTTATGCCCCCCCCCGCCAACCTCCTTTCGGACCCAAACACCATGCTAATGGCAGTGAAGCCTGTACACAACAGTGTGACACCTCCAAATAGAAAGTTCCTTGTCCCAAACACAGTTATTTCATCACAATCCTCCATACACAGGGCGAGAACTGCATGTTCCCGAATACACTGTGATAGCACCTGTGACAGCACCTCATTTAAAGGACGCAGCGCAGTCCCCAATGCAATGCGATAGCACCTCATTTAAAGGACCCAGCCTGCTCGCTGGCTGCAGCACCTCTTAAATGACTTGCGGCATTCCCCAATACAGAGTGACAGCACCTGTGACAGCACCTGTGACATTGCCTCATTTAAAGGACCCAGCCTGCTCGCTGGCTGCAGCACCTCTTAAATGACCTGCAGCATTCCCCAATGCAGAGTGACAGCACCTGTGACAGCACCTCATTTAAAGGACGCAGTGCAGTCTCCAATGCAGAGCGACAGCGTCTCATTTAAAGGACCCAGCCTGCTCGCTGGCTGCAGCACCTCTTAAATGACCTGCGGCATTCCCCAATGCAGGGTGACAGCAGCTGTGACAGCGCCTCATTTAAAGGAGGCAGCACAGTCCCCAGTGCAGAGCGACAGCGTCTCATTTAAAGGACCCAGCGTGCTCGCTGGCTGCAGCTCCTCTTAAATGATCTGCGGCATTCCCCAATGCAGAGTGACAGCACCTGTGACAGCGCCTCATTTAAAGGACCCAGCCTGCTCATTGGCTCATTGGCTGCAGCACCTCTTAAATGACCTGCTGCGTTCCCCAATGCCGAGTGACAGCAGCTGTGACAGCGCCTTATTTAAAGGACCCAGCCTGCTCACTGGCTGCAGCATCTCTTAAAAGACCTGCAGCATTCCCCAATGCAGAGCGACAGCACCTGTGACAGCACCTGTGACAGCGCCTCATTTAAAGTACCAGCCTGCTCACTGGCTGCAGCATCTCTTAAATGACCTGCTGCATTCCCCAATGCAGAGCGACAGCACCTGTGACAGCGCCTCATTTAAAGGACCCAGCCTGCTCGCTGGCTGCAGCACCTCTTAAATGACCTGCAGCATTCCCCAATGCAGAGTGACAGCACCTGTGACAGCACCTGTGACAGTGCCTCATTTAGAGGACCCAGCCTGCTCACTGGCTGCAGCACCTCTTAAATGACCTGCTGCATTCCCCAATGCAGAGCGCCAGCACCTGTGACAGCACCTGTGACAGCACCTCATTTAAAGGACCCAGCCTGCTCACTGGCTGCAGCATCTCTTAAATGACCTGCTGCATTCCCCAATGCAGAGCGACAGCACCTGTGACAGCACCTGTGACAGCACCTCATTTAAAGGACCCAGCCTGCTCACTGGCTGCAGCATCTCTTAAATGACCTGCTGCATTCCCCAATGCAGAGCGACAGCACCTGTGACAGCACCTGTGACAACACCTCATTTAAAGGACCCAGCCTGCTCACTGGCTGCAGCACCTCTTAAATGACCTGCTGCATTCCCCAATGCAGAGCGACAGCACCTGTGACAGCGCCTCATTTAAAGGACCCAGCCTGCTCGCTGGCTGCAGCACCTCTTAAATGACCTGCAGCATTCCCCAATGCAGAGTGACAGCACCTGTGACAGCACCTGTGACAGTGCCTCATTTAAAGGACCCAGCCTGCTCACTGGCTGCAGCACCTCTTAAATGACCCGCTGCATTCCCCAATGCAGAGCGCCAGCACCTGTGACAGCACCTCATTTAAAGGACCCAGCCTGCTCACTGGCTGCAGCACCTCTTAAATGACCTGCTGCATTCCCCAATGCAGAGTGACAGCACCTGTGACAGCACCTCATTTAAAGGACGCAGCGCAGTCCCCAATGAAGAGCGACAGTGCCTCATTTAAAGGACCCAGCCTGCTCGCTGGCTGCAGCACCTCTTAAATGACCTGCTGCATTCCCCAATGCAGAGCGCCAGCACCTGTGACAGCACCTGTGACAGCACCTCATTTAAAGGACCCAGCCTGCTCACTGGCTGCAGCACCTCTTAAATGACCCGCTGCATTCCCTAATGCAGAGCGCCAGCACCTGTGACAGCACCTCATTTAAAGGACCCAGCCTGCTCACTGGCTGCAGCACCTCTTAAATGACCTGCTGCATTCCCCAATGCAGAGTGACAGCACCTGTGACAGCACCTCATTTAAAGGACGCAGCGCAGTCCCCAATGAAGAGCGACAGTGCCTCATTTAAAGGACCCAGCCTGCTCGCTGGCTGCAGCACCTCTTAAATGACCTGCTGCATTCCCCAATGCAGAGCGCCAGCACCTGTGACAGCACCTGTGACAGCACCTCATTTAAAGGACCCAGCCTGCTCACTGGCTGCAGCACCTCTTAAATAACCTGCTGCATTCCCCAATGCAGAGTGACAGAACCTGTGACAGCACCTCATTTAAAGGACGCAGCGCAGTCCCCAATGCAGAGCGACAGCACCTCATTTAAAGGGCCCAGCCTGCTCGCTGGCTGCAGCACCTCTTAAATGACCTGCTGCATTCCCCAATGCAGAGCGACAACACCTGTGACAGCACCTAATTTAAAGGACGCAGCGCACTCCCCAATGCAGAGCGACAGCGCCTCATTTAAAGGACCCAGCCTGCTCGCTGGCTGCAGCACCTCTTAAATGACCTGCTGCATTCCCCAATGCAGAGCGACAGCACCTTTTTTTAAAGGACACAGCACATTCCCCTTTGCAGTGTGACAGCACTTGGTTCCCAAGAACAGAGAGACAGCACCTCTTTCAAAGAACATGGCACATTGCCAAATGTAGAGTGACATCGCCTTATGTGAAGGATCCAGAGTGTGCCGGCACGCAGCACCTCTCTAAGGATACGCTGCATGCCACGATTCAGTGACATCACTCCTTTAAAGGCCCCCAGGTATTTCCCACTGCAGAGAGCAAGCTCCTATTTAAAAGGAGTAAACGCGTTTCCCAATGCAGAGTGACAGCACCTCTTTCAAAGGGCTGGGCGCATTCCTCAATGTAGTTGCATGACCTCATTTAAAGAACCCACCACCAGCCCCAAAAGAGAGTGTGACAGCACCTGTATGAAAGTACCTGGCCCATTACCCGAAGTAAAGTGACACTAGCCCTTTTAAAGGACCCAAGCATTCCCAAACGGTAGTGGCAGTGCTTCTTTTAAAGGACCCAGCTGGTTCCTCCAAACATAGTAACAGTGTTGCAATGCAAGTTAGAGGGGCAGCGCCCCTTTTAAATGGGGTGGGGCACATTCCCCCATGAAGAGGGACAGTACCTCTCTCAAAGGAACCGGCGCATTAGAGAACCTGGCCAGGTCACCAGGGCAGCGTGCCAGTACCTCTTTAAAAGAATGGAGCTGGAGAGCAAGCAGGGTACCCAGTCATTTTACAGAAGCAAATTTCAGAGTGGTACATTTCATTACGACCAAAATATAGAAAAATGTCAAAAATATTAAACAAATATATATAGGGTGCAGGGGTAAGGGGTCAGGATAGGGTTCAGTTAAAAGGATAGAAAAATTGGGGATTTAGGCGGGAATCCACCTCACCCCCAAATCAAAAAACAAAGAAATCGTTATTTGTCGGTATTTTGGTCACGATGAAATGCACCACTCTGAAATGTGCTGCGTTCATAGCACATATAACTGACAGCCGTGCATCTATTTCAGGTCCAAGCCCCCTCCTCTCACACCATCCCTGCCACCACCAAAAGGACCGGCGCTGTCATTTTACAAAGACTTAGTACGTATGCTCTCGCCATCCCCCCCTGCAAACCCACCCCCTGCCCGCAGCACATGGAGTCATCACGATAAACCGTGGTGGCCTCGGCACTCTGGGCATGGTGATTCCAAGCATCAGAGTCTACATGGGTCACATGCAGGCCTTAGAAATGCCAATGACACGATTGCGCCCGAGGACATTCTGTAAAATGAGGTCACCTGATTTGAATGAGCTGCTAAACATCCCGGCTTGTAATTGGTTCCCTTCAGGCACTGGTCATTTATGTTTTGCTATATGATTGGTGGTGCTAGCACGCAAAGCGCATATATCACTTGCAGGTATATAGTATGGGCTTTGTGGTTTTACTAAATCTTCTCTCTTATGGCTCGGAATTGGACGTGTAATGATGCTTCTATATGGTATTCGTGCTCGTTGGCCAGTTGACACAAGTGTATGTATTCCTGTGTGACTGGGTTCCTCTGAAGCAGCGCTTTGAAACACATTGTGTATAGGCACTATATAAATAAACTATCATATCATATCACCGGAATCCCAAAGAAGGTCAGGATGAATAAGTGAATATTGGATAAGGCTATCCAGGGTTGCACTCGGTTAAAGCATTATTGGTGCAACGGGTTTGTTGAAATGTTGCACCTATACAAATGCCCGCCAGTCTGGCCTGGTTGCCAGCTATGCCAGACATTTGGGAGGCCAGGCTATTTTTAAACAGATTGCCGCCTGCGTACAGCTCATCCCTGTGGTTCACGGGTAAGATTTGCGTCCATTAAACGCATGCAAAAACAAGCACCAGGGTGCCGCCATTTTCTGATAATCCTACAGTTCCCGCCCTGGCTGACCTGCTTTTGCGGCACTAAATCAAATCCCCCGCCCCTGAGCCTGTCATCAGCAGACTCGTACCGCCCATTTCCCAACGCCAAAGCACGTCTTGTGTCAACATTCGCTGCGCTTCAGCTTATGACGTGTCACCATGGAAATGGCAGGATGCCTCTTTCCCCAATAAGTATAAACAGACCGTTTCACAACACACAGCAGCAGATTTTTGATTCCATTCCTCTCTCTGTGTTACTTTGAGTATTCTGTGACTCGTTTCAGTGCTCTGGTCAGCTACCTTCGCCGCTTGTAGCCCGTGTGAACAGATACCAGTACCACCGCTATAAATTATTTTAGTTTGTTTAACACACAATGGCTACAATAATGCCCTACATGTACGAGCCCGAGTATACCGAGGAGGAATTACTGGAAAGGGAAGCACGCGAAAACGATGGGGATTCGGACGGCAGTTGGCAGGACGAATCAACAGATGAAGAGCCTGGGCCTAGTCGCATGGACGGCGTCTCCACCTGGTGCACATGCAATCGGTGCAAGCTAATGCCAACTGAGGACGAGAACTGCTGCTGCCGAGAAAACTCGGGATGCCTGGCCTACATTTCGGAAGGCGAGCCACGACCGCAATGCATCACCGAGCTGCCAGACTTCAGGGCAGCCTGCCTCACACGGACCGTGTTGAGAATAATGATGGTGCTTATGCACGAACTTCGCACAACTTTTCGTCCTCGTAATCCGAGTAACGAGTAAGTATACTCTGCTTGTCATGCCACTCCTATTTCATGTTCTTCTACTATATCCAAAATTACATCTACATATCACTGTAACGCATGTAAGTTGTTCAATAGTGTGCATTGTCTAGATAGCATTTGTCCGTGCAGAATGCCATTAGTTACAAGAATTGTCATTGACAACAAACGTTTATTAAACTTATCTTGGTCATTTAAAAACAGTTTGTTTCATTCCTTTTCACAGGTGGTACAGGCTGGTGGCCTATCGTTCCTTTACATGGTTGCTCCACGGGAGGCTTGGACACCGCGTTCGAAGAGTGATACCCGCCTGTGCCGTTCGTGCCATAAGAGAAACGTTCCCGAGTGACAGCGGTCAGTACAGGGGATATTCTCTCGCTGTGCTGCAACCTGACCTGTATAATCTTTAAAGTCTTGTATTTTTGTGTCATGAAAATAAGATACAAAATAAAACACCACATATATTTTAACAACGGTTGTTTCGATATTTTAAATGAATCAAGTGTGTCTCCATTCAAGGATGGACGTCAGACATCTGTGCTCCGAATGGGTGAAGGTCTTGTCGCTGTGAAGCAGAGTGGTCACTATCTATCTAAGCTAACATAACATATTCTCGATAATGCATGCACTAAATAACACTTGTTCAAAGTCTTTCAGTAGGTTATGTCTCTATAAAAGTCACACATATATCTATACTAACAATTACCATTGGATTATAAAGGCCTTAGGGTCTTGACCACTATAATACACCGGTTGAAGTGTGGGTCTGTGCTCACAAGAATCTCCGGTATGTGGCATTTGTTATTGATAAGCAACGATATACTATCATTGATATAAAGGCGATATACTATATATTGATATAAAGACGGTTCGCGCCAGTGGATGAGCGCTGGCATGGGGGGCTGTCAGGGGCGCGAAAGGCCAAGGTGCCAAACTACATGTACACTTCAAAAGGTATCACACGCCAAGGGGCCATCGGTCACATGGCCTCCTCAGACCCCATGTCTCCAGCCAGGCCTCCCTTGAAGCAGGCCGCCCCCCTGCAATCCACATAAGTGTGTCTCCATTCAGCAGTCTTCCTGTGCCTTATCTGCACGCCCCAGGCCCATCCATCCCACCCACCCTCTATCAAAGGCGGTTTGCGCCAGTGGATGCGCGCTGTCAGGGGCGTGAAAGGCCAAGGTGCCAAACTACATGTACACTTCAAAAGGTATCCCATGCCAAGGGGCCATCAGTCACATGGCCTCCTCAGACCCTGTGTCTCCAGCCAGGCCTCCCCTTGAAGCAGGCCGCCCCCCTAAGACCACGACATACATACGTCATTCATTCACAAACACACCCCTGTTTCTAATACTTTATAAACCACTTGATATGTCTCATGAGAACATCTTTGTGCTTTGCAAGTCAACTCCTGAACGTGTTACCTGGCACCCACTGAGATCTACGCTAATCTGCTCGTCGTCGTGCTATCCGTGAACTTCTGTGACCGCTTAGAGCAAACCCATCAGTGTGCTACCTGTGGCCACCCACCTATTCTCCTGCAACATACTGCTCTGCTTGCTGAATCCAACTGTTTATTGGTCAAGGTAAGGCCATGTATCCTAGTCATATTTCGCAGATTTTTAAATTTCTATCTATTTGCGAGTTGAGTATACAATAGTGCTATGTTCATTGGTCTCATTGCTATTGACTTGAGTTTCCATTGCTATGCTATCAATAGATCTATTTATTTTCATCTGTGTCTATTGTCATCGAATTTCATCCTTCGGGGGTCCAGTCTATAATGTAAACATGTTTCCTTATCGTGCAATACAGAACATCCAAGGGATGAGTCACATGTTCAGATTTTAGTCACATCATTTATACATTTCTGAAACTTATGCAAATACTAAGCCGCACATAATGAACTGGTATAGTTCCTGCGACCAAAACAAACCTTGCATTGATCACTGTATGATTCATTTACTTTTGTATCAAATCTTTATTCTTGAAGATTGTATAATAATGTCGATATTTACTTTTCATATTTATCAACAATGCCTGCCTGTTCGATTAGCGGTTGCCCTTCGAAGACCCATGCGAAATCTGAAGGCACTACAATGCATGTTTTCCCGAAAACTGTTGATAGAATAAGAGAATGGGTCAGACATTGCGGATATCCACTGGATGAGCTGGAAAGTAGAGTCCAACAAGTCTTACAGGACAAGAGGGGTGATTGATACCGCATCTGCAGATGGCACTTTTCCTTGGATATGTACACAACATCTTGGGTAACAAAGAAGAATAAACGGCGAGCGACACGGAAATTGCTCGAACACTATTCCCACTCTATTCGTCCACATTCCGCCACCGGTGAGTCAAGTGTCCGGATTTAGCTTTAGGCCTTACGGTATTGTGTAGGTATCCGAACGGATTAATTGATATTGTAGGTGTTCTATCCCTTGTAATAATTTCGATATTGATATGAGTGTATAGTTTTTTGAATAATGACATTTATCAATATATTCTTTTTCGATTTCATAACCCACAAACGCAATGTATATATATGGGAACAGGGAACTGTGCTGTATTGAGCATTTTTCAAGTATTCTGTCGCCTTACATGGCTATTTTTAATATTGGCATTTCATTATCAATCATTAATTTACCTTTACAACTTCTTGACTATCCCTTGAATCTGAAGCAAGAACATTCTACATCCTTGACGTGGTCGCAGTTATCAACCACTTCTAGCATGCATGTCAAGTAATAGTTTTATTTTATCGTGAAATTATTTTACCGAATGTTTGGTTAGTGCTTTCCAATTGATATACACCTTAGTTATCGTCCACTTTCAGTTATAATTAGTGTTATCCATACTAATGCAAGTACTGTCTTTCAGGGAGACGCTGAAGCGTCCGCCACATCTACAACATTTCTAGATGCTCTTCACCAGCAGGAGGTATGGATACTGACAGCTCCATCGAGCGTCATCATCAGAGCTGGAATTCTTGTCGTTTGATTGTTCTACACAATGTTTCATTCGTGGTTAGCCGTTGATATGTACCAGTGCTGTCGACCCCAGGTGTGTGTTATGTTTTCACTATTGTAATCCTCACTAATGCAAGTACTATGTTTCAGGCAGTTGATGGAGTGTCAACCCCTGCACTTGATGCAGAGCCTGACATTCAAGTAATTCCAGGGGAAGTGGAAGCAGGACCATGCGTATACGAATCGGCACAACAGCTTTCGGAAGTGCGCACTACATTTGCAACATCCATAGATATTCTTCAGCAGCACAAGGTATGGATAATGACAGCTCCATCATGCAGGATCATATAACGTGATTCCATTTGCTATACTTTCTTCCCTATTAACGCAAGTGCTGTGTTTCAGGGAGACGACGAAGCTTCCACTACAATCACAACATCCAATTTAGATGATGCAGATGTAAATAAATCGGAGAAATAAGTCGCTGAAATGTGATCATATTTAGATTTTCCTTGATTCTTTTGGACAATGCATCATTTACGGTTATCTCTTTATATGTACCTGTGCGTTCGACCCAAAGTGTGTGTTATGTTTCCAATATTGAAAACCATACTAATCCAAGTACTGTGTTTAAGGGAGACGACGGTGCTTCCACCACAATCACAACATCTCATTTAGATGATGCAGATGTAAAGGAATCGGAGAAATAAGTCGATGAAATGTGATCATATTTAGATTTTCTTTGATTCTTTTGGACAATGCATCATTTGTGGTTATCTCTTTATATGTACCTGTGCCGTCGACCCCAAGTGTGTGTTGTGTTTCCAATATTGAAAAGCATACTAATGCAAGTACTGTGTTTCAGGGAGATGCGGATGCTTCCTCTCCAATACAACCATTCATGGCAGTCCATGCAGAGCCAGGGGTATGGATACTGACAGCTCCATCGAAATAGATCATCACTGGTCGAATACTTGTCGTTTGATTGTTGCACACAATGTTTAAATCGTGTTTGGCTATTGAGATGTACCCGTGTGTTCGTCCTCACGTGTGTTTTATGCTAACAATTTTGATACATAGTAATGAAAGTACTATGTTTCAGGGAGACGATGGAGCCTCATTCCGTGCTGTCTATGCGGATACAGAAAATATAGTCGTTGCAGCGCAAGAGGAAGGGAGGACATGTGGAAACGAATCGGAGCTACAGCGTGCCGATGTTGAAGGTCGAGTCAAAAAAGTTGCAAAGAAAAAAAACCAAAAAAAGGTTAGTTACAAACAGTTCATAACTTTAAAAAAATGTTTGTGCTGGGGACTATTTTATGTTTTTTTCCAGTCAATTGTACTACACTTTATCTTGTGTTTAAACTGAACAACCCTTTTCCAATCTCTCCTCCAGTTACCCGTGGGTGTCAGAACTATACATACACAGACAGTGAACCGAATGAGAGATGTGGCTTGCCAGACCGTGTACACTATGGAGGAACTATTAATTGAGGCGAGGCGTGTTCAGGCTTGAGATGCTCATGTCCAATGGCCAGAACATGAAATAACTGTGTTTCGAGACTACAGCAAAGTTGCATTGGACCATAGCTACAGTGCGACCGCACCACCACAAGAAGATGTTATTGAATGTATTGAAGATAGCTCTGAAGTAGTTGCAGATCAACTCACACAATCTACACCCGCCAAAAATTTGCCACCAAAAAACCTGTCGACATTGTTGTGTTCTCCCATCAATGTTGAAGTAATAGATGGCGAAAAGACAGAGAATGAACCAGCCGCAGCATCCATAGACGCATCAGAACTTGATATCAGCGATATTACTTTCCAATGTGTTGAAATCTCCACAACGTCACAGGCCAAAACAACGTTGACGCAGGATGACAGTATAATGAAAGAGAGCAAATACATTGTATTCGACAGTTGTTTGATGGAAATTATAAGTATGCTGAAATGTGTGCATTCCATTAGAGGGAAAGTATGTGGGAAGCCATTGATTAATGTGACTCGTCAAATAAAAGGCAGTAACTTCAAAATAAATGCCGCCTGTAGATTAAATCATAGGTTCTCATGGTCTGCACAACCGATGCTGGGGAAACTGCCAGCAGGCAATCTACTGTGTGCAGCTGCATCACTTTTTAGAGGCTCCAGTTTTAGAAAGTTAGAGGCTTTCTTTCAAATTGTGGGACTCCATTTCATTTCTAAAGCGCTGTACTACATATACCAATGTGATTATCTGTTTCCGGCCATTAGTGATGCTTGGAAAATTGAACAATTGTCTCTAGCAAGTACATTCGAAGGCAAACGATTCAGGCTAGCCGGCGATGGACAGTGCGACAGCCCTGGATTTTCTGCCAAGTACTGCACCTACCACTTTCAGGACATGGATAGTAAGAAAATTGTGAGTTCGGTGGTCGTGCAGGTAACACAATGTACATCGTCAGTGGCCATGGAGAAACTAGGATTTATAAAGTCAGTGGAATATCTACAATCAAGGGGAATGCACATCGTCCTCATAGACACGGATAGACACGTTTCAATTGCAAAGACAATGAGAGAGCAGTTCCCACATATTAAACATCAATTTGACGTATGGCATCTTGCTAAATCAATCAATAAGAAAATCTCGGCTGCAAAGAAAAAAAAAGGTTTTGAAAGTATTTTGCAGTGGTCCCATTCTATCACCAACCATCTTTGGTGGAGCTCAAAAACTTGTGAAGGGTCATGGAAAATACTACTTGAAAAATGGCGGTCACTGATGCACCACTGTACCAACGTTCACCGCTGGACAGCAAATCAACATTTCCACCAATGTGAACATGGCCCTTTGTCCCCAGAGGAGGCACGGAAGAAGAAGTGGTTGATTCCATCTTCACCGACACACAAAGCCATTGAGAAGATTGTTTTCGACAAAACTCTATCAAGAGATTGGAGAGGACTGACAGAATTCTGTCACACAGGAGATTTGGAGGTGTTCCACAATATGTGCCTAAAGTACAGGCCAAAGCGCTTGCATTTTAGCTTTCGGGGCATGAAACATCGCACTCTACTAGCAGTCTTGGCCCATAACAGCAATGTCGGACGTGAACAATCTAGGACTAGGGGTAAAGTAAGGATGCCTCGCTACACTAAGGTGTTTTCAAAACGAAGTAAGCAATGGGTGATCAAACCAGTCTATGATGAAATGCAGTTCGACTTTGTGAAAGGCCTTATTGTTGCTGTGTTAGAGAAGCACAGATATGGAATTTTGGACGTTTCTGTGCAGAGCAGTGATCCATTGCCACCGAACATTGCGACTGTGCCATGCCCACCTGAAGCACAGCTGATTGTGAAGTACAAATCCCGGTTTAAATAATTGCAATACGATTGTCTTTTTGTAAATAAATGTTATTGTACAGTGTACCTGTAAACCTAACCCCTACCTTCACCATCATGGGTGGCGAACAAGCTGGGTGTCATCTTTGAATTCTCTCTATTCACCTCACATATGTGTATGTATATATTTTTCTCATGTCTCATCTCATGTAAATGTAAATACTGCGCACTGTTAACGGAGGGGAGGCTTGCGTATTGCAAATAATAAAACAAACAAACAAACAAACAATAAATCTCACTTTTAAAAAATTAAATGTCTCAATTTGGGCTGCAAAGCTCGCAGACAACGGGGACAATATTGGGGCACTTAGAACGCGCCAGCCAAGCGGGCCGTGGCATTTGGGAGAGAAGCCAGTTCGCATTTGCACATTGAGGCGCACTACATAGACGGATTCTAAACTTCAAGTTCTCACAGATGCCTATACTACGTGATGTTGCAAATAAAGAATGCGAAGGACAGCGGCTTTGGTTTTCAGCTCGCGCCCAGATGAGGCCCACAAGTCGCACTGGAAGTGTAAGGGTCTATTGTTTTTTGACCTTGAGACAGGGACCATGCCGAAAGAACTACATTTGAAGGGGGTGCATAATAACGTAAGAGACGATAAGGCAGAAAATTCAGAAACTAGACCGAGTTTCATTTTAGTTCAGTATACAAAAAATCGTTGTCAAGAGCATGGTCCGTTTTACAGACTGCATTACGAAGAGACACAATGGAAATTTCAAATATAATGTAAGTAAATGTTTACACGCTTTTATACCGGAATGAAGATTTAATGAATGGATGCATGAATAAATGAATGAATGAAGAGCTAGGAAAAGCAAGGAAAATGTGTTCGTAGTGGGCACATGGGCATGCAGGTCCACTGGTCTCACCGATCTCGGTCCTTGGTCCAGCCACTTTTCCCTGCACTGCCTACCTGCACTACGGGACTGTCTCTGTATCCTTCAGCCCCTTCTACCGGCATTTACCTTGCACTTGCCACCAGATGGCCCTATTATTTAATTTGTATTCAACTAACCATGTACAGCACTTTTCCCTCCTTCCCCCCTTCCCATGCGCGATCAGAAAGACACCTGGCCTAGTAGGATCGTTGTCTGTCTGCCCTTGTTCCCCACCTGCCTCGTCGTGCCTAGAAACACCTGAGTATAGGCGCGTTACAAATGCCATATCATATATCATATCATTCCTCACGCATGTAGACTAACTGTCGTTTATCATTGTGTGTTGGCCTCGATTTATTTCGTTACTTTTCGCATTGATTTTGGAGCCGAACATACTCCATTGAACTATCCTTGCAAGCAAATAGTTTCTGATCGGCTGTAATAAATAAAATAAGTAATATTAATGAAGATCGGCTGGCGAGACTAATTATAATTTTTTTGTTTTCATAACAGGTATTTGCTCCCCTTCTGCTACTGCCATCGGTTTGAGACACCAGCAGATGGCTTTTACAGTAGACACCTGCAGCTTCATGTGAACAACTGGTGCATACTGACAATTGTATGGGACGATCGCCAAGGGCCCACATGCCCTTACGCTGTACTAGTGGCTAGAAGCAACATATCAACCTTTACGATGGACTAGTGCCTAGTTGATGGAACAGCCTTGTGGTTCACCGTGCTTCCAAAGTGCTTCTTTTAACGAAAAGCAACACCCTGTGTACCATGGCGGATACAGATAAAAGAAAATACATGGCTTTCGGAGTTCATATGGCAATTGCTGAATATTCTCTAAACATTTAATGTAAAATAAATGTACTTTACCAAATGTACCGTGTTGCTGTTTGATTTTAAAGTAGTTTCATATTCCGAATTGTGGCGCGCTGTGTTGTGAGATGGTCTGTGTTGGTTTCCGGGTTCTGTGTGGAGTCGCGTAGAAGACGACTGGGTGCGTTTGCCTACGCAGCACAGTAACGTCACGGAGAGAGGCGGGGAATATGAATGTTTGGATAATGTCAGGCTCAGGGGCGGGGGAATTCATTTAGTGCCGCAAAAGCAGGTCAGCCAGGGCGATGGGGGAACTGATAGGATTATCAGAAAATGGCGGCTTCCTGGTGCTTGTTTTTGTGTGCGTTTAATGGACGAAAACTCGGGTAAGGTCCATAGGAAAGTTTTCTAAAATCGAGCCACTTAGGCTTAAAAAAACATGGCCGAACCGTAGGGACAATAACATTTTTTACTAGACCATGCCTTTAACTCTACCCCCACCATGCATGCTATCTCCTCTCTACCTCCACCCATCCTACCCCCTGTTTCTCTACTCAACTCTATCCCCTTGCTCTCTACCCCACAACGCACACTGCTCCCCTCTCTCTAGCCCCATACACCCTACATCCACCCTTTATTGCACCATCCACATTACTCACCCTTCCTCTGACAGTCTCGTTTCATGTGTTACCCTCTCAAGCCGACCCTTTCTCGCTCGTATTTCCTTTTGCTCATTATCTATGGCACCCTCTATCAATGGCTTCCTCCCTCGCTCTGTTCCCCTTGTCATTCTATTGCACACCTGCACCCCTTATCCCATCCTCCTATGAACCTTTGCACTTGTCTCCCTGCACCCTGGTGCCTATAAATGCAAAATGCAAACAATAGCAGTAAACGCCAAAACTATTGGCATTGCCAATGCTTGTTCAGAGTTCGAGGGGAGCCACTGCGTTGAATAATGTTCACTCACTCACATTCAATCCAGATCATTTCCTTTTTTCCTTTCATCAATCCCCCTCTATACTTCCTGACAGTGCAGCTCAATGTGGCATCCCGCATCCTCTTACCCATATCGCAGCCCGATTAGATACTGCCATTGCGAGAAATGTGGAGGTTTGGGGTGATATGGGCACTGCTAGGTACTTTGTACAGTTCCATGAATCAGGGTTTGTGTGGCAGTGCAAAGTCACTTTTCAGCAGTGCAAATTCACTTTGAACGGGGCAAATGTTCCATGAATCGCGCCCAGTGTGTTATTCGTAATCCGTACACAGCGGCGTGCTGTGTAACGTGAATGAAAATAAAACGGAAGCACCATAGGCAGCGTTTTGATTTTTCTGATAAGACGCCCCCTCCTTATTGGTTCTTGGAGAATTATGCATATACACATGACATGCTGGGGTGAGTCAGGGGGTGGTTATACATGGGGCATTTTGGTGATTGGCTGTAGAGGTGGTCCCAGCCCATGAGATGATTTCCAAATGGTGGTTTTATATAAAATAAAATCATAATAAGCCTAGCAGCAGATACTGTGGTTCACTGGAAAAATAGAAACATTTAAAAACAGGCACTGGCAAAGGCAACAGTTCAGGCTTATGTGTAGGAATGGTACAGGAAAGTTCCAAACACTGCCCCGGAGGCACTGCCCAGCCATGAGATGACAACAGCTACACAATGGTGCAAGAATCTGGGCATATGCTGGCGGTACCTGGCAAAGGCCGACCCAGTACTATACATGAGCCCAGACTGTTGATTCTGACAGTGTTTTTGGTTTTGCCGTATTTGCTTTTCCCCTGTTAGGGTTTTCAACCTAAGCCCTGCCAGCATCAATCTAGTGTCACATCTTGCCGCATAGTCTCGCAGATGCTAGACTAGCTTTGTTTATTTCAATAGATCTTTCAAACTTTCCACACTCCTCCTTGCACCCTATATATGCAAAGAACAGCAGAAAACTCCCAAACTACTGGCATTGCCAATGCTTGTTTCCTATTGCCATAGCACCTGCACTAGAAATAGAAAAAAATACTTTAACGTGCCCTGAAGATCCCAAACAGGTCCCTATGAGGCAGCGCCCTCCCTTGGAGGGCATCATTGGTGACCCACGGATGAACCTCCAAAGGGGCCCCTTCGTGATAGCTGTGCTACTCATTTCACTTTAAACTTGTGACATAGGCACTTCTCCTGCTTCAGTGCCAACGCTTGCGTGGCATCTCTGCCTAAAGTCTTCTTTCAGCCCTGGCACTGTATACTAAACAGTTTTCCTGCAGACGGGGTGCCAGGGACTTATAGCGCTATATCTTATTCACGACTGGGCTGCCAGCAGGACTGTGACACAATGGTCAGCGATAAGCGATGCCATTTGCAAAAGGTTGATGCAGGCAACCCAGTTTCTTGGCCCAGGCGGAGTGGGCGGTGGCCCACGGTGCAGAGCTAAATAGCTCAGGAGGTGGCTGCAGTAAGGGGACTGCTGAGAAAGCTGCTTCTGAGCTTGCCAGACAGCAGATTAAGCAGCCTGCTGTGCCAGTGAGCACCCCCCTGCAGTGTGCGTGCGGTTGGCTGCTCTCTGCTGACTTGTAGATAACTGCAATGCATTCGGAATATGCAAACAAAGGGATGCATATTCCAAACACAGCATGTGAGGTGGTGCTCCTCATTCTTTGTGCACACAGCCTTTGAAGTGGGGTAATTTATAAGTTTGGCTCACTTAACAAGCCATAGTTTTTACACAGTACATGCTTAACATTTCAGTGTTAAGAACTGAAACTGGAGCATTTTTATTCAAAATGCCAGCACAGAAAGTTTTAAACTATTTTCTTTATTTTCATGTCTCTTTATTTTACACGCAAAAACGTTTTTTTTTTGCATATTCATTTTAGTTATATATGGCGCATGCCTGGGAAGGTTAAGGTGTGTGCGCTAGGCAGTGGCTGGCTTGTTTAGACAATTAAAAGACCTTTGATGTCACTTGGCACCTTGATTAGGAAAGTAGAGTCCATTGTGTGTCACCATGCAGACAGTAGTTCAATGCAAATCAATGCAGTGATATGTTTGCAGCAATGATTTGTGTGCTGCACAATTCACCACCAAGTTGGTTAATGGCATCTATGTGGTGGTCCCTTATCTAACAGCACTTATACCTGTCTGATATGTCCAATGTCAGTTCAAGAGCACACTGGGATGTGTTGTGTATGTGACTCTGATGAGCATGCCATACTGTGCCCGCACTTAAGCACATAAAGCAATCAAAGAAATTGGCTGAAATTGTAAATCCACCAGGCCAAACACCCATTCTGCACTGCCACACCATGATTTTCACTAGCTGCAGGCCAGCACTAATAAGAGATGCTAATGCCAGTTGGGCTAGATAAAGCATGGGCCTGGTCTTTTTTGCCAAAATAACCCCTGAGGCATGCGTAATAGTGAGGAGGTAGTGGCTGAGGAACTGTGGACCCTTAAACATGCATTAGAAGTCGGGTTTGTAGCCTTTATGCGCTATTATTGGATCTCTGTTGTGCAGTATTCTGCTTTGTCTTTAGATTTCATTCCCTAAAGATGTTTCTGTATTGGGGTTGGGCGTGCCCACACGTAGACCAAGCCCTTCCTCCTCTAAAATTCTTCAGAAACAAGAAGCAAAAGAGCCCTTGTACCCCATTTGAGTGGCTGATGTTGCAGCCATTTTATGCTTGCATCCAAAAACGTAAGCTGTCTAAATGAGCATATATGGTTCATGGTTACAAACATTTCAATGTTAGAGTGAGTATTGTGAACCGTGATGTGAGCACCAAGTCATACATCAGTTATGCATTTAGAGATTCAAACATACAATCCTTTTATGACAGACTTGTTAATCAAGTGTAGAGATCTGTGATCACTGTCACGTAACTAAGTAAATCAACTGTAACAGCGCCACGATGCCTTAGTGCTGCTTGTGCGCTCTATGATTACAAATAAATAAATAGTCCTGAAATGCTCTGTGATTTAATGCAAAGCATACATGAATCCTCATTGGTGCTATTTGTCCCTTTTCCCACTCCCAGAGAGGTATCTTGAATGAGTACACTACGAGTGTACCAGACTCTCCACCTTGGAATGATGACCTAAAATAATTAATTTTGGTTAGTCTAGTTTTGCCCCTTCCGAAATACAAGTGAGGTGGAACAGAACCCCTACAACACAGGGCCAGTGAGCTCTCAGACGCTGGCAGGCTGGTCACACCGCAGTGTGCCAGTACAGACAGTTAGACACTGCATTCAGGCGAGGCCTTCCCTAAGAGCAGGTGACAGAAGCACCATTTACCTGGGCAGCAACAGGTCTGTTCTCACATTAATTTTTTCTGTAAAGTGTTTTATTTACAAGGTAATGAAAGCAGCTTCATTTATATAGCAATGATTGATTCATATTGAGGAGGGGTTCTGTCGCACGACAGAGGTGTAGTTTGGGAGTGATGTGTGCCAGTCGCGAGGGGGCGGGGCACATTCTGATGTTTAGCCCTGGGCACCAATTTGGCCAGAAACTGCCCTGCTTATAGTTGACCATCCAGGATGTAAAAACTAAAGCCACAATGCTATTCTTTAGGGTAACCCCCCACTCGACACCCCCACCCTGCCCTACCCACCTCCCCACTTTTTCTATGCAGCCAGAGGTCCACTTCCACCACTGGAGTGACTTACCTCTGAGACAACAAAAGCAAAGCCCCACCAAAGAGAGGGGCGCCTTAAAAACGGGGCGGATCTTTCACTGCCCGTGTTCACAGAGACAGGCATGGATGGTGTGGCCAGACAGCCTTACATGGAGGAGGCAAACGGCCCCAAAGGAGAGGAGAGGGTGGCAGAAAGATCAAGGTTCAAAGATGACAGAAGGCGATCAGACAGATGGAGCCGGAAGGAAGGGACAGGCGCCAGTTCCAGCAGAGGCACAGCAGAGGGCTGGAGAGGTGAGGACAGCGGCCGGGTTTGCGATATTCACCCCGGGAAAGTCTTTCCATGAGTCCCCCCTGCTTTCTGCCAGCTTTTTATAAGGCAGCAGAATTGCCATGTGAGCTCTGTCTCCCCAGGGTCTGGGTCCCTGAGCTGGACAGGGCCAACCTGAGCAAGCAGCACAGCTGCAGGGCGGCGTCATGAAAAGTTAGCTTGTCATTAAAAGTTGTGCAGCCTCTGAGCTCGCAAACACACACTGGTCTCTGAGGCAAGATGGCTCTACTTTGGGTAATCAAAAAAATGCCTCAGTCCTCTCGTCCTGCCAGGTCATGTCAACATGCCGTGTCATGTAATGTCACGTCTTGTCATCGTGCCATTAATGTTATGTCTCGGTCAGTTTTCAGACTAAGACCTCCACTGGGCATTTCTCTGTTCCATTTTAATGAGCCCCCGACGAGCCTGGTGGTCTCCAGACCTTGCAGACCTGCCTCTCCCTCCCCCCCACACCACTCGCCCCACACCCACTCCAGGTCTTCATGACATGGCGCCCTGCAACAACTGATTTTGCGGGGTGCATTACACAAGCAGAACAATAAATACATGCATGTTTCAATGCAGTCATGTAGCGGGGGCTGTATTCGCGTGGGCGCGGTCCAGTGGTGTTGGAAGCCGGGCAAGGGGCTTAGCACCCTATATCGAGGCTTTAGTCATCTGAATCTATATTTGTAAATGTGTGTCTCACGATTTGAAATCTGGTGGCAAGGTTAGAACCGCTCTCCCCAGTGGGTTCCAGTAACCCCCAAACAGAAGGGCTATAACCTGTCATTTATTATCAGCAGTGTGCAGCTCTGTGACCGCTGTGACCTTTATGGTAAGTGCTGGTGACCCCTCACTGTCCAGGCGTGCCCCTTTACGTGCACACTGGCAACAATGCCCTCCATGTCCTCTCTGCGATGTTTCCTGAGGGGACCGTTTCTTGGGTGGCCACTTTGGTGTTACTGCTTAGCAACTATTGGGGTCACCCAAGCTTCCCACTACGTGCCCTGCAGAGATGTCACGCTTTCCGTTGAGGATTCGACCCGTTCGTCGCTTTCCCAGTAGTTTGCCAAAAGGATCTAACCCCTCCTGATCTCTTCAGGAGCAATCTGAGGCCTGCCATCCAATCTCAATGCCCGGGATCTGAGAGGGGAACATAGTCCAGCCAATGAGGTTCCCTTCATTCTTCTGCTTTCAGAGAAATGTTTAGAAGGGGCGGGCGGGGCATGACGAGGAGAATTTGGAAACTAAACCATCGTAGGTTGTGTTAGCTGCAAAGGAGAGTGAAGGAATACCTGCAGATGGAGAGCGATGTTACGTGGGGGGGAGGGGGGAGTGATGATCGACACCTCACCAGCCCCCCATTGGTACTCTGGGACACCAGTACCACGGAGGCCCAGTGCCTCATGGAATTGAGAGATGGGGGCTGGTCGGGGACATAGCACCAGCCCCCGAGGGTACTATGGGAGACCAGTAACGCGGAGGCCCAGTGCCTCTGAGGACTGATGGGTGGGAGCTGACCATGGACATCGCACCAGCCCACCCTGAGGTGATATGGGACACCAGCACCTATGAGGCCCCGTGCCTCTAGGGGTGGCAGGTTGAGACCTACCAGCACATGCGGACCCTGGATGCCCTCGTGGCAATGAGGCCCCATGGCAACCTGGCACACATCTGGTCTCACATTCTTATATACATATCACATACCGACCCGTCACCCTCAGGTGACGGTCACAAGGGGAAGCGCCCCGTGAATGGTTGGCAGTTGGACCACAAGTTACAAAACCCTTTATTAACTCGGGGTACGGAATTTACACCATTGCATTGTGCTGACGGATAGCCACTGGTACCATAGAGCACCCCTACCAACTGCGGGAGCACAGCTTCACATCACTGTCCTTTACTGAGACCACTTTAAGCATGTAAATACTATGCAGGTTCACAGCACCAACACGCATGTTTTTTGAGTCCTCTTAAAGCAATGGCAGGACTGCAGGAGACCAGTTCACCTTCCAAAAGCGTCCGTTCAGGAGTCACTTCCACAGGTGCAGGTTCATTGATGGTATAGTTCAGAACCGGCAAAGCCGCACCTGGCAGGTGCCAGGGGCCACTTTGGCATAGTCCCTTGATGTTGAGAGCAGTCCGTGCAGGAGTCACTTCCCCGGGTCCAGGTACATTGATGGTACCTTTCAAAACTGGCAAAGGGTATGGGACATAACTCATCCCCTTTTTCGGCGGTGTTCGTCCAGTCCGCAAAGTGCTGCTCTCCAGTGGCACATGAGGGTGCCCAAGCACTCCTGAGGAGCTGCCACCCTTACCTGGCCCAGTGTACCGTTTTCTCACGGCGGGTGTCAGGGCCACCCATGTTCATTGGTCACACTTCAGCTGTTGGTTGAACGTAGGGCAGGTAGGTATCTCCCCCAAGGCCACGTTGGCCTGGTCCTTCGACAGGATGGCATGGCGGGTGATGTTAGTGGCAGGCAACCAGGGTGTCATCCGCGGCAGGCAGTCAGAGCCACTAGCTCCCTGGTCCTCAGATGGTACAGTAGGGGATGTTGGTGGCATGGTGTCAAGGCCACTTGTAGGGCAGGCAGGGTGACTTCCATGGCAGGGTGTCCTGTTTTCCTGATGCCACTGCTCCTTGGTGATTGTTTCTATGCTTGTTGGCCTTGCCTTTCGACGGCTGGTACAGTGCATGGATTCTTGTCCTGCTGGACTGGATTGCCGTCCCAGGTGCGTGGTGGGAGTCGATCTCTCTGATCACCTGAGAGCACGTATCACCTCTTCCCCGGTGCTGGAGGGCCTTCCCTTTTTCACACCCTGCACAGGCAGCATCACCTGCTTATTAATCGTGCACCGGGTGCCCCGGTGCTCACGGCTGGGACTCTGAGGAGCATGAGGGTGGAAGCTCCACGTCAGCCATGGTGTGGCCATTGTTGGTGCTGGGTCAATGCCATACTTCAGTATCACAGGGCTGCCTTTGGTGCACAGAGTCCTTTTTCTTCTTCTCTGGCACAGAGACATGGAGCTCATCCGCCCCTGTTGCTGTCTTTGGGGGTTGGGGTCTGATGGCATCCCCCCGATGCTATGAGCATATGATATACCTGTGCTGACATGGGGTCCTTTCGTACTCACTGCCAGGACAGGGATCACTTTTGGGGCTGCCTCCTTTGTTCTCTTTGCACCAGAGTACTTCAACTGATCACCGCCCTGAGGCACGGGTTTTTCAGAGGGCCTATCATTACTACAGCTCCAGCAGGGAGCATGTCTTTGCCCTTCGGCTCCTACCAGCGCAGAGTGGTAGTCACCGCCGGTGCCCAGGATCTTGCTGGGGCTCACATGATGCCAGGATCTTGCTGGGGCTCACACGGGTGGCATTCCAGGCTGGAGCACCTCCTTACCTTCAGCGCCGGGCTCGGGATCATGCTGGGGGCTCCGACGGGTGTTGGTTCTGCTCCTACCGGAGCACTGTGACAATGATCCGGATCGGAGCACTTTCTCCATGTCACCGCTGCAGGGCCCGGGATCAGGCTGGGTATTTCTTTTGCTACCACCAGAGCACCTCCTCCATTTGTTGCACCGCTGGCCCCGAGATCACGGTGGGGGGGGGGGTGGGGGGGGCAGATGTTCGTCTTTCTGCTCTGGCAGATGGGCCGGGGCAGCAGGCGAGACCCGAGGTTTTATCTGGGTTTTTCCTTTTTCTGGCGGCGGGTGCCACACTGGGCAGGTGGACTCCTGCCTCCATGGCACGGCGGGTGCCGAATGGGGCAGACTGGCTCCCTCTCTGGCCACACGAGCACCTTCCACCCAGAGGGCCGTGGCCAGGGAGGTCAGCAGTTCTCTGTCCATAGGGCTCCTCCATTATGCGGCCGTTGCATGTTTTCTCCCCACATGTCCCTCTTCTTTCCCTGGATGGGTTGAGAGCAGCACAGTTCTCCCCCCAGATGGTAGACTTCACCTCTCCTGTGGCCACGGCTGCTTCATTTCTTCTTCTCTGGGGGGGGGGGGGCAGAGCAGCACCGCTCTCCCCCGGCAGGCGACATCTTTTCTTTTCGGCTTCATCCGCTCTGTTCCTCCCCCCCCCCTTTGGGGCGGGCACACACTTAGTTATTTTGGGGCGGAATGCTCTGGGGGCACCTCACTGCAGGGTTGCCCGAGTCTGCACCGCAGCGGAGGCAGTGAGGTGCAGGCCAATACTGGCTTGCGGTGGGGGTCAGGCACTGTTCTTCTCCCTCTCCCTCCTTTCTTTTACTCAATACTCACGGACAGCAGGGGTCGTGCCACGTGGGCTCGTTATCCTCATCGGGGGCTGTTCATTGACACCGCACCAACCCCGCAGTAGTACTCTGGGACACCAATACCACGGAGGCCCAGTGCTGCATGGAATTAAAGGATGGGGGCTGGTTGGGGACATAGCACCAGCCCCCGAGGGTACTATGGGAGACCAGTAAGGCGGAGGCCCAGTGCCTCAGAGGATTGATGGGTGGGGGCTGGCCATGGACATCACACCAGCCCCACCTGAGGTGCTATGGGACACCAGCACCTATGAAGCCCTGTGCCTCTAGGGGTGGCAGGTTGAGACCTACCAGCACATGTAGACCCTGGATGCCCTCGTGTCAATGGGGCCCCATGGGAGCCAGGTACAGGGTGGGCCTGTAGGCCGTAATGAGAGACGGACTGAAGTCATTCAGTTTCAGAGTCTGCAGCCGTTCTGTTCCACAAGCCTGCAGGGCTCCCTTTTTTTTAGCTTGGGCCATGACACAGTCATAGCCCATCTTAAAAGGGTAATGCACATGGGAGGGACGCACCCCCTTCAAGGGGCAACACACATGGGAGGGCTTCTCTGTAACAGGTGAGTAGCTACACCTTGGACTTGGCGGAAAAGAGGGCGTACTTCAAGTGAAGAAGGAAACAGTTGCCACAGTGGTGCAGGGGCGGAGTAACAAAACAGAGGAGGAGCCGGTGCTGCTGCAAGAGCGCCTGGCAGAGGATTCAGAGGTGGTGGTCCTATTAGTAGTTCAGGAGGAGGTGAGTGACGTCACTCCGGCACTCCCTGCCAATGCAGAGGGGGGAATGGTGGGCTCAGGAGTGTGAAGCTGAGTCACAAACATCCCCAACTATGACATCCTCACCCATCTAGTCCTTGGTGTGGCACTGCTTCAGCTTGCCCATGTGTGTGACTGTCAGAGGGAGGCATGCAATGGAATATGAAATCTCTGGCAGCAGACAGTTCATTCGGGTAACCCAAGTAAGAGTGCCTTGGACTCCACACCCGGGTGCACGCACTGCAGGCTTTGCCACAATGATCAGTACAAGGAGCGAACATCATGTACATCTGAATCATCAGTTATTGACACCACACAATGATTCAATCTTCAATAGTTCAGCATCCCCCTTTGTGTGTATTTGTGTCTGTGAGAGTAGGTATGTGTATACATCTCTGTGAGAGCCCATTTAAGAGTATAATGTGAGCCCCTGGTGAAATAAGCATGTGTGCATGCACTGGGGTGTGGTGGGAGTAAAGGGGTGTACTTGGAAATACGGGACTACCTGAACATAGTGTCTCGATACCTGCCAATCTCTATTGGCCCCCCATTCCGAAGAGCTCCTGCATAGAAAGCGCTCTCGTGTCCGGCAGAGACACAGTTATCCTGGCGTGACTAGCAGCCCTTGTCACGCTGAGCATTGGCCAATGAGGTTTGCGCAAGCTCGCGCATGCGCGACGGGGTTCTGCCGTGTGAGGCAGAAAGGGAAAGTAAAATAAAGAGATGAGAGATGCGCTTCGTGGTTCTGTGTCCCTCATCTTGGCGCTGCTGCACGTTGGGGGGCACACAGGGCCACATTCAAGCTGTCAATGAGGATGAGATTTCAACACCGCCTCTCTTAGAGAAAGAAAGGGAGAAAAAGAGAAAATACAGTGAAGAGTGAAAATCTGTGAGTCCAATAACAAAGTGCGTAACAGAGGGTGCCTGACTGCACCAGAATGTTGGTGAGCGAGGGACGAGACAGTCAGCGGCGAACCAATGATGCATCTAATCAGGAAGAGCCCAGTGCAGCTGCATTTCGTCGACCAGGCTCCTTTGACATGTGTGATCAGCAAACCCTAGGAAAGAGATGGCTGCAAAGATTCAAGAATTACATGGCCGCATGTGATGAAAAGGCTCCAGACAAGCTTGCCACGAGATTATTTAACATCCCGGTTGGTGACAACGTTGAAGACCTCATCCCCACGACGTCAAAACATATGAGGGGCTCAAGGAGGCTCTGTGAGCATCCTTTGATCCTCAGCGCAACATAGACCATGAGAGACACACTTTCAATACAAATTGCCCAATGCCTGCTGAGTCCATGAAAGCCTTTGCGACTTGATTGCGCAAGTTGGTGGCTCATTGTGACTTTCATAAATTCTCAAATGATGAGACTATCAGGTTAAGGATCATCAGAGGATGCTTATTGTCCACATTCAGAAAAAAATTACTCCGGGAACCGTTTCCCTGTGCCCCCATTCTAGAAAAGGCACGGTCGGATGCGACAGCAGACTCACAAGCCACACAGATGGAAACCAGCAAGGGACCAGTGAAAGAGCAAGCATATTTCATCAGTCAAGGTGGCAGAAGCAACAACAGTGCATATGCACCTCAAGAAGGGTTGGCACTGCTGAAAAGTGTTATTCCTGCCCTTTCCCCATGAGGAAGGCACCTAATGTCCTGCTTTTGGCCAGAAATACACTAACTGCGGGCAGGAAAATCATATGGCGAGAGTGTCCAATGCACTGCCAAATAGGGCACAAGTAGGCGGTCTGAGCGGGACGCGACCAGAGCACAACCCACGTGCCCAAGGACTCAGGAGAGACACCTATGTGAGAAGAGGCCATGTTCGGCAAATCACTGGACGGTCACCATCACCCCCGCCTGAGCAAGAGAGAAGTAATCACAAGTATGCATGTATGATGAGTGACATGGTGACTGCCACAGAAGGAGACATCGACATTGAATTAGGGCAACACCATGACAAATGTTTAATTGCTACGGGAGCCATCCTGAACATCATGTGCATCTCAGTGTTTTGCAAGATGGCACATCTGCTGGAATTGGAACCATCAGACCTAGAGGCATTTCAGTAGGCCACACTGTGGCCAGTTCAAAATCATGGAAAGTTCTCGATTGAATTAAAACGGGAGACTGGCCGTGGCAGAGCTGCATGTTCTTCAAGCAGAGGTGCTGGGCCAACTCACGGCCCTCGAAATGAAGATTGCAGTGGCAATGTACACTATGCGGCATGAAAACCCAGTGATGCAACAGTTTCCAGAACTTTTCTAAGGACTCAGTGTTTGAAGGGAGAACCTGTGACCCTTCACATTTATGGGTCAATACCTCTAGTGGCACAACATCCCCAGCGGAGACCCATTCACCTGCAACCACAAGTAGAGAAAGAAATTAAGTGCCTGCTAAAGGAGGACATCATAGAACCTGCTTGTGGTCCCACTACAAGGGTCTCGCATATGGTAGCAGTGCCCAACCAAGGGTCCTTAGAAAAAAAATGCACCTGTGGTTGGACATGCGCCAAGCCAACAAAGCAATTCAATGAGAGAGACACCCTGGCATGCATCTGGAGGACATGATTAGCATTCTCAATGGGGCCAAGGTATTCACAAAGCTTGATCTGTATAAAGGATACCAACAGATACCGCTAGCTAAACAATCAGGCTACATAACCACTTTTGCAACTCATTAAGGGCTATTTCGGTATAAGAGGCTAATCTTCAGGATATTGTTGGCTGCTGATATTTTCCAAGAGATCGTAAGGAAGGTAATTAGTCCCATGAAGAATTGCTTTAACTACAGCAATTACATTTTCTTTTTTTGGAGTTGATCGAGAACAACATGATCGGGAACTACATCAGGTGTGCACAGCTATTTCCCAAGCGTGGTTGACGTTGAATGCGGACAAGTTCGCGTTTCACAAAAAGAACCTTAAGTTCTTCGGACATGTGTTCTTGCAAGAGGGGATCAGCCCCGATTCAGGGAAAGTAACAGCAATTGAAAACATTGTGCCTCCACAAGACATGAGTGATGTATGTTCATTTCTGGGGATGGCCAGCTATTGCAGCAGATACTTGAAAGACTTTGCTACCATTAGCGCACCGTTGGGAGAACTGACCAAGCAAGGGAACGAATTTCAGTGGGAAAAATCATGCAAAAAGGCGTTCGCACAGATCAAGAGAGACATTGGGTCTACCAAATGCATTGCCTATTTCGACCTATCTAAATGTACTGAATTGATGGTGGACACAAGCCCGGTAGGTCTGCGAGCCATCCTGGTGCAGCACAAGCCTGGCAGGGACAGTCCCAAGGCCATCGTCGCATATGCCTCAAAATGTCTGACTGACGTCAAAAGAAAATAAGCCCAGCTGGAAAAAGAGGGGCTGGCCAATGTCTGGGCATGCAAACATTTTCAGATGTTCTTACTGGGAAAATCATTCGCAGTAGTGAAAGATCACAAAGCATTGGTCACGATATATGGAAACCCTCACTGCAAGATGGCCCCCAGGATTAAAAGATGGGGGTTACCATTGCAGGACTTCAACATCGTTCACAAATAGGCGAAAGAGTACAATCTGGTAGATTTGATGTTGCGGCACTCGCTTGTGGAACAAGGCCATGACCCATACATGGCGGAGGAATATATAAATGTCCTGACTCAACACAGACCCCCAAAGGCGCTTATGATGGCTGTGTTGAGAGACCACACCATGAGGGACAAGATACTGCAGAAGGTAAAAAATCTTATCACGTTGCGAAAATGGAGGGAGAGTGAGCCAGGAGACGCACAGGGAAATCAAGAGACATGTAAGCAAGAAGTGCAAGCCTTGAGACAAGTGAACAATGAACTGATGAACTGTCAGTCACAACGGATGTCCTGGTGAGGCGTGAGAGGCGGATCATCATACTCACAGGTCTTAGACAGCAAGTATTGGACCTGGCACATGAAAAGCATCGAGGCATGGTCGCCACTAAATAGCAGATAAGAGACACCATGTGGTTCCCAGGCATCGACATGATGGTAGAAGAGACTGTAAAGAAATGCCACCTCTGCCAGTGCACATCGAAGCCCAGTAATACGGAACCACTCAGAATGTCAGGACTGCCAGAAGCACTGTGGACCCATGTGGCGGTTGATTTCTTTGGGCTGCTTCGCGGGGGAAAGTATTGGATGGTGCTGATGGACAAATTCTCCCGGTTCCCCCTTTTTCAGAATGATCTCCTCCATGTCAGCCAGCACCATAATCCAGGAACTAGACATCATATTCTCTGCGTGGGGCATTCCCAGCACGCTATAGTCGGACAATGGTCTCTGTTTAGTAGTGCAGAGTTTGCCCACTTCATGGATCACACTGGCATAAATCACTAGAAAATCACCCCGCTGTGGCCGCAGGCTAACAGAATGATTGATAAATTCATGGGGAGTATGAAGAAGGTACTGCCGCAAAACAAGCTGAGTCATATGTCACTGAACGAAGCAGTATGCAGCATGCTCCGGGGATACCGAAACTCCCCACATGGGACAACAGGAAACTGCCACTCCAAGTTGGTGTTCCAAAGAAAGGTGAAGACGAGACTGCCCCACAGAGCGTATCTTCATGAGACAGACCCTGCAAAGCTATAGGTGGAGTTTGACACCCAGAAATGTGAGATGAAAAGGTATGCCATCGAGAAGTGGTTAGCACAGTCATCCACGCTGCAATCGGGGGACAAAGTCCTTGTGTGTCGGAAACAAGAATGGAAATCAGAGTGAAGATTTTATCCTGGTCATCTACTTATTACCGAGATCAAGGGACCTCTGGTGACAGCCTGATCCCCATGCAGGGTGATCACACAAAAGGTGTCACAGTTCAGGCTCTACCGAGAGGCGGAGAAGGAACTGGGTGAGGAGAAGATGGGAGAGGAATGTCGCAGAGAAAGAGCTGACAGTGACAATGTGGTGGCAACTGAGAGTGAACGGCCTGTGGAGATATCCACGAGTGTGGAGAGATCCACAAGACCGAGGCAATGCATTATAATGCCCATGAGACTCATAGAAGAAATGTGAGGACAACTGTGAGTAACAGGACTTTATTGTGCCCGAGAGGGGGAGAAGTCGTGTCCGGCAGGGACACAGTAAACCAGGTAAGACAAGCAACCCTCGTCATGCCGAGAATTGGCCAATGAGGTTTGCCAATGCTCACGCATGCACGAGGGGGTTCTGCCGAGTGAGGCAGAAAGGGAAAATAAAATAAAAAGTTGAGAGATATGCTCTGTGGCTGCGTGTCCTTCATTTTGGCACCACTGCGCGTTGGGGGGCAGACAGGGCAACATTCAAGCTGTCTGGTGTCTGCAGACAGGAAAAGCCCATTGAAGACGAGTGACAAATGGGTATCCATTTCGTCTTACTTTTTCAAAGGTGGATTTTCAGGCCATCATCTGTAAAGCCCCAACAAGGGCAGAATCTTTTCTGCACTCATTCTCAACCTCCGGGAGCATAGACATCTTGGCAAGCTTCCAGATGGGAATTGTTTGGCTCCAGACTACAGGAAAAGTGTATTATGTTTTGTTTTTGTGGCTTGCCAAACTCACCAGGTCAGTTGTTCAACGGTGAGCGACTTTGTGCTTTGACAGCTTTTGGCATCAGGTTAACCAGGCCTTTCACATGATCTGCTCAGTTGCCTTGAATATTCCTCACTGGAATCCCAATTGATCTCCAAGGATGACAGGATCGGGGGAGAAGTTCGATCGGCTTTACCCAGGACCGTGCAGACACAGGCAATTCCCGGAGTGGCCTCAGAGCGATCTCTGTGAAGTGCTCACAAGATCCCCTGTTGACCATCTCCCTGTACGTTCCACGTGGTGAGAGGGCAGCACCAGGTGTTGTACAGGGGAACATTGGCTAAATGACAGTCCTTACAGCAGGCCCATCAGCAATTGCAGATGTTCCAGTAATCAGGAGGAAGAACAAGTGGGGTGGAAGGTGGGCGGGCAGGGCAGACACGGCAGAGAGATATAGAAGCAGGCAGGAGCAGGTTGGCCCAGGGCTGAAGATCAGAAATCCAGAATGTGGCAACAGAGCAAAGAGGCTGGTAGGAAGAACAAAGCTGAGGGGAGCAAGACGCCAAAGGCAACTTACTCCAATGGGAAGCAGGCAAGGAGGGCAGAGGTAACAGGAAGAGAGACAAGGAGGCAGCAAATTGGTGGCCAAGTGGTAAAAAACATGGTCAGAGCTGAACTCGTAAGGATGCTCCATGGACCTACCACGTGGGGTTTTAAATACCCTTATGTGGTGCATGGTACGTCCCTCCAAGTACTGTTCGCCCAGCAATGGAGGTCTCTCTCCACAGAGCACCTGCAAAAAATTCCAACACCAGCTCTCACACCCGAACACAGCAATGGACATTGCGGGGGCCATGGTCTGTCCCACATAAGAGCCATTTGTGCCCTGCAACAGACTACCATGTGGACCTGAGACCTGACCGGGCCTTCTCGGCCGAGGAAGAAGAAGGTGCCAACATGGTTACAGCTGTCATGATGGTAGGTATGTAGGCTGCCGGTGTTCCTGCGCAGGCCTGCGCATAACACCCTGTGTGAATACTTGAGCAGTTAGTCAGGCTGTGGCCAGATGGACCAAGTGTTAAAAATTATGGTCAGACATTTTGCAGTCAGGTGGCCCTGTCATGGTAATAAGGGAGACCTGGAAGCCTACACACCAGGGAAAAGAAAACTGTGAGTTAGCAGGAATGAAAAGGTGGTAGAAAGTGGCACAAGAGAATGGGACAAAACAGGGGGAGTCAAGCAGGAAGAAACAGAATACACAAAGTGAGAAGGACAGCACATCTCCAAACAGTGGGTGGAGGAGTGGTGTGCACCACCAAAAATCAAATTAAGCATAAATCACTAAACTATACAAGGTATTCAAATGTGAGCAAGGCGCAACTGACCGAAGAATCATTTCCAAGGAACTTCTAAAGTTTAATTGTAGTTATTTGTAGTCCAGCTCAATCCCTTTAGCAAGCTTTTGCCCTCTCTGTGTTTCTATCACCATGATATGATGATATCTACTGTTTTAAAAATACAAATCTCAAAATGCAACATGCCGTTTACACTGTGATTTCTGGCCTGATTTAAACCCGGTTTCCACCTGGGACACATTTTCCACACTACTTGCAGTCCCTTTTCCTTCCATTTCCACTTTTGCCTGCTCCTTGTTCCCTTTATCCATAGAATACTCCATCGTCTAAAATCTCTCTCCACCTGTTTAGGCTTCTTTGGGAATTTCTGAAGAAATGTGCTGATTAAGGGAGTCCTTTGGTCACATTCGGGTAGTGCCCAAGATCGAAGTACCCAGGCCCATTGCCCTGCCAATCTACTAGATACCTACTAGATACTGTACATGAACTCTGCGTTTCCAATATGCTTTGCATCTCATATTCTGGGTAATGCTCTATAATGTCAGTAGGAGGGTGACTGAATATCTACCTATTATACTTGTGGGTAATTTCTCAAAATAATTGAAGTGTACCTGTTTAGTCAATGTTTTCCCAACCACCAAAACTATTGTCCAGCCCTCTGATTTTGGTAGTGCAGTTACAAAGTAGGTATGCCCCATGGTATGCTTGCTCTAGGAAATGGTGTCCCGATTTATTGGGCGTACACTATCAACTCTGGCGTTCCTCTCCCCGTAAGCCAGTAAGCGCACAACAAAGCGCTTTGCAGATTCAACTTTAGTGAGGCCTCCAACGTATGTCGTACCATCCAGCAAATACCCTCTTTTATGGCCAGCAATTCCCTATTTCATATAATGTTGTTCTGCTCTGGGCAGGAGAGCATTCTGGACAAAAAGCAATGGCGTGGATATTTTCAGACCCCTTGTTACTTTGAAACAGTATGGGGCTCCTTTTCTATGAAAATGTAATTTGACGGTGGGGCGCTGTTATGTTTACACTGTAACGCCAAATTTTCCGGCACATCAGCTGTCCTTACTTGATCTGGTTGTTGACAAAAATAATGTAATTGATGATGTCTGTCTCCTTGTTGTATTCATATGACATTTATCCAGCCTTGACCAATGCCTGTTCTTCATGGCTGAGGTTTGGCTTTTCCCATCATGCCTGTGCAGTTTCCTACATAGTTGCCTGAATTGCCACAATATACTGTAATGAAGAGGGGACAGCAATAAAGGTGTGTACAAGAATGTACTTTATTGTTACTATTATTATTAAGGTTTAGAAATATAAAGAAAAGACATAACGTGCTCCAGACACGAGTCATCCCTACTCGTGCTCCGGAACCCTGTGCTTCCAGACCAATGTACTTATACAAAGACTCCCTTGTTTACATCTTTTTCTTTTTGTGGGGATTAAGGGTTGTCTCAGATTCCCAGTCTCCATAAGGTCTCCCACATCTTCATCTCCTGCTATTGGGGGTACCCCAGCTGGCTTTCCCATACCTGGGGTGTGCTTTGTTCTGTGTGCCATTTCCTGATCCAGGGATTGCACCTCTTTGTCAGTTTGGTGCATGAGGCAATTAACTCAGTGACTGTAGTGAGTCTATTGACCACTGAGGACAATACATCCTTTTGTCTTTCCTTTAACCCTGCAATGTTCTATGGCATTTGTGAATGTGTGCTGTGATGGACTGTCAGGAGAGTATGCAAGTCAAGGAGACTGATTATGGTTCCAGCTAGACCACATTTTTGTTGTGGGACTTAGCTGCATTTTAGTGGCAGAAGTGCGCCTGGCTGGCTGTGTCTTGGGAGGGATACAGCTATCTTCCATTGAGATGGAGTGCGCTACATACCCGTTAGTAATGGCTGATTACTTGTTTCGAGGGCGGAGTGCAGGTCCTGTCATGCAGGGCTACGGGAATCCTTTCTGTGCAGCCTCAGTATTTTCTTGGAGTCTCCTCATGTGACTCATCAATGCCCCCGCCTACCTGTCTGAGGGTGAAAATTCACCAGAGAGGTGGATTATGTCAGTCAAGATGCAGAAGGAAAGAGGTCTTGAGCACCTTCCGGAACGCAAGGTGATCCTCTGTGCGGCAAATAGATGTGGAGATGAAAGTGTCAGTCTATTGTGTTGTCACTAGTAATTCTTGGAACTTGCTGATAAATGTCACTTAATGTAAATAGTCCTTCATTTGTACCAAGAACAGATTGCTATCTACTTGCCATGGAATGTTCTATAAAATCAAATGAGTGACCCAAACTAAGGCATTCTTGCATAATGAGAGGGTTCTATTATTATTAGTGTTTTTTTCCAATGGTTGTTTTCCCCAACCCCTGCTCCCCTATTAATTGTACACTATTCCCTACCCCCAACCCTTATATGCCCATACTCACAGCCACCAATATTTTTTTATTCGTTTTTTCAGTGAATTTTTTCAAAAATGAAAAATCAGGCAAAAAACTAATTGAAAAAAAACGTGATGAAGTAATGTCGTATCAATGACAATATGAAAGAAATCTTGGGTTCTCTGAAGCTCAACTGCTATTGTATTTCTATACAATGTAACTGACATTGGATTAGGAAGCTGTTAAAGGTTTTAGCATCACCAGAACATCTTTCTGGGTTGGTCAAATCTAATATACGAAAAGTTTAGTTTCTGAAGGGTATCATAGTGTTTACGGTGTTCCCTGCAACATTGGTTGACGACTGCCACACAGGATTCCCCGATTTGATATGATATGTTATGATAAGTCATTTTTAATGCGCATGTACAAGTGTTTCTAGGCGCGACAAGATAAGGGAGGGAAGACAAAAGGAGTACAATACAAATGATCTTACTAGGCCTAGTGACATTCAGATCGTGCATGTGCGACAGCGCCAAAGTGCAGCAGGGAGGGAGAGGGGCAAGTGCCACTGAGAGGGAGAGTGAGGGGAAGTGCGATCAGGGCCGCGTGGCTCTGGGTAAGTGCATCCAGGGGAGTGTGGCACTGCATAAGTGCAAGGAGGCAGGGGACTGTAGAGGTTCCAGTTACAGCCCTACTGCCCCTAAATGAGCGGTGGCCCAGAGGCAGTCTGATCATGGAGGAGCCTGGTACCCATTATGCTCAAAGGGTAGCCAGGCAACCAGTCAGAGTGGCAGACAGGTAGGTCAGCAGGGGAAGGAGCGAGAGAAAGCATAGGAGAATAGGTAGGTCTTGAGCTGCTTCCGGAACTTTAGGTGGTCCGTCTCAAGCTTGAGAGTGGCAGGGAGGCCATTCCAGAGGGAGGCACATGCAGAAGAGAGATCGACCCCCAACTCTCTGCGTAGCAATGAGGCAGACCCTGAGAGAGTTGATGGTAGTTGAGCGAAGGGCTCGAGAAGGAAGGTATTTTGGAAGAGACCGTTGGATATAGTTTGGCTCCAACCCCAGAAAGCCTTGTGGATGATGCAGAGGGTCTTACAGCCATGGGGAGTCAGTGGAGAGATTTCAGTGCTGCAGAGATATGGTCCCTGGGCTTAAGGCCAAGGATAAGTCTCACAGTTCAGTTGCAGAGGGCGGAGAGGGTGGTAGATTGAGAAAGAGGCTGTGGCAGTAGCCCAGCCTAGAGAGAACCAGGGCTCTGTAGACAGTGAGCTCCTGGAGGAAAGTGAGAAAAGGAATAATACCTCTGAGGAAGTGCAGCTGGTAGTAGGACTTTTTGTCGAGGTCCGAACTGTGAGTAGAGAAGGAGAGAGTGGAGTCACAGGAAGGCGAAGGAAGAGGGCCCAAGGAGGGCGGCCAGAGTGAGAGGGGGAAATCGGGAGCTGGTTTCCCAATGAGAATGATCTCTGTCTTACTGGCAATGAAGGCAAACATCGTTGGCGGCACACCAATCCTGAATCGCGGATAGACAGTCAGAAATGAATGAGAGAGAATAGAAGGCTGAGGGGAGCCTGAAAGAGAGCTGGGTGTCACCCGAGTAACACTGTAAGTTAGAGGAGAAAGTAGAGATCAGATGGGCCAAAGGTCCAAATAGACATTGAAGTGCCAGGGGAGAGGTTAGAGCCCTGGGGGACACCACATCTTGAGAGGGAAGTTGTGGAGAGAATGGACCCAAGTTGAACCTGGGATGGCCGATACAAGAGGAAGGAGGACAACCACTCCAAGGCCTGATCCGTGATGCCCAGGTACTCACAAAGTCAATTGATCAGGATGGTGTGATTGACCATATCAAAGTAAGAGGAAAGGTCAAGGAGGATGGGGACATAAGGAAGGTTGGAGTCAAAATTAGAGAACATATCTTCACATGTGTTCAAGAGATCAGTTTCCATGCTTCTGGCTGCTCCGAAGCCAGACTGATGGTCATGAAGACAACCAACAGATTACGTGGGATGGGTAAGCTGGGAGATGGGCAGCTTTTTCAGGAGTTTGCCCAAGAAAGGAGTGATAGGCATCGGGTGATAGTTTGCCGGACAGGTTGAATCATCTGACGGCTTTTTAATGAGAGGTGCACAAGGGAGTTCTTGAGGAGAGAAGGGAAAGATCCAGTGGCAAACGATTGATTGCAGAAATCAGCCATGGCTGGAGCAAGGGTGTCAATATGATCCTTGATGGTTCTAGGGGAGCAGGGGAGAACCTGTTTGGACAACACTTTCATAGATCAGACTTGTATAGATATCTCATCAGGTGTTATCAGGGAGAAAGAGGGGAAAGGAGGAGGAGAAGGGGAGGGTGCTAGAAGGAGAGGAAGAGGAGAGCATGGTCAGGATGTCCTGAGTTTTAGTGGTAAGTGAGCAGCCAGAGCCATACAGAGACCTTGGGGGGGAACAGGAGAGGTGGAGACTATAGCAGGATTGGCCAGCTCCTTGCAGATTTGAAAGAGTTTGGCTGTGTTGTTAGAGGCTGCAAAGATGCGGGCTTGCATGTGGACTCTCTTCTTGGACAGGACAGAGAGTTTGTATTGCTTTTGGAGCAGATGGCAGGCCATTTTGTCAGAGGATGTGCTCGAAGCCCTCCACTTCCTCTCAGCCACCCTGTAATTGCATTTCAGGGGGGCGAGATCGGTGTCATGCCACGAGTTGCACTTGGAGGTAGGCTTTAGGTGGATTTTCATGACAGGGAAGTCCAGTGTGTTGAAGATAGAAAGATGCAGGCTAGAGAGGGCTGTGTCAGAATGTGAGTCAGCCGCGGGAGTAGGGGGAGCAGAGAAAGTAGCAACAAAGGCATCCACTGACACATGCTTCATGGGCCTAATGATGAGAAAGTAGGTGGCAGTGTTGGGGTGGGCTTTGTCTGAGAGACAGAGGGCTTCAGGTGAGATGAAAGCAGAAAGTGGTCAGTCCAAGAGAGAGAAATGGTGAGAGGGTTAGAGAGGGGGTTGTCTGAGGAGAACATCCATCCAAGATGTGTCCGGCAGAGTGTGTAGGACCAGCGGGTAGAATGGAGAGGGTTGCAGAGATTGCAGAAAAGCCCAGAAAAGGGATTAGAAGCATCCAGGTGGATGTTGAGGTCTCCTGATAGGAGAAGTTGAGGGGTGGAGCCTACAGGTGAAATGTGTTCGTTCTCTCTAACAGGATACCTCGCTTTGCCCCGCCACTTTTGTTCTAAATGTGCGTTAAAAGCTCATGCTGATGAAACAAAGAGCACATTCAAGACGAAGGAGGAAAGCCCAGTGGAGATCTTAACTCTGCTTCGTGCTCTTTCGCCGCTGTGGATGCAAATTACAAAAGGCTGGAAACTCGGACCTGGACGTCTGTTTGACGGCTGAAGAACGGATTTGTAACACTCGGGGTGCCCCCCCCCCAAACATTTCTTGAGATTTGTGATAGGTGGAAAGATGCATGAGCAGATTGGGGGTGCAAGGTTGGATAAATGTCCTGGAGAAATGATGTTCAAGGCGCATTGTTATGTTGTTCGTGGGGGGGGGGGTCCCTCTCATGCTTCCTTTTTGTATGGATAAAATAATAAAAACATGTTTTTAATGTTTTATTGATTTAAAAAAAAACATACAAAATCTTTTTTTTTTTTTTTAAATAGATTCGTACAGAGTTTGTCTTCTTTTAGCAGGTTCTAAATGCAGGCATGTATGCTGGTATTAAACAATGTACCCTTTAAAGATGGAGCAGGAACGCACAGAACAAATGTTATGTCGGCCTCATGCCTCTGCTAAGGGTTCAAGAACACCTCCTGGAGTAGTAACAAAAGCTGAAAACTGCATAACGTTTTTGGTTGCTCCTTGCTCCAGCCCCTCATTTCATCTGGAAGTCATTAAATAATTCCAACTTCACATGTGCAATGCCTCCAACACCAATGCCAGGATTTTGAGTGGCGTTTCCAAACACAATCTTGCAGTGCCTTAGCGGGGTCTAAACCTGCTTCATCTCTTAGTCACATAGTTAACTCTTGGGAGCATAATCCTCCAACAGAAATGCATGAGAAGGGAAACTGCTGCAGAGTAATCTCAGCATTTAAATTTAAATATCACTAGCCAGGTGGCGAGGGCAGGAGCCCCCACCTTCCCCAACACCGGAGGACCTGAGCCACTTCTGCAGCTACGTCGAGGGATCAACTTCAACAATTCCTTGGCCATGCAGCTGATGCCCGTGCTGTTAATACCTCAACTCCTGTGAGTATTGCCCTGTTCAACAGCTATCTTTCACCCTTGCAGCCTAGGTCCTGCACCTGCATGCGCACCGACATCGATTCCAGAAAAAAATGTCGGGTGCAATGCAGCGACATAACGAGGCTCGGCGTCTCGTAGGTTGCTAAGCAACCATCTTCAAGTTGTCCATGCATCCGCCGGCAGGCGGAAGAGCTGGTTTCACCAAAGGCCATCTAAGGCCCTGTTTGCCCCTGTTCGCCAGTGTGAGCCGTACGGCACCGGCTATACAGCTTCCCCCTCAAGCATCAGCCACGATCACCTGCCATGCATCTCCAAGCCAGTGTCAACCAACTGTAAGTACTGTGAACCCACCTCGATTCCTTTGAAGCTCCGCGTCTCCACCACCACACAGGTGTTGTCCTCTGAGCACACCTGTATACTAATGTCGAACTGAGCCTGCAAGCTCAATAACCCTATACTCACCAGGGGTGACCCAGTACTATTGGCACTCCACAGTCACACCATATCAGGATTCTATGCTCAGCCCGCCACCTATACACCAAGACACTATCTTGCCTGATACACCAAGTCAGATCATGGCACTATTGTATTCATGTGCAAACTCACAGTTTTGTTAATCAGCCTTCCTCTGTGCCATCAACCCCTGAGATAAGTGGAATTAGCCTATTCTACTGTTTTTTGTGCTATGTGTTATGTGATAAATGGAATCAACCTACTGGACTATTTAGCCTTGTGTTATATGAACCAGCCTATCATAGTCTACAGCTACTGTGTGATCTAGCCCGCTGATACTTTGAACTAGCCTATTCCACTGTGTCAACTAGCCCTGTGATAATCTGAAACAAGCCTATTCCACCGCGCTATCGAGCCTTACGATAAATCCAATCAACCTATTCCGAAGTATTTTCTAGCCTAGCCTACTTTGCCGACACCCTACCAGCTCCACCAACCTTGCCCATGCCACGGCTAGCACTTCCTCTGCTACCTAGAATATAACCCTAGCATGCCTTCCTCAGTGTGCCTTCCTCAGTGTGCCTTATTGCTCTAGCCATTATCAATACCTTACTGGGCCTTGCCAGTCCCTACACCCATGCCCCTCTGAGCCCGACCTGCCACACAATGACTGCATCTGTCACCAGGCTCGCAATTCAGTCCATCCTCTTAACATAGATCCAAGCCACCTCCTATACTTGTTACACAAATATCAGGAATTCCAGACTTGGATCTAGATTGGACAAACTATTTGAACCCCCGGCCAGACTCTCACACAGTTCTTCTTTTTTTTTTTACGCCGTTCTCACCCAGTTCTAATGCTATTATTAACCACTCCTCGAACCAAAATGTATCTAACTCCACAATAACCGCCCCCCTTTCAAGGCCACCATTGAGCAGTGCGCGGCTCCTCATCCCAAGACATCTGACCCCACACACCAGATTGCAAGCAAAGACTCCCATATACCACCACTCAAGGGGGCCCTACTAAACTCCAGGTCCCTGGTAGCGCATGCCACAGAAATTGCAGATCTGATCTTAGCTGATAATCTCGACTTTCTCGCCTTAACTGAGACATGGCTACATGCTGCAGCAGGACCCATACTCATGCTAGCTGTGCCTGATGACTACACTATTCTCAGACAAGATAGACATGAGTCCCGAGGAGGAGGCATCACCATCATTTTCAAATCTAGCCTGGCCATGAGACTGGCCCCTTCTCACAATTTCCAATCCTGTGACACGCTTACAGTCAAACTACCACTGGCCAATTCACAAACCTTAACCCTACACCTGATCTATCAACCACCTGGACCCATTGGTTCATTCGAGGAGGACATCTCCTCCATACTCTCCAATAACCTCAAAAACTCATCACAAGTTCTACTCCTTGGAGACTCCAACCTGGGATTCAAAGATGCCCTTGATAAACCTGCCCTGAACTTCGCCACCATCCTGACTGAACTCGGCCTACTCCAAAAAGTCGCCGCACCCATTCACAATAAAGGAAGAATACTAGGCTGGGTAGCTGACTACAACTGTCACGCTAACATCACCTCCCTCTGCCCTCTAACTTGGACAGACCACTCCATCGTGTCCTTTGCCCTCACCACAAGCAGACCTCCCCCCATCAGTATCCCCACCGCTCATCCACCCTAACCAGAATCAAAAAGAACATCACAGCCGACAGGCTCAACCCAGCCATCCTTCCCACTCTCAACTCCCTTCCAGACAGCACCGATCCAGGTACACTGTTCGACGAGTACAACAAAATCATGGCTAGATCGCTAGATATAATTGCCCAGCTCAAACTCAGACCCAGCAAATCAAAAACTCACCTGAACAAATAGTTCACCCCATACCTCAAAGATCTCAGACAAAAAAAATAACTTGTGAGGCCGCCTGGCGACTACTCCCATTGGAAGTCAACAAAACCAAACTCATCAAGATCTCCACCCTTTACAAAAAAGAAGTCTTCCTGGCCAAAAAGAATCACACAACACCCAGATCTTCCAAGCTAATTCCAGCATGAAGGAGCTATTCACAATCCTTAAAGAGATAGAAACTCCTATCTCCATGCCAGACACGTGCACCAAAGACAAAAGCTGG
The DNA here is from genome assembly GCF_040938575.1 of Ambystoma mexicanum. NCBI lineage: Eukaryota > Metazoa > Chordata > Amphibia > Caudata > Ambystomatidae > Ambystoma > Ambystoma mexicanum. The sequence continues at coordinate 77,880,723 of NC_090925.1, forward strand.
TTCTCCGGCATCCAACATGCGCTCTCCAATAAAATAACTAGTCTCCTAAGTAAAATAGCCCATAAGAAATCATCCTTGAACTCGCCCATTAACTCACCGCCACCCAAGATTCCTCCTACCACTGTCACACAGTCTAACTTCAAGACACCTACCTCACCCAGCTCACCACCTACTCGCTTCAAACTTTCTAAAATATCAATCCTCGAAGTAGAAAAAATCATACTTTCACTCAAACCCTCCAACTGTCAGGGCAACCCCTGTCCAGCCCAGCTTATCAAGAACGCAGCTAGGGACCTACCCCCTTTTGTTTCGAAGCTCATTAATGCTTCATTTGCATCCAGCATCATCTCCGCTAACTTCAAAGAATCATGGGTGCTCACCTTACTAAAAAAACAAACACTTGACCTTTCAATACGCACTAATTACCGGCCTATAACGACCATACCCTTTCTATTAAAAATTCTCGACAAGGTCGCTTACACACAAATCCAGAAATACCTGGAACTACACCACCTCCTAGGAGCACGCCAATCTGGTTTCCGTCCACAACACGGCACAGAGACGGCCCTCATAGACCTGAAGACCCAAGTCTGTAAATTAAGGACAAAGGGAAATCTGCCCTTCTCCTCCTCCTTGACCTCTCAGCTGCATTCGACCTTGTTGATCACAAGGTCCTATGCAGCCACCTAGACTCCTCTGCTCACTTCTCTAGGGAGGCCATAGTTTGGATTGAGTATTTCCTGAGTGAAAGGACCATGTGGGTATGTTCGCCCTCAGCAGCAGCAGCAGACCCTATCCCTGTCACCTGTGGCGTCCACCAGGGATCTTTTGTATCTCCTACGCTATACAACATATTCACCAAGCCCCTTTTCGATGATCTGGACAATCTTGGTATCACCTAAACTAACTATGCAGATGATACACAGATTCTCCTGGATTTCTTTGGATATGTGCCCCTGAGAATTCAATCTTATCTGAACATTAGTGAAAGAGTACAGGGCCTTGATTGCTGATAACAAGTGCGGCGGAAAGTTCCACGGCTCCAGTTGTGACGATAGGATGTGCCTTTCAGTGCTGCCAAAGGCTTTCTTAAGATCGATAAAAGCCAGTTAGATTTTGGTGTTACTTTTTATTGCTTTTAGTTTCAAGAGCTTTAAAAGGAACATATATACTTGAGTTCCCACACCTTTTACAAAGGCCGTTTGGTGGGGATCACTTCTGTTCCTTTTAGTGGCCTAAGCCTGAAGGTGTTCTAAGATTATTGCCACAAAGACCTTGCTCAAGACATCCAAGAGGGCAATAGGGAGATTGTTTTTGTTGCTTTCTAGGCTTTAGACAATCCTCACATTCCAAGCCCATCCCAGAATCTTTCTGGCAAGCACCAGCGTCAGATCCCCAACAAGTGGTGAAGCACGCGCTGCACCGGTCATTTTCTCATTCTATGCAAGTATTTGCAAAGAGACTTCACTTTGTGCCTCTTTCTGGGAAGATCAAGTTCAGCCATCGGGTCTCGATTCTTAAAAACCTGTCAGCTTGCCAAACTGAATGTGATTAATTCCAGTTAGAGTGTTAGTTTAAAGTAAGCCTCCCCTGTGCACCAAAGTCTGTAGTTCAGTTTGTTCTAATGTATGTATAGAGTCATGTACAGTTTGGTGCAAAATTAAAAGAGAAGGCAAATGTGACCCGGTTACTCTTCATGCAGAAAGTTGTATCTCCGTTGTATGATGCACACTCTGAGTTCTTTTGACTCTGTGCGGGGCTCACAATAGCTGGCAATGCATCTATATCTCGGAGCCGGGAGCCCAGGGAACACAGAGTACACTCTCCCGACACTCTGTGCGACGCTCCGTGTCCAGGACTGATGTTTTGAATGGGTTGTTCCATGCTGTTGATAAAAGAAAGAGCAGGCTTTCCACAGCAAGAGGTCCGGGACAGGGATACTGGAACACAGAGAACACTCTCTCGACACTCTCTAGCCCAGCTTTCCTGCAATAAGCTAATATCATATTTTTGCAAGAAAGTTCTGAGATTGCCATCACTCCCCAGTCATCTAGGATAAAATACTAAAAGAGAGAAAGCACACCCTAATAAGAAATGTTCTAGGGCGACGTACCATTTCGGCCGAGATGCAGAGTTTAGAATATAATTAAGGCTAATCCCTGTGAGGATACAACTCCTGGTTATGTTTGATGCTTCCATTCTTCGGTCCTCTCCCTTTATGGTGGTGAAAGACGTGAACACACACATTTTATAATTGCTTTGCAATAGGACGGGTCCATTGACCAACCAATGCACCCATGTATTAGGCTTATCCAATGAGACTGGTAGAAAAACTCAATATGAAGTAAAGATATGACTTTACCTTTAAAGGTAAACCAGGAAATATCTCTTTCTTTTTTTAATTAAGTGCAGTGATGATAGTTTTAACATGACTGGGCTGTTCAGCAGTTTCCCATTCCCCCCCCACTAACATAACAAACAACAAAATAGAGCGAACAACAACTTATGTACTATTCATACTGCTCGGAGAGTGTAGTGGAAGATGGGGCCTCTAGTGTGCAGATTTAAAAGCTTTGTTCTATGGGCGATTGTCCCAGCACTTCCTGAGAGGTCTGGGCTTGTGTGGTAACAAGCACTGCTTGCAGTTGCGTCAGCCAGGACTCGTTGTCTGCTCATCCCGCGGGCGGGCGGCTTCCTGCCATACCACAGGCTCAGCTGTGGTCCATTTCTGTAGGTCTTGCCACCATGTATTAATGTCAGGGCTCTTGTGTGCTTTCCAGCCTATTGCTATCCTGCGCTTAGCCAACGCGAAGGCCAGGTCTGTCAGTTTGCAAATGTGTCTCGCTGCTTTTGGGCGCTGGAATATATCTAGCAGGAAAGCGCCGGGTATTATATATGCAAGGTTATGGCTGTATTAGACAGCTTCAGTGCTATCCCTTCCCATCTACTGCCAAATCCTAGGGCAGGCCCAGAACATATGTAGCAAATCAGCAGTTTCAAGTTTGCATTTGGGGCAGAAGTGGGTGTTTGAGCGATTGAACTTCAACATTTTCTGAGGCGTCAGGTATGCCCTCTGTGTTACATAAAACTGTAGCTGTTACAGTTTAGCACTGCGCGACACCCGCTTGTGATATAAAATCACTTGTTGCCATTGTTGGTCTGCGAATTGTGTTTGCAGGTCCATCTCCCACTGCAGGCAGACTTGTAGTGTGCTATCTGTCCATTGGGGCAGGAAGAGTTCTTACAAACTGGATATCGCCTGACCTCCCTCCGATATATCGTACAGTGTTTCTACTGTTGTCGTGGCTTCCCACTGGCATACTGCTGTGGGCTATTTTAATTTCAGCGATTTTTAGCATCCTAGCGGGTGTGATGTGCTGTCCCACATCTACACCCGTGTCATTGGTATCAGAAGTCAATCACCCTGCCCTCTTGTAGCAAGTCGGCCACTGTCGCCACACCTTTAGACTCCAAGTGTTTCCAGATGGTGACCATGTGACCCTGTGCTATGGGTCGTTCTCTATCAGAGTGACTAGTGGGATCTGGAGAGAGTAGGGTGTCATATTTCCCATCAATGTACAGCTTCTGTGCCATATGGTTTTCCCCAGTGTAAGCAAGAGTGGGGGACATTGAGAGTGAGTAGTATACTTCCATATCACTTCCTTCAGGAAGAAAGGGCTGCAGGCGGACTCCAGCAAGGAAGTTTCCTGAGTTGGTTCTTCGAACAGCCACCTCGTGACAAATTGCATCTGGCTTGCCATGAAATATAGTTTAAAATTGGGGGCTCTGATACCTCCTTGTTTGTACAGTCTCTACAGTTTGTCAACTGCGAGCCTGCTTCTGCGATTGTGCCAGAGGAACCTTCTGCTTGCTGTGTTTAGCTCTGTAAAGAAGCTTTTGGGGATGTTGTACTGTACATTTGTGAAGTGGTGCAGCAGCCTCGGATGGCTACCATTTTCAATAATGCTGCCCTACCCATCATAAAGAGAGGTAGTCTTGTTCAGAAATCCATTTATTTCACTACAACTTCAGCTGCATGTGTCGGGTTATGCGTGTGTTCTGCAAGAGGGTAGTGATATACATCGATGCCCAAATGCCGAAACGTGTCAGTATTCCAATTCATAGGCAGTATGGGCAAGGAGCTACCGACCTGCGAGCGGGGACAAGCATGACTTGTGTCTGCTGATTGTGATGCCCGACAGCATGGCAAATCTAGCTAGGACATCTAGTATATATTGCAGGTTGGTTGTCGGATGTTGTATGTATAGTAACATTTCATTTGCATATAGGGACAAGAGGTGCCAGCTGCCATGTATGTTTATGCCTGCTTCCTTGTATTTGTTGCAGCGGTATATTGCTATTGGTTCCAGTGCGAGAATGAACAGTATGGGAGACAGTGGGCATCCCTGCCTGGTTCCTTTTTCTAGGCACCATTGTTCAGATATTTGGGTGCCTATCCTCACTCTGGTGTCAGTTCACTGGCATATTATTTATAAAACTCACTCGGCAGCCCGTCTGCACCTGCAGTTTTGCCTGTCTGCAACTCCCCGATCGTGGCCAGTAGTTCCTCCGCCGTGAAGGAGGCATCCAGTTTTGCGTCATTGCTGTCTAACCTTGGGAAGTCCATTTGTGAGAGGGCTTCCTATATTTCTGGGTATTTAGCACTGCTGAGGAGTCTATGTAAACAGCATTATAGTATCTTAAAAAGGTATTGTTTAAATCAACTTGTGTGGTGCAATGAACATTGTCACAGTTCCTGATGGAATGAATCGTGTCTAGTTTAGTGTCTTTTTCGTATAGCCAGGCTGAGAGTCTGCCAAGTTTATCTCCCTCAGCGTGTTGTTTTTCAATGTATTTGGCATAATTCCGTTAAGTAGTAGTTAAGTAGCAGTATGTTAAGTAGTTTTGCATGGATCTCACAATCACTCGTAACACCTTTTTAAGGCGTGATCATTGTCATGTCCTGTCCTGTTTGATGTCCTGGGTGTTAGTCTTAGCAGTGCACAGTGGTGGCGCAAGTTATGGTTGCTTAGTTTGCCATAACTGCTGAACCATAATATCCCTTTACAAAAGTTTTTCCATTGAATTTGTTAGGTTTTTATTAGTGCAACTGAACCATAATAGGTCTCATTACAAGTTTGGCGGTAGCCTTGCCGGTAAAACTGGCAGGCTATCGCCAAACTTGCAATTTTTTCCAGTGCCTGCGAATGGGCAATTAACAGATAATTACGGCGGTGCCGGACCCGGTAATTGCCCATTAGCAGGCGCCGGAATGGAATGATCCCCATTCCCATTGAGCCCAATAGGGAAGTCGGATGCACTGGCACCATTCAGAATGGTGCCGGTGTATCCGACATGCTCTGCTCTCGGGTGCCATTCCGCCTGCCAGGTCAGACATGGCGCCCATATTGGCACCCGCAAGCAGAACTCGTAGGAGTACAGTTCTTGAAAAGGGCTTTGAACAGACTTGTAGCATATCACAGCTCAGTGCTTCTATAACCATCAGTTCAGAGTGGAGAGCTAACATTCCCAAAAATACACCAGGGCCAATCTTGATTTTCAAAGACCATGGAAAATTAAATATGAAAAAACATGGTTAAAAAAAAATATATAGAACAAAAATCCACTTGGAATTTGGAAAAATGGCACAGTGCTTATAATCTAGAACTGGAGTCAATGGTTTGCAATATGCCCCCCTTGGACTCTGCTCCGCAGGAGTTCATAAAGCTTACTGTATAGTGTTATCTTGGGCGTATTTTCTATCACTGGTTTCCTAGCAACCCATTGTTTGAGCTCCTCTCTAGTTTTGCCGATACTTTGGAAAGGGTTATTATGTAAACAATGGAATTGATTGACGTTGTGATGTTTTAGACTATAATATGAATCCCCTACTATAATCTGCTTGCAGTTTGCTGCCTGTACGTAACATGGAGAGTTATATGCACAAATAAATTATTGGCATTGTGAGCAGAAAGAGAAAAACAGAATAATTATGTTGGAACGTGTACTAGTCTTTCTTTTTCTAGCTATGCAATCGACCCTCTAAATGAGCTAAAAAGCTGAATTACAATAAAATGTATCTTTCTAATTGAGAAATGTGAATAAATCAGACAAGCAGACCATGGCCCTCATTATAAGTTTGCCGGTATCTTGCCGGTAATTCTGGTGGGATACCGGCAACCCTGCCTTGCCGTCTCTGCTGCCCGATATCCCAGTATTACCAGGATGTTACGATCAGCAGAGTCAAGTAAGGTCCAATTCCCATGCAGACCAGCAAGACTCCAGGGGATGAGACTTACTGAATCACAGGCACTGTTAGTAATGCTGCTGACGATTCAGGCATTTGTTCGCCAGTGGGGGCCGCAATTTCCAGCAGTTCATGCCTCCCGGGCGATCCGTGGCCCCTACCAGCAAACTTGAAGTGTGCTGGTCCGGTAAAAATACCTGTAATGGCGCCCCATTTGTTTATAGTATCCGTGGACATGTACTCTTGTTAAATATAAAAATGTATTTTAATTTCATAATACTGTAACTGAAAGTCAAGCCTTCTGCTTTTAGAATGCATTCATTAATTGAATTCATAGAGCTAGGCCTCAGCTGAATTCTTTTGATGTAATAAAACATTGTGAATATTAAATAAACCACGCATTGTTGTTTCACGCTGTAAAAATGGTATTGCAGCAAAATGTCATTTTACAGTCCTCAGCCATATGTCAGTGAATGCATTTATGCATTTTAAATGTGTGTGTGCGTGCATGCACATATATGCTTTGACAGAGCTTGCAAACCAATTCAGCACACTGTTGGGGTGGAAATGAGTCTATCCCACCCCCTAGGTCCTTCAAGGTGAGGCGAAACCCATATGAAATCGTCTAGTGTGCAAGGGGGGAGAGGATATAATATAGTGCAAACGATAGATGCATATCCCTAGTATGCGCATTAAAAAGAAATGCTATTTTGTAATTATGGCGGATGCATAGCTCCATGAGGCCCAGATCATTCAGACAGGATGGCTCTGCACAACCAGGCCTCTAACCCCAACCCAGCCTACCCAGAGGCATGGCCCACACCCAGGGGTGTTGCTAGGTCTGGAAAAGACCTGGGGCTACGCTAATGTCGGAACTGTTGGGACTAGGGGCTAGCTAGCCTTTTGGCTGTAGCTCCTGATATTCTATCCATGGTTACAACCAAAATACCAGGGGCTATAGCCCCCTAGCAACGCCTCTGCCCACACCACTGACCTGATCCCCACAGGGGAATTCCAAGGTAGTGATTGACCCCAACCCAAATCGTGAACCTACCGGTCATAAAAGATCTAAGCGTGAACAACTGTTTCACTCGTCACATAAATACATCCTTTGTAGTACAAGGTATATCGAGGGATAAATTATAGATCAAAATGAGGCTGGAAGCCTTGGGTGCAAGAGGAGCGGTATCAACATAGCACAGAATGTGTCGGTCAGTGTAACTGTATTTCTTCCTCCCTTCCGCCTGGCTCCAGCCCCTGAGCCTCCCAGGTGCATTCCACAGTGATGTAGTAGTAGGCTTAGCGTATAATAACTGTTTTTACAATGTAACTTATGAGGGACCTGACCTTCATTCCGCGGAGAGATGAGCCGAGCTGATCCACATGGGAACTCACAGACGGCAGAGAGAAGCTAACCAATTGTAGCCTGGCATTCCCTATGGAGCAGGCCCATGTATATAGTCTCGCCAATCAGTGATGCCAGTTTTTAGTGTATACATGTGACATAAACCCAGAACATTCTCAAGTAGCAGAGTCATTTGCTGATATTTTGTATTCTGTACAATGAAATCTTGTTATCCTTGCAAGCTATCTCTTGGCCCATTGCCCTAGAGGGTTGTATTGATTCTGGCATGAGCATAACAGGGCAGGGACTTGCCTTCAAAACCTTGCTCATATCAACCATATGTTATACTTACACGATTTCTGCAGCATTTTGCAAACATATTTGTCTTTAGAATGCCATTTTTTGAAGGATTAAAATGGGTACAAATATTACAAAATACACTGATTTGTGTGGGGATGGATGAGAGGAGCAAGCAGGAAATACAGACATCTATGCTATTCACTCTTTGCATACAGATTTCTGGAGCCATGTAAACTGCACAATGCATTGGAGTTCCCTTGTGGGTTTTGTACCTGCCCATCGATCGCATTATTGCAATGGACTTGGGATGCTTTCACTCAAGCTGACTGTTCCTGGTTTCTCAGTGCTGCAAGGAACCTGACACAACCCAGTAAGGCTACTTCCGGTATAATAGCCAACACATCTACATTAATTAATCTGCGACATAGCTCACCACTCTAGTTCTATCACAGTACCCATATCAGTGGCTAACCCAGACCTAGAGCGCTGTAAGTTTAACCAGCCCTTAGAACCTCTCGTCTCGATAAATAAAGGTCTACAACCTACTTCCAAATGGCAACCATCAGCAATACACAATTGCATTTGCCTCTCCTTCTGTGCAATGAACTTGCCTCCTCCCAATTTTCCCACCGGGTTACTCACAGCAAGGCCATAATTATATAGTGTGAGTAACACACTGCACAGGCTATACCAGGGGGTAAAGGCCCGGCAGCCTGAGTCAAAGGCTCGAGCAAAGCAAGATCTATTAACGAGGAAACTGGGATGTTACCCCCGGTATAGCCCTTGGAACAAGTTACTAATGCTATTAGCATCGCAAGTTACCAAAGCGGTAATACGGGGTGTTAAAAAAAAGTATTTTCATTCAAAGAACGGGACACGCAGTGTCATGTTAAATGAATGAAAACACTGTGCTAAGATGGCCGCCATGGTTGTGGAAGGTAGGGCTTCATACGGAGCCCCTCTTCCATGCTCTTGGCAGCTAGAAGGAAGCTTCTGCGGCAGGCGCCGGTGCCGCCACAATCAGGTAAGTGGGAGTGGGCAGGGGGGGTTGGGATTCGTTTAAAAAAGAAGGGAAAACAGTGGGTGTAGAGAAGATGGCAGAACGGGACGGCAGAAGCAGCAAGCGGGTTCCATGGAACGCGGACTGAGATCGGGAGTATCAGCCCGCAAACCAAGGAACCTGATTGGCTGCTTCCTGCCAACCCGGGTGCTAATGACAAAGGGTGCTAAATAAGACCAGATTACATAACATTTGTTACATGACTTTGAATAACTAGGGAAATGATGGCTGCCATGTCCATCAGTCCGCAATCGTGCACATCAGGAAATGGGGAAATCCCACCAAATGTACTGCATGTATATTTGGAGAAATACACAGAAGCCTTGACCAATGCCGGGTTCTTGCGCCCTTCATTGTAGACATGCAATGAACAGATGCTCCAGCTCTGCAGAGTGTGGCATTAGATTAGAATCAGAGGAAAGGAGCCAATGGAACAGACATGCTATCCGGCAGGCTCTTTTCTACACTTGTAACCTAACTTTCATAGCCAGGCAGTCAAAGGTTTTCTATTTCTGTTCATAAGAGCATTTTTAAACTCCCTGTTTTTCAGACCGTATATAATAGGGTTACAGACTGGGGTTACTGCAATGTAGGATAAAGACAATACTTTGCTGTCTATGTTTGAAAATGAGGATGTCGGTCGTATGTATGCAAATGAGAGCATCCCGTAGAAAAGAAGAACAACGGTAAGGTGGGAAGTGCAGGTGGAGACAGCCTTGCTTCTACCCTGCTGAGAATTCATTTTCAGGATGGACGAGGCAATGTTGATATAAGAAATGATGATAAAAACAAATGACATGAGTGTCTGTACAGTACCCAAGATGTAGGAAAATGTTTCAATGTTACGGATGCTGGTACAAGAGAGCCTCATCAGGGCTGTCACATCGCAGAAGAAGTGATTGATGACATGAGACCCACAGAAGGACAGTCTAGATATTAATACAGTGTGCGGGACGGTGTCTAGAAAGCCAAGCACCCAGCTTCCAGCAGCCAAACGCATGCAGGCAGCGGCATTCATGATGGTCATGTAACGTAAGGGATTGCAGATGGCCACGTAGCGATCATAGGCCATGACTGTGAGGAGAAGGATTTCCGTGGATACCGTGACACTGAAAAAATACATCTGGACCAGACATTCAGTCAGAGAGATGAATGTGCCATTCTGGAAAAAGTGGGCCAGCATCTGTGGGAAGATCACTGAAGTGTAAGAAATGTCAAGGAACGACAAATTTGAGAGGAAGAAATACATAGGGGTGTGCAGGTGGGGATTTGAGTAAATTGTTGTCATGATGAGAAGGTTTCCCACCAGAGTTAAGAAGTAAATCAGTAACATTGCCAAAAAAAGGGGCATTTGTAGGTGTGGACGATCTGAAAACCCCACAATCAGGAACTGATTAGCATTGCTTCCATTTTCTGCATTCATTTGTCCAACGATGTAGCAGCACCGAGAAGTCAAGCTGAAAAACAATACACAATATAATTGTTTACTATGGTATTATGAAAGCGTTATGAGCCACTATCCCAACTAACAGACTTTCAATTTTTACTCCCAAAGAGATGCAGGGATCACAATATTCAGACCTGACACTTTCCATAATTTTTTCCAGAGCCGTTCAAAGGCATTTAACTTACACTGCACCAGCCCCACCTGCCTTTCTAAGGCGATTAATCATTGCCAGGCTCCTTCTAACTGAGCCCCATCTGCTCTAAAAATGCCTGAGCTGAAAAGCTTCCCAGAGGCTTGTCAGGGCCCTTGGCTCTAGTCAAACCACACCCTTTCCTCTTGATTCTAATGTAATATGGTATTTGACACAAAGTTACCACAATGGGCTCCACGAGTCACAGGCCTAACACATACCTGGCTGTGTATACCCTTGTTCAGACTTCTAAAGGCATACGCCTCATATTTTGATGATTGTGCTACCAATGATCTTGTAATGGGACGGGCCTGACATACAGAGTTCGAACTGGACTGCACATACAGTGACTGACACTAACCCATCCCCTTTTCGCTTTGTGAGACACTCTACAGGTGGAGTGTTTTTTCTTTCCCTGCCCGTCAGTTCCAGTGACCCCTGCCCCACTTAACACAGTGTACCATTTAGACCTTGAAGATCGCGATGTGTGGGAAAGTTCAACATCCAATACATGCCTCTATGAGCAAAACTATGAATCAGGTACAGACAGATACGGATAACATGGTATTTCCAGGAGGTACTATGAAAACTGTAATGCTGTGATGTTTTTCAAAGGCTCCATTCCATCCCTGCTTAAGGAAGTGGGGACATTCCATGAAAGCTTGCAAATAAGCAAAATAAATGACTTGGTCAAACTAATTAAGGTATCAAATTGTTGTTTTCCTTTGGATCACCATTCTATTTTCCTCTCTCTTTCAATATATATAGATATAAATATTCACTGAAAAAACATTATTAAAGGGACATTATGGTTAAGTTTCACTAACGAATACCTATAAAATTCAGTGAAAAAACGTTGTTAAAGGGATGTTATGGTTACAAGTAAAACTGAAAAACCCTTGAAATTCACCAGTTATGGTACACTAAGCAATCATAACTCGCGCCTCCTCCATGCACTGCTAAGACTAGCACCCAGGACATCAAAGATGGCATCACAAATGTCATTGATGACATTACATATGAAATGTGATTTCTGATTTTTATTTCCTAAAACTACTTAAAAATGTTTTCCCATGCAGTATACATCTTTTTCACATAAAATTTCTCAGTGCATTTTGAATATTTACAAGAAACGTCTATATAATTCACTCCATCACTCTAAAAATTGTTTGCACCATCCAACTTGATGTGTTCATTTTCAAAAGGTGCCATGTCTACACCATTCGAAAAAGCAAATACACCTTTATTTAAAAGGTGCCCACCTTCTTCTAGTTGTGCACATTTGGGCATCTCCATACTTCCCTTGGATGTATTTCTGACAAAATAATCTTTGCACATGGAAATTGTTCCATTAAGCCTTGGAACATGTCGTTTAATGGAACCTGCAAATATAGTGGAGTAACGTAGCCCAAAATTTCCTCTGCAATGAAGAACAGTAATATCTTGGCATGAAAGTGAGCCATAGTCTTACAAAATGGTAATACACTCACCCAGTTTATCCCAGACACTGTATACCATCAAACATCTTTTCCAATTATTCATCCAACAATTTCCGAACATCCACAAAGTGAGCTTTTTCTTAGCAATAGCCACATCCATCTTCCCTACACACAGCAATTAAAACACCTACTACCCTCTCTTCCTGTAAACCACAACCAGAACACTTCAATGGATAATCCCCACAGTCCCCTTTCCATATCAGTTATCCTTGAAAGAACTGCATGTGGCATTTGCCGTCCATGGACTACTGTGGTGTCTGCGGACATCACAACCACTCAAATTGGTGTGGGGGGCAATTAAACACAATTTCAGTTATTTTTTCTTTAGGCGGTGGCACTGTATAAAACTTTTTTGGGGGTTTGTTAACAAACACCTTTTTTTGTTTTTATGTACAGTAGTACTGTACACTCTTACATCTTCCCTTACACTTTTCCTACAGGAAAATGTTCAATGCATTCCTAACATTGTAAAGGAAAATTGCATTTCGACATCTGTGAAATGACTCCATCTTCACAAAAGAAATGTACACCATCAGACCTTGTATTGTCATTCGTATAAAATGACATTCTGGCAGCATATAAAAAGCAGATACAGATTTATTGATAAGCTGCCTTCTTCCATTTGTGGACGGAAAAGGTTTGTTGGACATCTCCATGTTTGCCTCTGATTTATTTCAGAAAAGTTATCTTGGCAGCAGGAAACAGTTCCATTAGACTTGTAAAGCAATACTTCAGGGCAACCTGAAAATACACTGGAGTCACAAACCCCAAACTGCCCTTTCCATGCCAGGTATCCTCAAAAGACCCAGATGTGGAATGTGCCGTCCGCGCACTATGGCGATGTCCGTTAACCTCGTAACACAGTGGGCAGTTCCTCTATCCTTTCCACTTTCATGTTCTCAACACTCCCTTATTGGCTGCTTTCAAAAAGTCACACATCCATAATATGTTGGCAGCACATGTATACATCCCAACATCACCTATTCCAATCTGTAGGTGCTTATCAAGTCTTCATTTTTTCCTTTGCATTCTGTCACTTCCAATTCCACTTCTCTAATTATAAAACACAAACTACAAGTTCCAGAATGCACAGCAAAAACAGGACTGGACTTCAAGATTCAAACCTGTGACATGTATATCAAATAAATATATAAAATGCTGTATTTTGATGAAAGTAAAAAATGCAAATTTGCATTTAAAGCCGCACTGTGTCAATTTTTCATAAATCATAGTAAAAGCAGATAAAATTGATTTTTACACCATATTTAATTGCCACTCAGTGTGTGCCAGTTTTGACAGTACATGTATACTTCCTAACAAAACCCATTCCAATCTTTAGCTGCTTATGCAGTCCTAATTTGCTCTCTACAATCTGGGATTTATGCTCCAACTTTTATAATGGTAAAAGTGGAACTACATGTCCCAGAACCCAAACAGAAAATCTAGGACTACATGATCCTAACTTGCACACACCAACTGCCATTTGAAAGTGTACTACAAATCTTTTCTATCAACTTTTCTTCTCTTTTACGGAATGTTGAACACATAGCTTCTATAAATGCACATCTGCATTTCTTAACTTTCATGATGATGCTCATAAAAACAAACATTTGTATACATCCAGCAATGTCATAAACTGTTTTCGCAAACAACTCCACATACCTTCATAAATAACAACCTTGTTTACTAAAAGTACTTCACCATTACTACATATCCCCACTAACTTTCTTATACAATTACAGGAAAGAAGCACATTGCCAAAGACAAGAACCAAAAAGAATACCCTTCACATCCAACAAAGTAAGTACACTAATGTACCATGCATATGTATGTAATTACAGCAGCACAGTTCCACTATTTATTACCCCAGACTACTCTTTTCTAGCCAACATTTATTTCACTCTAAGCCATTATATTGCACCATATACACTCTTCCTATTCCTATCTAAACAACACCATTGCAACACCCACTCTTTTCCTGAAAACACCACCATTCCCTTACTAACCCAGCACTTTCACACCTCTGCAGACTTACTCTCACAGCCTTCCCAACCAGACCTAATATACCACCTCACAATCAAACAGCATGGTATTAATCTCTCCAACCTCACTCACACACCCATTCACAATACATGCATATACACTGCACAACTTTCAATCCCAAAACTTCTCTTTTCCCAACAGACACAACAAAATGCCTACTAAAAAGTTACTCTGCAGAAATAAAAGAGAAAACAGAGCAGATAAGAATAAGACCAAACCATATAGCCATTCACCTCTAAAACAATTTATAGAAAACATTAAAACAAAAGAGCTAGTAATCTAACTCAACAAAACTAAAACAGCCCCACCGAAAAATGTAAGGCCCCACTTGCAAAAACGAAATGTAAACAAATATGTACAACGGAAAGCAGACCTACCAACAAACCTTTCACTCTATCTACCAGTGTAACCATAGTAATGGTAAAGAAATACCCCAAAAATATAGTACAAAAAAGGTTCCGCCATATAATTCTTCAAAATCGTATAAAAACAGCTAAGAAGTCACTATCTACCCTTAAAAACTGCCACTGGAGACTATTCCTGGAAGCTATAATTGACAGCACTTTTCTACTAAATGAGACCACTAACTAAATTAGTCAATACATTACAAAAAGTACTTCTAAACATGCGCAGTGTCAATAAAGAGACATTATTAAACTTCTGTCATGGTGAATAGATTCACACAAGCAGCACAGAACCATATGTCAATGAATAAGCTTATGAACAAGAACAACAAAAAACAATTTCCATAGACAATAATGGTTGAGGGTATGAAATGCTAGAAGACACCATTGTGGCAAAAATCCTGATAGAAAAAACGTTCCCAACAAACTTTTAACCAAATTCTCCTTTCACCCAAACTAACTGTCCAGTGCACAAATGGACATGCAGCTCAATGTGTAACGCACACCAACAATCCTTTAAATCTTTACAATTCCTCAATCACTATGTGAAATTAAAGGAAAAAATTAGAATGAAAATGTTACAAACCATGGACTCCTGTCCAGTGCCCAGCAACACTGGACTTCAAGGACATTCATTCACCTGCATTTTAGGAACAGCTTGCAAAAGCACCTTCCACCACATCAAAATGTTAGCAACACACCATTCTGCTATATGGAATTTTGTGTATAGACTATACTATGCAAAAAGTCCTGCTCTAGAACTGCAAAACCTGAATAATATTCTCCTACATGGAACAGCCAGAGAACTGCTTCAAGAAACAGAGCACATCCAATGTAAATACTACGAAACTGAAGTTGACTTAGAAAATTCTGTAACTTCAGAAAACATTATCGAAAACCTCATAAAAATGTACTCCCTAACAAAGACATAGAAAAAAGAAATAGCTAAGTTTCAAAACACATCTGCTGAAATACCAGACCAAATATGTGTCTGTTGTTGCAGAACCTTTTATAAAAAAGAGCACAAAAATAGTATATATAGCCTACAAAATAAAAGACAACGAGGAATCCCAATGGTTCCAATTAGCTCCATATCTAACAGCAGTAACTAATATAAAATAACTGACCACTCAATAGTGTGTACATACTAGCTTGACAATAACCAAATGCCATCACTTGCTATCAGCTGGCCAACCCTGCTGCAGTCTCTACCTCTCCTGTCCCCTCCCAGGCCCTCTGCACTGCACTGGCCTCTCACTTCATCTCAAAAACTCAGGACATCCTGTCCTCGCTCTCCTCCTTTCACCTCCCTCCCTCTATTCCCGGCTCTTCCGCTGACCCTTCTGCAGTCACCCCTCCTCCCTCCTTCTCTGCCTTTCCACTTTTTTCTGCTGATGAGGTTTCCAGACAAGTCCGATCTATGAAAGTCTTGTCTAAACAGGTTCACCCCTGTTCTTCCAAAACCATCAAGGACCACATCGACTCCCTGGCTCCTGCCCTGGCTGATTTTTGCAACCACTCCTTCGCCTCTGGAGTCTTCCCTTCCCCCCTCAAGCACTCCCTTGTGCACCCCCTCCTCAAGAAACCCTCTTCCGACCCTTCCTGCCCGGCTAACTATCGCCCAATCTCCATTACTCCCTTCCTGGGCAAGCTCCTGGAGAAACTGGCCATCTCCCAGCTTAACCTCCATGCTGAATCTGTTGGTAGTCTTCATGACCATCAATCTGGCTTCAGAGCTGCCAGAAGCACGGAAACTGCTCTCCTGAACATCCGTGAGGACCTGCTCTCGAACCTCGATTCCAACACTCTGTGTGTTCTCATTCTACTCGATCTCTCCTCTGCCTTTGACACTGTCAACCATGCCATCCTGCTCAACTGTCTCCGTGATAACCTGGGTATCACTGGTCAGGCTCTGGCGTGGCTGACCTCTTTCCTTTCCAATCGACCCTCCCAGGTCCAACTGGGGTCCTTCCTCTCTGACATCTTTTTCTCCTCCTGTGGTGTTCCCCAGGGATCTAACCTCTCTCCCTGGCTTTTCAACCAGTATCTGGCACTCCTTGCCCTCCGCATCGCCGCTCTCTGCCGCAACTTCCAGTGCTATGCGGACGATACCCAGCTCATCTTCAGGCTACCCTTGGCCTCCTCCTCTCCTTCCCTCATCTCTGACTGTCTGTCTGCTATCCAGGAATGGTGTGCCGCCAATGACCTTTGCCTTAATGCCAGTAAGATTGAGATTCTACTTATCGGCACACCCACTCCCTCCTTCCCTGCAGCTCTCTGGCCGGCCTCCCTTGGCCCCCTTCCTGCCCCTACCTGCAAGGCAAAAAACCTCAGGGTCATCTTCGACTCCACACTCTCCTTCTCTCCTCATATATCAGACGTCTCTAAGAAGTCACACTATCAGCTGCACCTCCTCAAGGGTATTCTTCCCTTCCTCTCCTTCCCCCAGAAGCTCACTGTCTCCCATTCCCTGGTTCTCTCAAAGCTGGATTACTGTAACAGCCTCTATCTTAATCTGCCTGCCTCCACTCTCCGCCCTCTGCAACTCATCCAGAACAGAACTGCGAGACTTGTCCTTGGCCTCAAGCCCAGGGACCGTATCTCTCCAGGACTGAAATCTCTACACTGGCTCCCAGTGGCTGCGAGGATTAAGGTCAAAACCCTCTGCATTGTCCACAAGGCCTTCTGGGGCCTGGGGCCCAAATACCTTCAACTCTCTCTTCCTAAATATCTTCCTTCCCGAGCCCTTCGCTCATCCGTCTCCAACTCCCTCAGGGTCAGCCGCTTCTCGAAGCAACGATCTTGGGGTAGATCTCTCTCTGCAGCAGGGGCCTCCCTCTGGAACAGCCTTCCTGCCTCCCTGAAACTTGAGGAGAACCACCTCCGGTTCCGGAAGCACCTCAAAACCTTCCTCTTTGCTTCTGCTTTCCCTCTCCCTCTCCCCTGCTGAACAGCTTTAATTCTTCACTGAATCTGCTCTGAATTCTGCAACTGGGCCACTCTCAGTGACCTCGGTCCAGGACCCAGCCACTCTCCACTTGCACTGCCTCCCGGGCACCCCCCTGCACTGCGGGACTGTCACTGTATCCTTACAGCCCCCCTTCCCAGCACTTGTTCTGCATCTACCTTGCACTTGCCACCAGCTGGCCTTATTTATTATTTTTTTTTACGCTACTTACCTTGTACTGCACTTCCCCCCTTCCCCTTGCACTTTTCCCTTCCCCCACCCCTGCACTTGCGCGATCTGAATGACACCTGGCCTAGTAGGATCGTTGTCTGTCTTCCCCTTATTCCCCCCCTGCCTCGTCGCGTCTTAAAACACTTTTGTATAGGCGCGTTACAAATGCCATATCATATCATATCATATCACTAATAACTTAGAAATATCTCCAGTTCCAAAAGCTCTCCAACAACTTAACTTGCATGAGAGCATTATAATCCGCCTTCAACCGAAATCAGCCACATTACCTCCATCCGAGTTACTAAAGGGCATCCATGGCAAAGCAGTATATTTGCCATTAGATCTCAAAGAAAACACAGAAACGCTAGTAGTACAGAGACCAATAGATCAATATTTGATTGTACTAGTTAATGGTGTACCAACAAAATGACAAAATAATTTGGCAACAACTAGTTAACTTAAACAAAGGTAGACAAGTCATACAATATCTAAAAGAAAACAATGAATACTACAAAGATATAAACAAGAGAACCCACCCAAATAATTCAAGACTCAATAGCAACTGGCCATTTTGAACGTGTAGCTCCTGTTACTGCAGCCAACATTTTATACAATTCTCCCACTACACTCCAAAGACACCATTGACGATGCATTAGAAACATATCAAATGCATCAAGCCAAAGGGTGCCCAATGAGCATATGGGGAAAAAGTGTAGACGTATGATCTTTTCCTCTACTCCTTTCTACAGGAGAAGGAGTAAGATATGATGAAAGCACCACACATATTAGTGCATCAGAATATCGCTCTTTAAGAATGTATTCTGAAGACCCCAGATTCAGACAAAACATTGAATACATTTTCCACTTCCAAATTGAAAGTGAACAAACAACTCTATGTTATGGAGTTGCATACACATTAACTTTTTAAAGATATCCGCTACCCAACTACTTAAAAAAAAATAGAAGACAAAGATGAAGTTTTGCAGCCAAGTATCACAAATCTCTTGGCAAACATGCATTGTACAAAAGAATACTGGTTCCGATGTCATGCTGATGTACATTAGATGCTAAGGAACCTAGGCCCGCCCACATGGTTTGTTACTTTAAGTTGTGCAGAGTAGGCTTGGGATGACTTGCATGACTTCTTACACACTGCAAATCAAAATAAAGACGGAATAGATATATAAACACCAGGAGAACTCTGTTCTCTTGATCCTTTCAATGTATCAAGGTACTTCCACCATTGCCTCACTGCCATGCTGCACTTTATCTGCAATAAAACTACCCTTCCGCTCAGAGAAGTACAACACTTCTTTTGGAGAAAAAATATCCATCCACAGGAGCACCACACATCCACATGCTTTTGTGTATACAAGATGCACCTAAATTTGGCCATGTTAGTAATGCCACTGTTTTACAGTTTATTAAAAAATACATTACCTGCAAATTCTCTTCGGAAACCACAGATAGTGAGCTACATAAACAGATCTTATGCTTCCAAAAATGTAAGTGTGGCAAATACTGCCGACATAGATATAAAAACAAAGACAGATACTATACTAAATGTTGCTTCGACTTCCCATGACCAGTTTTCACAAAAGGACAAGTAAATAGCTTGATGTCTTCTGTTAGACACAGCGTAAAAAGGTGAATCCCCTAAAAACACATACAACATTAAAAGGGATGAAGCATCAAAGTACATCAATGATTACAATGCAATCATTGCCCTCTTGTGGAATGCAAACATAGACATAAAATACATTGCAGACAATTCCACTCAGTTGCAAGATATGGCACAACCTATCTCATCAAAGCTGAGAAAACAGCTAAAAGACCTCTGGTATGATACATCATCTGACAAAACACTATCACAAGAATTGTACAGCTTCGGTATAAAAATGCAATAGTCCCTCCTTTCTATGATCAGACAGAGTAATTGGGGCGTCCATGTGTGATGATACAGGGGATGCAAGGGACACAGGGGACAAAGGGGCATGGATGGGCTTTGAGTATCAGGTGGGTGAGGATTAAATGTTCCTTAGGATGACAAGAAAAGGCACATGTAACGTGGGGAAACTGCACACACCTCGCCAGACTGGATATAACTGTGTGTAGGTATACTGTCCACAAATCCAAAAAACATTAAGAAATGCAGCTGTAACTCCAGCCAGATCAGTGATGTGAAGCGTGCAGCTGCAGTTCCCATTTGTGCCAACAGGCCTGTGCCATCGCCCTGAAAACAGAGAAAAATTGACACGTTTCTGTATCTTAAAAGGTTTTTTCTGGCTCCTTGAGCCATGTCAGATATTTAAACATTTCTGCCACACCCTACACATGCTACCCCATCTTCTGGGAATCCCCT
This sequence comes from Ambystoma mexicanum, assembly GCF_040938575.1. Classification (NCBI taxonomy): domain Eukaryota; kingdom Metazoa; phylum Chordata; class Amphibia; order Caudata; family Ambystomatidae; genus Ambystoma; species Ambystoma mexicanum. The sequence continues at coordinate 77,900,801 of NC_090925.1, forward strand.
CATCCCTCCATCTCTGCAGCTCTTCACTCCTTGCTCCCATTAGTTATTGACAGCCACTTTTAAACTCAACTGGACTCTTTGCGTACACCGAACATTCTTCTGCTCTTTATGATCTGTACCTGAACATTCTTCGTCATCAGGTCAAATGGATGCTGTGACTGATTGCCCTTGAAACTGCCCTCTGACCTTACACAAAGCTAGGTGCACTAGACATAGAGTCTCCTAGCTCTATTCCATCTGGGAGAAACACCCTAGGGACACCAGAAGCATGGGGAGTGAGAGAGCAGATGTGGCAAAACCCAACAGATCTCTCTCTCCCAACTCTCCTCATTTGGCTATATCATACATTATCTGCTGCAAATCCATGTGCATCTACTATCGGGTCTACATTTACAATGTCCTCACTGCCCAGGAAATCAGTGTCAACATTCCTTTGTGACCTCAATCATATGTCATCAAATTCTATGATACTAGATACATTTAAACCATTCACATCCATACTGTTTGCCATCTTTGAACATGATGACAAGAGAGAAATACATATAAACAATCATTCTAATATACATTGTAAATCCAAAGTTTTCTTCTTATTTCTTAAACATAACAATTCCTGGTTTTCATTTGCTCCCCCCTTTTGCACTGGAATGAATTGCAAATCCTTATTGCATGCTTAACTTTGAGCCTGTTTTTGCTCCTGTGCTGGTGGAGGGGCTCCGGTGTCCCTGTGTACGTCACTTGCTGGCCTCCACCTTCACAGAAGTTGGAATTGCAAAAATCATGTGGTACAACCCATGGAAACATAGCTCATTCTAGCATCGCACAAAGGCACAAACGAGGATCAGGTCCCCAGGGAGCAATGCTTGCTTGTGCAGATCGTCTGATTCTTTCCTGCTTCCTCCTGTAGGCTGCTGGTGAGAAGACACAACCTGTGAAGATATAATTCGGACACTTTTGGTTAAGGCCCAAATGTACTCCCTAAATCCTCACCTAGGACCTCTGCTCACTTATGTGCTTCTGATGCTGTGCGTGCAGATGAGAGCAGTGTGTTTAACCTATACCCCGTCAAGATTTCATGAGAGCTAAGGTGATGATTCTCCCCTGGCTGATTCCTCAAATAAAACAAAACTAGTGGCAAACAAAATAACCAACTTTTATTTAAATCACTGGACATTTTGGACAACCATGCCTTAAAAACTCCATTTAACCACTCCACAAATCTGTTGGCCTGTAGGTGGTATACTAAACACAACCAGTGCTTGATCTCCAAGAGCAAAGTGATTTCTGAGAACAAGGCATTAAAAAAGTGGGTTCCATTGTCGGCCTTCAGGACCTCACGAATTCCCCACCATGGAAAAACCTCTTTCACCAGAACCTTTGCCGCACACTGTACACAGGGACCAACCTCAAGCTATCGGCAGAATAGACAAACTACGATTATAAGGTACCAGCAATTACTACATTTAATAATAGTATCATGTCAACAAAATCAATATGGAGTGCTCGAAATGACCCCCCACCTTACTGACTTCATGGTGTTTCCAGGAATTAATTCCCTACAAACTATGCAGTTTCCTACAAATCTATTTACCTGTTGCTGGAGGTTTGGTATGAATCATTCCGCCTGGAACTCTGCTGCAATGTGTCACTGAGAAGAGTGCGCAGTGTAATGTAGTTGCTCTAGCGCCACCAGAAGCAATTCTACAGGCATTACTGCCTTCCCTGTGAGCTCTTGCCTCCACAGCAAATCCGTCGTTGAGAGGGCACATCCTCTCTTTGCCCATAGCTCCTGTTCCTCTTTAGCTTCTTTTACATGCATTGCTGTAATTTGAAGCAAAGGGGCTGCAGAGTATGGAGCTGGCAACTGTATCTGCAGGGACACGGTTTCCATTTTCTGAAAATGGCAAATATGCGGCTTCTTTCGCCACCCTATGTGCGGTATCATTTCCAAATGCTATTGAGTCCATACAATTAGTAAGCAAAGTGCACTTAACGATCCCTACCTCTGTGGACAGGGTTAGGGCTTCGATTAATCTGGATAGCAGCATGCAGGACAGGGCTACTATCAGACTTCTATAGTACCCCTGTATAGAGGTCTTCTAAACCCTCTATCATGCCACTTTGACAAGCCTGAAAGCAGAGTGGAGGTTACATATGCAGAGTCAGAAGAAATAGTGACCACCTTCCCCTTACCAATTACTAGTGCCTCTATAAGTGTCACTAGTTCTGCCGCTTGGGATTAGGAATGCAAAGGCAACCGTTTGTTCAATCTGACCTGGTATTCCCAGAGCAGCGGAACCCGTATGCCTCTTACCAGTGTCCTGACTGATTGTGGAGGATACATCAACAAAAAGTACCCTCCAAAGCATCCTCCTTAACACTCGTCCTCTCTTCCTTTTCTCTCTTCTATCTTATATTTTGCACAATTGTAGACAATGCTATCAGGTTTCACTGGCTTGACTACAAATGTCACAGGATTGGATAAGTTACATTGTATGGGATGTTTGAATGGATGCATTCGATACAATAACATCATAACCCAAAACTCTTTGAGTCGTCAAAGGTGACTTGGATTTTTCCAAAATCACAAAGACTGCATGTCACTGTACAATGTCACTGGGTAACCCAAGGTAATGGCTGATGACTTTGCAATTGCAACAGCTGTTTCTGCTAAAGCTTTCTCACAAGGGATCTGTCCCTGCATCACTGGGTCTAAGAGTCCACTTTAGCACACTAAAGGTTTATGAGCTATCAATGTTTGCTGGGCTAAGACCGCTGCCATCACCTGCCTGTTTCAGTGAGAAAACAGAACAAATGTTTTCTTGTCCTTCGGGGTCGCCAACACCAGAGCATTTCTGATCATAGTCTTGAGTTCCTGGAAGCAAGTCACCATTTCCTCAGACCATTCGATCAGGCACTTCACCTTCTGCACTTACCTGTAAGGGCCTCACATAACTAGAGTAGTTAAAGATCCAACATCTACAATAGTTATATATTCGTGATACAGAGTCCCAAGAACTGCTACATTTGTCTCACCATGATTGGTTGAGGTGTATTTTGAACTGCGTTGGCTGTCCATGGCATTACCTTCCTTCCTGCAGGTGATATCACTTGCCCCAAATATACTACTACTGTCTGACAGTAAAGTGATTTTTCTTTGTCCACTTTTTACCCCCTTCTCCACAAGCAGGGTGAAGAGAGCGTTATTGAATCCCCTCAACACTGCTCTTCTGAAGTGCTACAGACTAGCAAAGCATCCACATACTTGATTATTGTACTGGATGCATGTACATTCCCCAAATCCATTTGAACCACCCTGTTAAAACACTCCGGGATTCACAGTACCCCTAGGGCAACCATGTGTGCTCAAATCTCTGACCACGATATGTAAACGCAGTGAGGTACTGAGAGTCAGGGTGTAAGGGGACTGAGAAAAATCAATTTTTTAAATCAATCACTGTGAAGTGGGTTGACCCAGTAGGGATTTTACAGAAAATGGTAGCAGGATTCGGTACCACCTAAATTTCACATAAACAATAGAGAGGGTGCAAATCCTGGACCATTCTCCAACTTGACCACTTTGCTTTCTTCACAAGGTAGATGGCTGTGGTACATGGGGACTGTAAGGAACTCATGGTGGCAACTGTAAAGACAGACACAAGTGATCATAGTACAATGGTGTTTATTAAACTGTAAATGCAGGGTGGAAAAATGCCTAATGTAAACCTAAATCTAAGATGGGAGCAAGCTTTTGAATGAAACATAAGGCAGTCCTTGTGGTGTCTTGTCAAGGTAAAAAGGCCTATAGTAAAAGAAAATATTACCAATTCCTTACAACTAATTACAAAAAGAGTTTGGGATATGGTTACAATAAAGCAAGAAGTGGTCACAATTAATAGGTCAGGATCCGATTGCCAAGGGTCTCCCTTCCCCACGTTTTCAGCACAGGACATAGTGGATCTCCTGAGCACAGCACATTCTTGAACTTTCCCAGCATGAGTTGACAGTTCTGTACCAGCTATCAGGTTATTTGATGGTTAAGACTCTTTTGAAAAAAAAAAGTCTCGTGCCTTCGAGGGCCTGATGTTGTCAACAAACAAACATAAAGTTCTGTCCCACGTATGCTTTGGGTGAAGGCTTCACCTCTGAGTCCCCCTCTTCCGGGCGTAGACCCCTCAGAAGTCGTGTTCAACAAAAACAATTAAACAGTTCCTTTCTCAATTAACTTTGTGTGGTGACACTCCACCCCTGGATCTCCCTCTCTCGGGCTCGGACCCCTAGGCTTCTTGCATTCACAAATCGTAATGTCTTTTTAAACAGTTCTGGTTTCACCCTTCCTGTCAGCGTCCCTCTGCCGGGTTCACTCTTGCCAACTTTTGTCAGTTCACTGCAGGGTTGCCAGTCATTTGGTCGAAAACAATTGGTCGACTGGACAACTGGTCGAATCAATTTGGTCGAAAACCAAATGGTCGAATTTTTTTTTTTTTTTAATTTTTACCCCTTTTTTTTTTTTTTGGGGGGGTCCCCCCCCAACCACCTTTTTTTTCTTTCTTTTTTTTTTCTACACGAAAACCCACAAAACACATATATAAATAAAAAAAAAAAAATTCGACCATTTGGTTTTCGACCAAATGACGTCGACCAAATTGCAGTCGACCAGTTTGTAGTCGACCAAATGACTGGACACCCACTGCAGACATCCCTTGGTTCGGTTCACTTCTGTCACTACACTGTTCATAGGGACTTCAGGCCTCGCCCCTTTTTGTTAGCATCCCTCCGCTGGGTTCACTCTTGCCAATCTTTGCATCACACTGTTCATATACTAATTTCACCATGCAGGATTCATTTCCCTTAGCTTTCACAATCATCTGTCGCTCAAGACTTTCGACGGTACAGCAGATTTAACAAGACCCCTGTATGACCACTTTGACCTATCTTCGCCTCTTCCCAAGGCCTTCTGGTTATGGTAGTCTCTACCATCAGGTAATCACCCAGAGTTTCCTGCGTGAGCACCCACATGGTGCCGGATGCCTCTGTTGTGGGTTTCCCCCCTCTTTATCAATAGTATCTTTATGTTTTTCCAAGTTCAAATTAGCTGCTTGCTACTTTTCATTGAACAAAGTTCGGTTTCTTTTCGACTCTCCCCTCGACTCACCAGCTACGATGAACCATTTGGCTTTCTCCTCCTTTGAGTCAAGGTGGGTACCTCCGAGACAAGCTTCTCTCCCCGGCTTGGTTATCAGCAGAGGAATCTCGTGTACCATTTACACCTGCTGCAAAACACTGTCTTTTGATTCAAGATGGCCGCCGGCAGTGACTAGACGTGCCGACGGCAGCTCCCGCACCCCGAGGCCGTTCCAAGGGACCCACCAACCCCTGAAGGCAATAGGCAGTGGAGGAGGATTTGTGTGGTGCTGGCAGTGGGCTCGGGCAGCCGGCGGAGGCGGATTTGCGACCGCCTTCGATCTGGAGCCCGGCGAGCGGAGCCAGCGGAGACTCGCCCGAGTAGCCGGTGGGCGGCCCCGCCGGCCCGTGCCTGGAGAAGCCCGCGGAGGAGGAGGGAGCAGCGGAAGAGGTCGGACCCGGCCGCGGCTGGGCCAGACGGGGAGGGTCCACCTCCCCGGTGCGAGGAGCCGCGGCTTGGTGCGGAGGACGGGAGAGGCGTCAGGCAGTCCCGCGGAGGCTGTGTCCCCCGGGGGCGGGAGCGGTGAGGCCCACCAGCGATCAGCTGGCGTCGCGACCCCCCCCGAAGAGCAGAAGGAGGCCTCCTGGCCGGCAGTGGGAAGGTGAGGAGTGCCCGGGGCCCGGGGGGAGGCGAACACTGGAGAAGGTCTCCTGGCTGGCAGCTCGGCTCCGGGACAGGCGTTGGGGATTCTGAAGGCGCTGCTCGGGGATCGGGCGTATTCCCCTGCCTCGATCCTCACATTCTGCGTGGGCTCATCGGAGGGAGCTGAGGCCCCCGGACCCTCCTTTGCGACTTGATCAACCTCCGTGGAAGCAGCAGGCGACCCCCCAGTGGTACCTGGGGGCGGAGTGGCAGACGACCCTGGGGGTGCTGGCGGGCTGCCCCGCTCCGTAATGCCCTCGAGAGCCAGGGTGAGAGCATCGCGCGCCGGACAGGGGGGGGGACCCCGTGGGCACCCTCACCTCCTTGTGGTCGACAACGATGGAGGCACCCAGTGGAGGAGACCCTGAGCACCATGAGCTGTCTAAAGCGGGGGATCTTGAGCCCTTGACAAGGGGGGACCTCAAGGGGGAGATGCAAGCCCTGGGAGAGTCTCTGGCCAAGGCAGTCCAGGACCAGTTTCAGTTACTAAGGTCGGACTTAAATTCGGCTCTCGGGGAGCTGAAACAGGAGGTGGCTCAGCTGGGCGAGAGGACTGACATTTTGGATAGAGGCCTACAGGAGCTGGAAAATGACGGGGCAGCCACCGGAGAGGCGATCGATCGCCTCGACCTAGCGACCCGCAACTTAGAAGTTCAGCTGGAAGATTTGGAAAATAGATCGAGACGTGTCAACATTAGGGTGAAATTTCTTCCAGAATCAGTCACGGATAAGGATTTAACGAGAGTATTGCAGAGCATCTTTGTGGGCTTGATAGGGGGAGAGGGCCCCGAGGCGATAGAGCTGGACAGAGTGCACAGGGTGGGCCTGCCCCTCCCCGGCCGAGATGCTAAACCGCGAGATGTTTTGGCAGCATTCGCACGATACGCCCAAAAGGAGGCAGTGTTGAGGGCGGCTAGATTGCGTGAGCCATTGATCTATGAGGGCCAGTAGATTGCTCTGTTTCAAGACTTGGCCAATAGCACGCTGGTGAAAAGGAGGGTGATGCGCCCCGTCCTTGCGGCACTCATGAAGAGGAACATCAAGTATAAGTGGACCTTCCCCTTCGGGTTGCTGTTTGAATGGGAAGGTGCTCAAAGGAGGGCCACCAGTGTTCAGGAGGCAGCGAACATCATCAACCTGCCACTTGGAGACTTGAGAGGTGACACTGAAATTGGTCGCCCGGCCCCAGGAGACGGTATTAGACCGTGGATGTGGTCCACGGTGGGCGCCAACACAAAGAAGAAATCGCCGCGGAGGCGTCCGCGGGAAGGGAGGGAGAGGTCCGAACGAGGAGGAGAGGGGGGTGGCCCCCGGCCCGGGGGGAGTCCGGTAGAGAAGGTTTGAAAGGATTCTGTAAAGGGGGGTGGTGGGAAGAAGGCTAACTACGGTTTCGGGGAGGGGGCGGGGTTGCATCTCTTGGATCACGCAAGGACGTGTTTGTCCGGGGGGTTGGGGGGGGCTAGGAATGCCTTCCGAGTTGGGGGTTGGAAGGTGGGGGGACAGTAGGGGAGGGCAGTCCGGGGGGGGGGATGGGGGGAGGAAGGGGTGGAAGGGGAGGAGGGGAGGGCAGCTACAGCACACGTTAGGGAACCGTCACCCTTGGAATTGGGTTTCTGGTGGGCAATTCCCTGGGAAGGTGGGCGACGGGGGGGAGGCCCCGGGCCGGTTGGTAGGGGGGAAATCTGGTTGGGGATAGATATGGCTGCCTCGGCACTTAAGGTGTTGTTGGCTCGTTATACCCAGGCGTCCTATTCAAGTGGCAAACACATATGTGAGGGGACTGAATTCTCCCCTTAAGCGTGCAAAGTTGGAACACTTCGTGAGATCCCACAAGCCAGATGTGCTAGCCCTACAAGAGACTCATCTAAGGAAGTGTGATCAAACCCGTTTGCGGCTTAGAGGATATCCCCTGGTATACTTTGCATCGGGCCCCACGAAGCGGGGAGGGGTGGCTCTAGCCTTTAGTAGGAGGACAAATTTCCAGCCTCAGGAAGTTCTTAGGGATACCAATGGGAGGTATGTGGTGGTGAGGGGAACCTTAATGGGTTCGTGCTACACTATCGGGTCAATCTACGCGCCCAATACGGGCCAGGACCAATTTCTGCGGGACACTCTCAACACCATCGAGAACTTTGCTAGAGGTCAAGTGGTACTGATGGGGGACCTTAACTTGGCTTGGGACAGGGTTGGGGATCGCTCTAGAGGTGGGGAAGGAGGCGGAGGGGCAGTGGCCTCCCCCCATTTAAGGGAAAGATGGTCTGGGGCAGGCCTCCGGGATGTTTGGCGGTCCCTACGGGGGAGCGAGGAGGGCTTCACATACCTCTCTGGGGTTCATAGAACCCAATCTCGAATCGATTACATCTGGGTTTCTGCTAGCTTATTCGGGGCGGTGGAGGCGGTTGAGGTGGGCCCCCTGGGGATAGCCGACCATAAGGTTGTAGAAATGGTATTGAGGCTGGGGAGACGTAGACCAGGGTGTGGAGCTGGAGACTTCTGGGAGAGCTTTTGAGGGACCCCGGGATACGCAGCGAGCTGGAGGATAAGATACAGGGGTTCTTTGAGAGAAACAAGCCTACCGACACGAGCCTGGGCACGAGGTGGGATGCCTTCAAGGCGACCCTCCGAGGGGACCTCATCGCTCTACAGGCGGAGAGGAGTAGGCGGCTGAGGGGGCTGGAGGCCCAGCTGGAGGGAGAAGTGGAGTCCGCCAGAGCCCAACTGCGAATCACACCCACGCGAAGGGCCTTCAGGGCCTACAGGCTGGCGGAGGGCCAATTGGGGATTTTAAGAACTAAGAGGGCTGAGGGAGCCCTCCTTAGAACGAGGCAGACCTTTTATGCTAAGGCCAATAAAACGGGCACCCTGCTCGCTCGCCTTTTGAAGGGACAGAGGGATCAGAGGGTCATTGCCGCACTTAAAGACCAGGAGGGTAGGCGTTTGACTCGGACGGACGAGATAAGGGAAAGATTTGTGGATTTCTATGAGGCCCTTTACTCCTCTCAGGATCCATCTCCTCTCTTACAGAGGAACTTCCTGGAGGATCAGCACCTCCCGCAGGTCCCCGAGAAGGTGGCTGAGGAACTGGGTGCCCCTATTTCGGAGGACGAGGTAAGAGCCGTTGTTACTGCTCTTCCCAGCAATAAGGCGCCGGGTCCCGATGGCTTCCCGGCCTCCTTCTATAAAGCCTTTTCCCACCTGCTGGTCCCTCACTTGACTCAGCTCTTTAATTCGTTTAGCTCAGAGGGTGGAATTTCCCGAACGATGGAGGAGGCTAAGATCATCCTTATCCACAAGGTAGGGAAAGATCCGGAGGACTGCACTTCTTACCGCCCGATTGCCCTCATTAATACCGAGGCAAACATTTTTACTAAAATTCTGGCAAAGCGGTTGGAGGGACACCTTCCATCCCTGATCCATCAAGACCAGGCGGGTTTTGTTATGCGGCGGCAAACAGCAGACAACATCAGGAGGATAGCTCACCTCATTGAGAAATCTCGTAAAACAAACACCCCGGCGTTCCTATTAGCATTAGACGCCGAGAAGGCGTTCGACCGGGTTGAGTGGTCCTTCTTATTTCAGGTTATGGAGAGGATGGGTTTGGGGGAGGGCTTTATTAACATGGTGGCAGCCAATTATAAAAACCCCACTTCACGCATACTGGTTAATGGAGAGGTCTCCAGACCCTTTAGCCTTCGGAGGGGGACGAAACAGGGATGCCCCCTCTCCCCGCTGCTGTTCGCTATTTACTTGGAACCTCTACTCTCGGCTATCCGCCGGTCCTCAGAGATAGAGGGGATCCCGTTTGGTGAGGGGCAGCACAGGGTGGCCGCTTTTGCCGACGACATGTTGCTCACGCTTGTCGACCCGTGAAAATCCCTCCCAGCGTGCATGTCGCTGTTAACTTCCTTTGGTGAAGTCTCGGGCCTCCGGGTTAACTTCCAAAAATCGGAATTACTGCCCCTCTCCTTGGGAGTGGGGGAGGCGAGAGAGGTCAGGGAGCTGTCCCCTTTTAAGTGGAGCCCCTCCGGGCTGCGATATCTGGGGGTGCGGATCACCCCCTCCCTGGCTGGTTGGAATGGTGCGAACTACGAACCGATTCTCTTGGTGATCCAGAAGGATCTACGGAGGTGGGGGGCCCTCCCGGTTTCTTGGCTGGGTAGGGAGGCGGTCCTTAGAATGGTGATACTCCCTCGGGTACTCTACCTTTTTCAGGCCATCCCTTTGAGGGTCCCGGAGAGCTTCTTTCTGAGGCTGGATAGACTGGTCAGAGGGTTTGTCTGGGGGGGGAGGAGATCGCAAGTTTCTAGACAACTCCTTACGGCTTCTAGAGATAGAGGTGGATTGGCCTTTCCCGACTTTCGCCGTTACCACGACGCGGCTCAGCTTCGAATTATTAGAGAATGGTTTGCGGAGGAGTATCAGAAGCATTGGGTAAGGATGGATCGGGCTGTGGCTAGGCATCACCTGGGGGAGGTGCTTTGGCTTCCGAGACGGTTGCGACCCGCTCATGTCTACCTGAGCGACATCACCAAAAGTGTGGTAGAATGTTGGGATCCTTCCGTAATACGATGGGGAATCACGACCTTTCCCTCGCCGTTCTCCCCTATCTTTCGCAACGGGGACTTCTCCCCAGGGATGGAGACGGGTGCTTTTTCAGAGTTGGAGGAGGGGGGATGTAGGTCCGTAAGGGACATGTTCACCGGAGGTAGAGTGAAAACGTTTTTGGAATGTAAAAAAGAATTCAACCTGGGGGAAAAAGAGCGGCATCGTTATTTCCAAATTAGGCATTGGGTGATGTCTCCGGCTGTTCGACAGGCGGCGACTAGAGATCTAACTCAATTTGAGAGGTTTATAACGACTAATGCGGGCACTGGGGGCTTGATAGCGGCTCTTTACAAACATCTCGAGAGAGGCACCCCGCGCACTTCCTGGGCCTATATGACTACTTGGGAGAGGTACATTGGGTCTCCCATGGAACTAGCTGATTGGGAGCGGCTTTGGGCGCGGATCCCTAAACTGGCAAAGGCGATCCAGATCCGGGAAGTGTGGTATAAATGCTTGTTGGGTTGGCACTATACTCCGGCCCGTCTCCGGGCAATGAACCCCGCTGTCTCTGGGGACTGTTGGCGTGGGTGCAGAGAAAAGGGCACGGCCTCACATATCTGGTGGGATTGCACTGCTATTCAGCCTTTTTGGGAAGCTCTTAAGAAAGCCACAGCTCAGGCACTGGGGGGAGGACCCCTCCGGCACCCACAGGAAATCTTGCTGGGGAGAACTGGGGTAGGAGTCGGGATGGGGGCGAATGGGTCCGGTCTGGGCTGGGGCAAAGCACCTACAATTTTTGTGTTGGCAGCCTTATCCATCATCGCACAAAAATGGAAGAGCCCCGTGATCCCGACGGAGCAGGAGTGGCTTAGGAAAATTTGGGACATTGTATCTTTAGAGTGGGCTTCTTACGCAGTGGACAATAAGCTGGAGGCATTCCATGCAGAATGGGGGGAGACCCTGGAATTTTTAAGGGGGGACTTTCGGGAGCAGTGGTGCCCACAGAGACTTTTGGACATTGGCGGATAGCAGCTGGCCCAAGGGCAGGGAGAAAGGGAAAGGTTTTCTGGGTGCTGTATTTACAGGGGTTTGGGGGGTGGGTTCTTGCCTATAAGGTTCTTTTCTGTTTGTCTTTATTTATGTAACCTGTTCGCAATTCTGTTTTGAAAATGAATAAATAGAAGTTTAAAAAAAAAACACTGTCTTTGTTTGCAGTGTTATGTTTCTGCCTGCAGAGGTTTCAAGGGCTTTGATCGGAAAGGTCAAGGTCGCTTCTCTCCTTGTCACCCCCTCAGTATGCACCGCCTTTTGAACTGCTGTGCTGCGTTAGCTCTCACGTCGTGCTTGATGCCTTGCTCGTCTAATGCTCTTGTGCTCCACCTTTTATCCCTGTGAGGAAGGGAAAGGGCTGTCAGGTGTTTGTGATTCTCGTCAATTGCCTGAGTTTGCTTGACCCTTGTGTCGGAACATGTTATTGTTATTTGGCATTTATAGTTCTCATTGGTCACAATTATCTTAACTACCTTCTTCAGCTCATGTGTACAACACACACCCTTTTAGGATTTGTCCTTGGTAGATCATGAAATCATCACACAGTTACACATTCACACACAACCATAATTCATTACTAGTCCCAGCTGGCTTGAGACCTCCTGACCCAGGACGTAATTGCACATGGTTTGCAAGAGTACTTCAAACAATATGAGGAGGGGAAGAATAAACAGGTTCCCAACCATCTCACCCATCCCGACTTGCTGGCATCTTTGCAACACTCTGATCTAAATCACTACAAATTCAGCATGCATTAGTTCTGATCACATGCTGAGAAAACTATCTAAACCCATGAAATGTATATCAACTCTGGCTTCAAGCATCCCTTCACCTCATGTTTATTTCTGGCCAAAAGCAAATGGCATAAACTTAAAAGATTTCATCTTACTTCTGCAATATTGCCAGGCCATAAAAGCCCTGGGCCGGCCTGTTAACTGACCATTTGTGTAATGCCGCAGCAAATAATTACCTTTCCTTTGGCCTCCCAAGCCCTCAAAACCAGTGTTTCCCAGTCACACAGAATTCACCTCCCAAACCCCTGACTGTAGAGTTTAACCAATTTAAGAAAATAACACAATGCATATCGATATGTAAATTCCCCATGTATGTATATCAGTATATAGTTTAATAACTACTGTGTCCTCTTTACAGTGGTTTCTTTATAACAAATCTCCTTTCTCCCATGCATGTTAAGAAGCTCCTTGTTTCCCAGCTTCCAAGTGCTTCGTGGCACACCATACCCAGATGGCATTTATATTTCATTGGTGATTTTGATGTTTATCTTACTACGCATGTGCAAATCCTAAATTTATCAATTTAAACACAAAGTAACACTTAAAGTAACACATATTCCATCATCCTTAACTATGCTGGATACATATAAAACCGCAACATCGCACCAACTTTGCCGCTCCCCCAGTCACAAAAACGGCACGGGCAACGTGAACCCCTCTTTCTCATTGGGACCTTTCCTGACAACCCCAACATTGCCGTGCCCCAACCATCTGGAAGCCAATCCCTGTAGAGGCTTGAAATGCCACTACCGTCCTCCAGTTCCACAAAACACTATAAACGTGGCTCTTTCAACAATACCTGCCGGACAAATAAAAATCCCTCTCTCCCTCCACCAAAAGTACTAGGTTACTGTATAAAATTGTGCAAATTCTGGCACAATCCTGATGTAAAGCACTCCGCTACTCTTGAGCTAGGGTCACGCTATAAGCAACAACAACAAAGAAAATAAGCCCACAAATGTGAAGATTGATTGTAAGGCATCCCCAAACATCACCATGCGCTTGGCTCAGGCAAAACCTTGCAAATGAAGAGCATTGCTTCCTTCTACATCACACAACGGAGTCAGTGGGAGGTGGGGTTACTTTGCTGTTAGGTATTTAGATGGTAGGGAAACATAATAAGTCATCAGGGGCCACTCAATGTGAAAATGTGCATCGAGTCAGGGAAAGGGGTGCCTCATGTGTCAGTCTCCACATACCGTAGAGATGTGTACGCACCGCTCAGGCGGATTTGTTGGAAATTACAGGAACTTTAAGCAAAGGTTTATGGGGATTTAGATACATGTGTTGCAATGTCTTCTGATATTTGCACAAATAATTTGTGGGAATTTGATGACACAAACGGGAGATCTTGAGGGACTATCAATAGGTTTTCTTTACACATCAGGAAGATTTTGGAACATTATGAAACATCATGTTTGTTTGAGGCACCCATTGGGAAGATAAGAACATGGACACTCAAGGGGTAGGACAGCCCAGTATAATAAGTGCTCAATGTTGACTCTTAACTGAAAGGGAACAGTTCAGTGCTAGTGTGAATTTTAGTATCTGTGCCTGGCTGAGAGCATACACTTGTGCATGTGAAATTATAGGTTTACCTGTATGTTTGTAACACTACCTTTGTAATGTACACGTGTGAGCATCAATGTGCACCTGTGTATTTGCATTTTATGTGAGAATATCTTTCTGTGTCTGGATGTATGTTGGAGTATCTGTTTGCATCCCTGTAGGCAGCAACATCTGTGTGTGCCTCTGCATGTGAGAGCATCTGTTAGTGTGTGACTATATGTTGTGCATATATGTGTCAGCAGCCTTTGGTCATTGGGGTGTCTACATGAGTATTTTGATCAATACAACCAGGCACATGTAGACGTTGGAGGTTTTTTCCTTCATATTCTGGCAGGGCGCATTCTGTAGTAAGAAGTTCCACTGGACACCTGCCAAGAATAAAGCAGCCTGAATTCTTTCATGTGCATTCCATTATATTAAGTGGTATCCGGTCATTGCATCACCAGCCAAAGCATCGACAGCCATACCATCTAAAAAAAGCATCTAAAAAAAAGCATGTAATGCATTTTTTTTTTAGATGGTAAAGGGTTTAGTTTAATAAAAATGGGCTTTAAAGGTTAAGAAAGGGGGGGCTGGCGGGGAACCCACATAAAAAAAGAAAAAAAAGCATTAGATGCTTTTTTTGAGATGCTTATTTTTTTAGATGGTATGGCATAAGATGCTTTTGCTGTTGATGGAATGGCTATAAACCTTATAAGCCTATGTACTGAGTGAGATAGAATGCATTTTGTGGCATGTCCCCTTTTTGGAGAATATGTATTCTTTAACATACACAGTGTTGTGTCTGGGGGCACATCTGAACTGAGTGAGATATGAGTGTATGCTGTGATTGCTATTTTTTAAGGGTTTCCCCATCCTGCCTTATATTCCTCACCCACTCCCTATGTAAAAGCAAAGGAAATATCGAGGCTGAGTACCACAAAAGGAAATACACCAAACACGGGCTATATAGATTCACAGATCTTTAATACTGCACAGTTACAAAGAAACACATATCTGATACAGATAGCTATCTGGCCCTCAATACATCACAATGAGTACCAGCCCATCAGAGCATGGACTGAGAGGGTACTGGACATCTGGACACTCGCATATTTATACAATTCAGTAATAATGTCCAGCCCCTCTACAAGTTAATAATCTGTGTTCTAGAGTTTGTGCCGAGTGCACTTATGGCTCACACAATAATATGCACATGGATTACTTAGGTTTGCATTTTGAACAAGTTACAGTGGCAAAGTGTATTCCTGGATTTAGCAGTAAGCCTTAGCACATATCCTTTTACAATGCAGTTCTGCTATTGTCCACGCTCGATATTTGCATTACATTCTCCTCAACGTATGTTCGTGGATGAGGCTTGTTAATGCAGACAATCCTTAGACCACAAGTCATGCTCAGGACAAGGTCTCATTACCTAGTCCAAACATTTGGCCCTCCGACAGTCTAACCATTAACTGGGCTCAAAGGTCGGGAAGGCTCGGTTACAAGTTGGAAACACAGTCCACCATTTTAGAACACAGAAACACATATAAACAGAAATCAAAATGGCGGATGATCCTAAAATGGCAGCGAAGTCGATCTAAAATCGGAACTTTGCAACACGGTTTTCTTCTCAGAGCGACTAGGCTTAGGCCAATATATATTAGAAGGAGGCACGATATGATTTGCCGTTTAACAAACCATCCTTTTGGCCTAAGCCAAGCGCTAAACTACTTTTAGTCACTTTATGAGTAACTCCACGTCTCAATGTCCATTCATCCTGAATCACAATCATCGGAGATATCGATCGCCATGAGGTCTGTAACAGAAATTTCTTTCAACACAAATTATATGGTCATTCTTTCCGGTGCAGGTAACTTTTGTCCTAATGTTCCCATAGTATGTGCACAACATCCTCCTAACACTGAACATATGACAGGAAGACATTGTATACAGCAACAGCAGAACAACAGAATACCCAGAATAATCAATAAGGCTGAAAGTAGCTTCCACCCCCAAGATCATAAGAAGTCCCAGAACCAAGCGCTAAGATCCCAATTTCCCTCGGGAACGTGCACTTCTGAAATAAGGACGTGCAGATTTTGCATAGCCTTAAAGATAGTTGGGGAGGAATCCAGTTCGAAAACGCAACAAGCGGACCCCACTAATTTACATACTCCACCACGCTCAGCCAGGATGACGTCTATGCCATCCGGTTCTGTAGGGCCACTAACCTTATCGCTTTCTGTTCTAAAGTCATGTTATAGAGTATGTCAGTGGTCCGGTTGATGGTCCTCTCAAGTACTCTCGCTAGTCTTCTGATATCCTCAGAGTTTAGTATTTGTCCCCAAAAAGGTGCAAAATATTTCGCTACGTCACCCAGAACCTGTGATGAAGTATCGCCATTCTCATCCCGCCTTGGACATGCTTTAGAGATTTCTATGGTACTTGCTATGAATACCCCTGGTAACAGAATTCCTAAATAAAAGGTTCCCTGCCAATCTCTAGGTAGCCATGGGAAAGCTTCATTACCGCAAACAAAGTAGACAGGTTCGCCTCCATACAAAGGTCTGTCCTCACTGGTCAAGTTTGCGACGTTAGTGCAGCCCTTGAAATCACCCATTGACTGAGTACCATTCCTCTGTATGTAGAAAGAAACTGAATCAGGACTATGGTTAACAGTATAGGAAGGTGGCGTGGCATCCCTATTGCCTATGTAAGCCATTTTGAAAGAGATCAAGGATTGAAAAGGTCGAGACAATCTATCAGAAAGACCAATGGAAGCAACATTAAGCTTGCTCCTATTCGCAAAAAGTGAGCATCCCAGGGGCGTTAGAACTCGTTTCTCAAATTCATTCAAATTGGTTCCATCAAAGTTCCCCGAGATGCTATCATTGCATCGGCCAAAGAATAGTGCCCTTAAAGATGCATAACATGTAATAGTCAGAGGCAAAGGATGAATATACCAGCCCAACCCCTTGTCTCCATGTTGCAGTAAATAAGAGCAAACCCAGCAATTAGACCTGTTCAAAATGGCATGTGTTGCATTCACGATAAACAGTAGTGTGTTAATGTGGTAACTCTGTCTGTGTTGAGAGTCTCTAGGAGATAGAGTGTGCAGATGCACGAAAGGTGTAGAAACAGTAGGTACATTTTCAGCAGGCAAAAGAGTTTCAAGAGGATGTACTTCTGCTAAATACCAAAATCCCAAAGCAATTGCTATTGTGAAGCCGGTTAACATAACTACAAGAAAGCAATACATGTTAAGAGACCACATGCTTTCGATTGTCCATTGTTACGATTGGCCACACAGTCATTTATTTGCTCCGTACGAGTGAGAGCGATAACAGGCATTGTTTCTTCAAATCAAAAAACGCTGGAGTTTATTTGCTGGCGATCTCCTGATCGCACATTTTCTTAGTCCTACCCTATCCCAAGCCAACAATTATTCTTTGTATGCAAAAGACACGGCCAAAAGACAAGCCCTATGATGGTTTTCCTGTTGGCACAGCCGAACCATGCAGTAAGTCTAGCTCCGTGGACGCAGATTGTACCTTATGACTCCTGGTACGTTGTGATCTGCGAACAACATGTCGTTGCTTCCTGATGGAAGTGGTGGATTTACAACAGAACCTAACAATGGTGAAAAAGGATCTGGAGGAGAGTGTGGGGATAAAGCGGCTGTTTTCCCAGGCCCTGCGGGCTGAGGGAGAGTCTCCGAAGCACTCTCAGTAGTGCTCAATACTGAGTGATCGTTGAGAGCAGCACAGGTAAGATTTGCTGTATCTTCTGTATCGTGTGGCAAAGGGAAGGGAATCCTCTTGACATGCGACGCGTGGATCCATTGCTTTCGTCCAGTCACTTGTACAGCAGTCTGTGTGGCCAGTAGTACCTGTTGAGGGCTACTCCAATGCGGTGAGAGACAGGATGCTCTTTCAAATGCTTTTACAAGCACCTAGCTACCAGGTCGGATACTGTGACCTGGACCCTCGTATTTGACTGGGAGGGCTTCTCGCACCTTTGATGAATCAAATAGATTTTTAGTTAACCAGTCACAGTAATCAGAAAGAAGTACATGTTCAATGTCCCTCAGGGCCTTTGGCTTAGGCAAATTCCAAATTTTAGCTGGCCTACCCATAACCACCACAAAAGGGGAGAACCCAGTCCTAGTCTGTGGAGTTGTTCTCATTGATAATAACACAATCGGTAAGGCGTCCGGCCATTTCAATTTGGTGCCGGCACAAGTCTTAGCGAGCTTGTTCTTCAAAATTCTGTTATGTCTCTCTCTACCAATCCAGCACTTTGAGCATGTCTAGCCGAATGGAACCGTTTATCGATCTGTAATCCCGCGCATATCTGCAGAATTACAGCAGCGATAAAATGTGGACCATTGTCCGACCAGATGACCCTTGGCAAACCAAACCTAGGAAAATATTCCTTAAGCATGGTTTTCGCCGTTGTCATTGCTGTAGCATCTTTAACAGGAAAGGCTTCAACTCATTTACTAAAAGTGCAAATAACAACTAAGACATACTTAAGGTTATAGCAACGCTCCATTTCAATGAAATCAAAGTGTATGACCTCGAAGGGGACAGAAGGTGGACCAAAACTACCCCTAGGCATCGTTGTGCCCTTTCCCATATTATGCTGTAGACAGATCATACAACTCTGAACAAAACGATCAGCAGTTTTGTGAGATTTTATCATTCACCCAGACATTTTGTAACATTTTGGAGACCTTCTTTGCACAGATGTGGGTGGGCCCATGAGCTATTGCGACCATCATTGTAATGTACGCATCTGGCAGCAACCATTTTCCCTCTAATTTATCCACCCAACACCCGTCGTCATCCAACCTTGCCAAACCCTCAGCCCATTTCTTAGATTCTTCTAATGTGGCATTGGCTTGAATATTCTTTACAGATTCGATACCTTCATCTATGGTACAAACATGTGTGGCTTCCCTTGTAGTGTACATTTCTGAATAGAGATCAGTGGCAGTTTGTTTGGCTATCAGGTCAGCAAAAGCATTCCCTTTTCCTACATCATTTATGATTTTCTGATGCGCTGCGCATTTCATGATCGCTAACTGAGTAGGGAGTGCAAGCGCTGAGAGTAACCGTACTATCAATGAGCCATATTGGATCTTTGTTCCATGTGAGGTCAAGAAACCTTGTTCTGCCAAAGTCTACCGAAGTTGTCATCTACCCCAAAAACATACTGACTATCGGTATATATGTTTACTCTAAGCCCTTCGGAAAGTTCACAAGCTCGAGTCAATCCAATAATTTCTGCAGCCTGCGCAGAATTATGCGTGATTCTCTTGGTTTCCAAAATTGTGCTTAATGTGGTGATGGCATAAGCAGCAGTGGATGTACCATCCGGAAGTTTGAAACAGGAGCCATCACAAAACAGCTCCCCTTGTGGGTCGTTCAAAGGAGTATCTTTCAGGTCGATTCTGCCTTTAGTCTCTTGCTCTGTGGTGTAGAGGCAGTCATGTGACATTTCGTCACTGCAAGCAGTATCTTGCGGGAAAGGTAATAGTTCAGCCGGATTCAATACACAACACCTCTGAATTTTGATGTGCGTTGTGAACAAGATCAATTCGTATCTCGTTAATCATGCGGAGGTGAGGTGTTGTGTTTGTGTTCTGTTTAATAGAACATCTACAGAGTGAGGTACCATCAGGGTTAAAGCATGGCCTAGGACCATACCCTCGCTGTCATGATGCCTACCCCCGGAGCACCAGGACAGGCCCAGCACCCCCGGGAGAAGGCATCATGCCCTCGGGTAAAAGCCCAGCGGCCCCTAATAGGGGCTCTTTGGACTTTGTCCTGGCGCCTTTGGCGCCAGGCTCATGTTGGACATCAGTCCTGGCACCATAGGCGCCAGGCTCATAAAAGAGGGTGTTTGGTGCACTTACCTGACGCAGACCATGCTGCATGAAGCCTCAAGCCAAATGAGGCTTAGGAGGGACTATCTTATCAAAGGAACTATTTTACTTGGGTGGGGACCGTGGAAGAATACTTACCTGGAACTTCTTCCAAGGCTATTTAAACCACGCCCGGACTGCCACACGTGCTTCGCGTTGCTCTGCATCTAGCAGCTGAACGCTCACCGTGCCTGCTCCTGCATCTTGCCTCCAGCCACGCCCGCCTCGATCTTGGGATACCTGAAAGGAAGGAAGGGAAGAGAAAAGGTGAAAACCAAGAACTTAATCTAACTTCCTACCTGTGTCCGGAACCATCACGCCAGCGATCCTGAAGATAGACATTCTTTAAAAGCATTGCGCTACTTGTTGCAGCGCCGCGCATCACTCACCTGCCTCGTGGGCTCTTCACTATCCACTGCGACCTTCTGGGCATTCCGCCACATCTCTGCACCTGCAGGGGAGAAGAAGAGACAAAAGGTGAGCAGGAGGAACAAATGAGGAAAGCCTGATTTTCCGTCACAAGACTTATCTGGCCATATTTGATGGAACCACTCCTCATTTCGGGTCAGCGCCACTTCTTGGCCTGGTACCGCACCCCGGCCCCTAAGGGAAAAAAGAAAGACATTACTAGAGGGATTCAAAGACATTTAAAGGGATCATTTTATCACAAACTCACCTGAGTTTATCTCCGGCAATATCCCTCGAAGCATCACTTCCACTCTGCACCTGAAAATAAGGACAGATCGCAGGATAAGAAAAGCAAACAAAGAGAAGACTCTACTCTGAAACTTTTTAAACTGCATACTTACGGCATTTCGCCTTCCGAAACCAGTGAAGTAACTGGTCAATTACGCGCCCCTGCACCAGAAGCAGGATGGAGAGCTCATCCATTCAAACATTAAGAAAGATTTTTCTACGGGCCAGACAAGCCAGATTTGGGGGTCCAGTTCAGTCAGTGTTTCAAACCCTGCGCATCACGCTTGAAGAGGTCACAGCAATCCAGACCAGGTCAGCGCCTCCGTGGGAGCCAGGTGAGCGTTACACTCGCTCTGTTTTACAGACGCAGCAGCAGCAGCAACAGCTCTCAAACATCTTGGCAAAATGCATGCAACAGGTTCAAAGGCGGAAGAAAAGTAGCCGCACGGCCTATTCTTCCCTCCATGTTCCTGCGTTAATACAGCCAAAGCATATCCATCACGTTCATGCACATACAACTCGAAGGCCTTTTCATAATTTGGTGTGCTGTAGGATTATATAGCGTGTTTTTGGAGTGCAGCGCCACTACATGGGATCAATATATAGCGTGATTTTGGAGCGCAGCACCACTGCATGGGATCAATGTATTGCTATAATGTGGTACAGCATGCCATGTGTTGCCGGTGTAACATATG
Source organism: Ambystoma mexicanum (assembly GCF_040938575.1). Classification (NCBI taxonomy): domain Eukaryota; kingdom Metazoa; phylum Chordata; class Amphibia; order Caudata; family Ambystomatidae; genus Ambystoma; species Ambystoma mexicanum. The sequence goes on from NC_090925.1 coordinate 77,921,885, forward strand.
GATATGTAAATGAAGACAGGCTACTCAGTCAAACACATCATTTCTTTCACATTTAAAAACGCACCATTTTTTTTTTCTCACCTGAAATGCCTCTGTTGTAGGAGACATATTAGAGGATTAATGAACTGATATAATTAACAGTACTAACATGATTCTAACTTACTAATATCATAATGTGTTCCTCAATGGCAAAATGAGGCAGGCTGAAACTCATTTTAAACGGACATTCAGAATTTATTTTTTTTTCCTTTCTCTTTCTCTGTGCTTTCAGGAAACAAAACTCGAATAAGCAGGAAATCAGTGGATACAGTTTCTTACTGAAAATTGAGCTATTGTTTGAAGAAGGAGGGTATACATGATAGAATTTTATTGGGCAGGCATCACATTAGGGGCTGTAACAGAGGTCTCTTGGCGCATCTCGGGGAGAAAGAAAGGCAGTGGACATTTTGCACAGCTTCGGTGAGGACTTGGCGGGAGTTGCTCTGGGGCTGCCTGATTGAGGGGCGTTGTTCCAGTGTACTGCTGACCTTCACAGGCTGGAGATTCCAGTCAATTGGCACCGGCTTGAGGACCAAAGAGTGCATATTGGAACTGCATGTCCTTGCCGGGTGCTCTAAAGGGAAGCCCCGAGCCATTTAAAGAAAGCGACCTGTCCAGAGAGTTTGCGTGCTGAACTGCTACAATTTTGCTGGTAATTATCTCACACAAAGCGAGAATGCGGTGTGTGAATGAAAGCTATTTCAGTCAGGCAGCGTAGCGATAGCTGCATTCTAATGTTGCCATTCAGAAATGCAAGTTAACTGATGCACTGTTCTTTTTATTGTTGCAAAGAATCTAATGAAATGCCATGTATTTTGCAATTGCTTCTCTTATGTTTATTCTAGAAAAGACTACCTCGCAAAACTGGTAATGTATGATTTTTTAAATGAAACTGATGTAAATAACAATCTGTGTAAAGGCTTCTATTTGCTTCTGTTTTTCTCTGGTGCAGTTAGCACATATCGCCTGATAAAAGGGGAGGTTAATAGGTAATATATGCCAAGCATCCCATGTGGAAAAAGGTATGTTATGAGTAATTATAAATAGCTGTGTGCGTGGTTCCACTCAGTGTATATGTGTGTGTGACTTCTGAGTGGAACACAATCTGATAGTCTGCTGGACGTACATGAGTCAGCAGAAAGAGAGGCCTCTGGAAATAGTTTCACTAATGTAAATAAATTAGTGATTATACCACATGTTATTGTGAATACTTTATGTAAGCATAGCTCACTGGTGTAGATAAATCAGTGATAACAGCCATAAGTGGCGCTCCATATGAAAATGTGGTGGTCTTCAATAATGTAGAAGCCTGAGGCCTCTAGAGATCACAAGAACACTCTAAACAAAAAAAAAGGGGTTTTGTATGTTGGGGCCACAAATAAATCAAAGAAATTATGCTCGTCCCTATACCACAACAAAATGCATACCAACTAAATGTATCTGTGTACTGAAATAATGCATAGCCACAATACCACTATAATACCAAACCCAATCTGAATGCAAGGAGTGATTATTACTAAATTACTTTTATTCTTGGTGGTAAAAAGATACCGCTAGGCCCCAAATCTACACAAAATTTCCTACAGTGCCCAAAACTGGTGCTGAACACAGTGCAGTCTTGAGCAGATGAAACGCTTTCTGGTGTTCCAAGTTCCACGGCAATGGCAAAGAAATGCCCTTCTTTGTCAAAGCCAACATTGGTTTAATCACTAAGGAAAAGTTTGGGATCCACTGCCTACAGTAAGAAGCCATTCCTATCAAGGCTCTGACTTCCTTCTGTGTTTTTGGGACAGACATGCTAGAAATTATTTTAATCCGTTCAGACGTCAACCTTCTTCCCTCCTTTGACAGCAGATAGCCTAAATAGGCGACCTCCAAATTTTTCTCCACCTTACCTCCAAAGCTATAGTTTGGCGGTGCACTAATGTAGCAGTAATACGGTGGTAACTCTTTTACCACTGCAGTAACCCCGTTTTTGATCACACCGCCTAACTCGTAATGAGGTCCAGAGGTTCATAGAGCCAGTGCTGAGTTATTCCTTTGTTTCTGTCACATTACACATTATTTCAGAATTTTGTTATTAATGTGCATTTTCTTCTACTTTTTGTTTTTCATGTCATTTTTAAATTAATTAGCCTTTACTTGAATCTGCTCCTCTAAGCTGTGAGTTATCTAGCTGTTTTTAAACAAATACATTTTATTTTTCTATTACATTTGTTCCTTTTTTATATTTTTTCATTTAGATATTATTTTCAGAAAAAAGGCAAGCGTGTGTGCTAGCCACTGTCTCATTTGGGTACTTTTTAGTTGTCTAAACTAGTGTAGACATTTAATTGCAACCAAAGAAGTGGTGACAGTGACATAGAAGCATCTAGACACTTGCTGTTGTGTTGTTCTGAAATGACAGATGTGTATATAAATAGATACAAAGGGACTTTGCGTATGGACTTTTTAGAGAGTGGCCAAAGGTGGTTTTATATTTATTCAGGGGAGAGCCATGTTTCAAATTTTAATTTGTATTTTATTTGGCAGGAAAAGACTTGCAAAATCAATGAACCAGGATGAATTACCCGAAATATGAAAGGTTTTAGGGGGCTATTCAGCAATGACAGCTTGAGGTATTATTGTGATATACCACACATTGGGGGTCATTACGACCCAGGCGCTAATTGCGCCAACATTACCACCATGGTGTAACTATGTTTACACCATGGTGGATGGCGGATTTACCGCCCCATTCCAAGGTGAGTGGGGCGGTAAATCCCCATTTCCCATTTTCCCTTCCCCATTCCCATTTTTGCCCCATAGGGCATAATGGGAGTGGGGAAGGCGCTAATTACGCCACCGTAAATTACGGTGGCGTAATTAGCATCATGGCATGTTAGCGCCATGGATTTTAACGGCTGCTAAAAGCAGCCGTTAAAATCAGAATAGGCGTTAAGGGTTAACGACGGCGTTAACCCTTAAGGCCTGGGTCGTAATGAGGCCCATTATGTTCTATCTGCTGTATTATGTATAATGACATTTAAATGTGAATCTGTATTGTATTTGAATTATGTTATGACGATATATGTTTGAACTCTTTTGTGTAGTGTTTAAAAGTTTCAACTGTAACCATGAACACTTCAATGAAAACAGTGTTTTAAAGGGTGTTCCTCCTCTCCCCGTTATTCCCTTGATGTTAAATTATTTGGCAAGGTTGGCAGTAGACACCCTTCCAAATCAGAACTCTTTCTGTCAGGTTGTAGGAATCCTGCATTAAAAACACTTCCACTGTAAGCTTGGGTCCAGCATCTCTAAGATCTGCCCACATCTGAAAGGCCTTCCAGCATCAGGGTATTTCAGGGTAAATATTCTCTGGACATCATGCCATCATAACTATTTGTTCCCTTGCCTTATGCTGGGGTACACCGGAACCAAGAGAAAAGGATATGTGTGTCTTGGTCATTACTGGGCATTATGGCACAATGTGCCAGTATGGACGCGCGCATGCATGCACACACACAAGCATGACGTGATATCATCATTGCCACTGCATCAATAAAGGCAGTCTCCCCTGGTTGAGCAGGCAGGGTGAGACTGAGTAACGCTGGCTCCTGTGTTGCTTTTGAGCGGCTTACCACACTGCTCTCTTATAGGAGATATGCCTGGCTATATCAACACTCTCAAGACCCAATAGAGCCCACCAGATCTGGTGAAGAGGGATGGCCATTGGTGGATAAGACGTTATGCCTTCTCAACCACCCTCCTCCAGGCCAGTCCAGCAAGCTTCACATTATACGACCCCCGCTGCTACTGTCCTGGTGTGCGATGTACATGGCGGTCCATCGGAACCTGGCCCTCAATGGGCCATGTGGGAGAAAGACTAGACTTATGATTTATGATAATTAAATTCAGTGAGAATTCAGTGCGGATTGAAGTGAAGCTCTGTTGCTTCTTGCACGGCGGATTACATGGATTAATGGAGAAAACTTCAAGAAGTACATTTCCAGTAAATTTCGAGTGGGGGACAGCTCCTGCTACCATCTCATGGAACTATTATACACTATTATACACTAACGGTGTGCAAGCAGTGGCTGTGTCTGGAGGGCGGTGACGGGCCGGTGAAACTGATGGTGAGATTCTGCCTTTCTCAGTTTATTTTGAAACAATGACATTGTTAAACATTCTACGCTAGAACAACCACGGAACTATGAACTCTGAACACTGTTCTATAGCTGAAGCGAGCTTTGGTATTACTTATTTAAATTACACATGCGGTTACTGTGCAGGTAGACTGAGGAGATATCTCTTTGAACCGCTAGTAAAAACCACTAAACATTGATACCTCTGCATACGTGTACACGCGGTGACTGCAGATTCATTTCTTTGAACCACTGAGTACAGTAACAAACTCTTTATCTGCCCCTTTATACTTGCGGTGACTGCGGATTAATCTATTTGAAACGCCTGGTACACCTTTAAATAACATTTTAGAAATTTGATTTTTTTTCTCTTTTGTATCTGCATTACTTCATCAGTGAGGTCTGCCTATTTAGATTGTTGTGTAGACTGTGGAACCATATATACCTCACCCCCTGTGTAAGCCTGAGAGTGCTGCTCCAAGACAGTGAACACAAATTGACTCCTTGGTGCAAGGCGCCGCCCCAGGAGTCTGCTGGAGTCTAGTGGAGTGTGGTCTGATGGTGTCAACCGGTGGTCCACGGACCCGGCACGAGGCCAAAAAAGTCTCTGCAAACGAGGCCGGGAATAATGTGTTGACAACCACATCAACTAAATGCAACCCTGACCCGCCCACCCTTTAACATGGTCTAGAACGGCTTGTAATGAAAACTGAAACCGCCCTGAATAACACTACTCAGATGAGTGTATTGGCATGTTGACAGGCTGCTACCCCCGAAATAACAGATACATTGGGGACTTCTAGGATCGATACAAGTGGGGAAACTGTTAAGCATGCTCCTCATTTCCCAGCTTCCCCTGGACCTAACCAGGAACCAACCCGCTCAACTGCATATGCGGCAGGCTTGACCTCCCCTTCTGTGGAAATTGAAGCTGAAACAAAACTAACACCCTTGACAGGATTTGATATTCGTGATGAAACGGAGGCTTGCTCCCACATTCCTAACTCGCCATTCGGCACTATATCCTGTTGGCAGCTGTCTTCCCCAGCTGAAGAACATGAGCGCAATATGGTGGATCCTTGCGAGTCATCTAGCTGGGTGCGCTTGCATAGGCTGACTGAGAGTTGCTCTAATACTGCGGATCAAGTCTTAAAGAAGATACAAAATGACGCAACATTGTCACTGATATGATATGATAGTTTAGTTATATAGCGCCTATACACAAGGTTTTTAAAAGCGCTTCAAGGCAAGGGAGGGAACAAGGGAAAATACAATGACATTCTTACAGGCCATGAATAGTAAGGATGTGAAATTAACTGTCATTCTCGGCCTGACGACATTTCAGATAGTGCAAGAGCTAAGACATAGATAAGGAAGGGAGGGGGAGAGTGGGAAGGAAATGGAAACAGACAGCCAACTACCGTACTAGGCCTGGCAACATTTCTGGTAGAGCCGGAGAAAACAAAAGGTGAGGGAGAGGGGTGTAGAAAGGGAGGGGAGGAACAAAACAAGCGACTATCATACTAGGCCTGACGACATTTCATATTGTGCTGGAGGGGGTTGTGAGGAGGAAAAGAAACAGTAATGGGAGGGTGGAGGAAACAGACAAGGTTTCTATCATATTAGGTCCAGGGACAATTCTGATACAGTAAGTGCATAGAAGAAAGTTACGGGAGGAGATAGGAAAAGGGAGAAGGGAAAGGAGGAGAGAACAGAGAGTAAGCAGTCAAAAAGAGTGGAGAAGCAAGAGTGGAGAGCGAATACAATTGAAGAAGTCAGTAGTAACACATAATGTTGCAAGCCAGGATACAAGATAAAGATGGGAACAGCATGATTCAGGGCCACCATGAGTACAAGATGCAAAGGAAGTCCAGCATGAGAGTTGAGAAAGGGTGACGCACCGTGAATGAATGAAGTCCATAAAAGTCAAATCCAGCGTTGGCCACAAGACGGTGATGGTGAAACCAGAATGTATCAGGACAGACTCCTGCAGAAGTAGGCTGGAGGAGGTTGAGGGGGAGCAGGGTAGAAGAATCAAGCAAAACAGGCAACACCTGTGTGCGAGAAGGGGGGGCACAAAGGAACATCACAGGGGGATCAGAGGGGGTGCGGATGGCCTGTGGGGACAGAGGGAGTAAACACATGTTGGTGCATGCTTACCTGCTGTCTGAGCAGGGGGTCAGGCCCTGGGTCCTCCTGGCCCGAACAGGTCCAAACAGGAATTGCCCTTTTCTTAGTCTGCCCTTTGCTTCAGACGCCTGGGCGAGAGACGCCCTTGATCTAATAGTTAAGAGCAGGAAGGAAGAGGCAGGGCTAAGAAGGTGGGTGGTGCTTATGCCAGGTGACCTAGATCCACTTGCACCTGCTCCCCATCTGCAAAGGAAAAGAGGCTGGAGGGCTCTTTAAGTAGGAAAAAGAGCGGCAAGCAGAAAGGCACCAGGTGTGCGGGGCTTGCTAAGTGGTGAACAAGAGCAGCAAGCAGGAAGGCACTAGGTGGCCGGGGCTTGCTAAGGACACCCAGTTTAAAGGATAGAGCTGCTAGGGCCAAACTTACATGGCAGAAACATTTTTGCAGTGCGAAGTTTGCCTCCAAAAATTCAAACATTTTCATGGATCCAAAAAATTGACGTGCGGCACGCCTATCACTTGATATAACTGAAATTGAATCCTTGATGTCAAATCATGAGAAGAGGAGGGCAGTGTTTGGTCTGACACTTCCTAACAATCAAAGAAATAATAGATCAGACCTGACACCGTTATCAAATACATCTAGCCTAACTCTGGAAAGGCTGACTGGAACATTCGAAGGAAAACCAAAACAACAATTAGCTACTGGATCATCTGAACCTGGCGTAATGCCTAAAATTAAACTCAATCCACAAACCACACAGAGTCAAATTGATTTTGTAAAGAGGGAAAGGTTGGAAGCGACTAATCCCCCTATGGATTCAAGCAAGACGTCATGAGCAACTCATGTTCTATCCCGAGGTCCACGCTTAGAAACCTCTGGGTATTAAGCACGTTACACATAACCTATCATATCATATCATATCAGGTGACAGACAGCATTATAAGGCACCACCAACTTTTTGTAATTGCGAACAAGGATACCAGGACAACTATCCATCAATTACTACCAAAAGGCTAGACCTACAAAATTCTTGCTGGCAGCCTCCACAGTCGCATTATCACCTTTTCTTAAGCTTTATGAGACATATATTGAGAAAATGAAAGATCAAGCTACTCTCTTAGCGATGATCCATACGAAAAATAAATACACATGGAAGCCTTTGTAACCCAAATTCAAGCAAGAGTGGACTTGGAAGAAGAATGCTCTGCACAATGGCAAGCTCGTCTTTTCGATGTAGTGAGGAGTGACCGCAACGACAAATCCAGCATATCTTTAGCCATGTTGGACATGATGAAAACACTTTTTTGGGAGGCTAGTCAAGCCTGGGATTCCGACAAGAGATATTCCAATGTGAATCCTAAAGAACATTTGAAACAAGAATGAAAGCCGATTGATGACCGAAATCTGGAGAAGAATTTGTTGCATCAAACCAATGAACTAGATTCTTCGAATATGCCGAGTCATAGAAGGAAGGGTAATGCTACCACCACTCTCACAATTGATTTGGCGAAATATCCTACAACAGTGCCCCTAGAGACCACGACACTGAGATCGGGAAAAAGAACCGAAGAAGGAATAGATCTAACCCTCCTCCAAACTACCACAAAACAACTTAAAGAGGCAAAGCAAATAACGCTTGATGCAAATGCAGATGTTAGCTCACTGAGCAGTGATAATATTGAGCAAAGTGTCTGGAAAAATGTGGAGAATAAACGTACCTTCGCCATCTTTGAATGCTCCTCGAAAACAAAAATCTCAAATGCGGTTGCAAATTAGAAGAACCAGCAACAAAACCTCAAAAATCAACCATCAAGAGCCAAATCGAATAATAAAGGCTTGCAAGCGTTTCTTTGCCTAAAGCCGTGAACAAAAAAGCAGAGGAAACATTAGCGCTGGAGATTGGAGTCAACCATGCTGACTCAAACTCAAGCTGGATGAAAGAAGAACTAGAGCAAAGAGATCTCCTGCTGAATCTTTCAGTCTACAAATCTGATGAAGAAGAGGGGGCAAAGCTACTCACAGAATAGAGACCGACTTAACTTTGATCTATCAAGACTCAGGACATTAAAATAGTTGAATTCGTAAGAGAATTACGAACAGATTGGATTATATTGCATCTTAATTCAAGAAAATTCCATGCGTCCATTCTGGAGCAGAAGGGACTCTTCTTGCCGCTTGAATTTGACCTTAATGACGCAGGTTTGAAAGGGAATCTAAAACAAGGTGACATATATAATAAACGATGTGAAAAGCGGAATGACACTATGAGAAATGCACCAATGAGTACCCAAACCAGACACATTAGCAGATCGGAGGAAAAGGGCTCCCACGATCACTATTTGAGAATAAAGTTTGACCCTCTAGATGTGAGACACCCCAGAGAAATCAAGCCCACACAGAGCTTACCAGAAATCAAAAGAAAACCTACATCTCCTTCCAATAAATGTACATGGCCAACAGATACATATTAACTTTCACAAACAGTAGAGAATCAACCTTGGAATCTCTGTTCATGGAACATGTGAGGGTTTGCCCACCTATTCAATGACCTACAAAATGTTGATATAATCTGCTTCCTGGAAACATGGATCAGTAACCAACCTCTCTGTGATGGATATATAACATATATAAATGCAGCCATAACTAGAAAGGTGGGACGCCCCTCCTCTGGACGCCTTACATTGGTCAAATCTGCAGCCAAATTGACAGTGATAGAATCACTAAATCCTAACCCATTCTTACAGGTGACTGTAATAGAGGCTTGTCACAACACCACAAAAAGTGAGGACCTGACCAAAGAACCATTACAGCAAAAGATTCTTGGGATCCTCAATCTATATTGGAATCCCACAGCAATAAATGATAACATCTTTATCGACTATCTGCTATCAGCCATTGATGATGTACAGAGACGGTTCAAAACAGAAGGATTTATCCTATGTGGAGATTGGAATACCCACCATTTTAACAGCAGGGGAACCTGAAGGAAAATTGCCAACGAAAGCTCAGATATGCCTGAAAGAATTGGGACGAGAGATTTTTCTATCAAATGGCCAGTTGAGAGAGGACATCCCTCTGGTCCCAACATGGAAAAAGGGGCAATCGCAACATACTTAGATTATATCTTCACGTCCCAGCTCTCCACCGAGACCTGGATACAATGAAGATCATGCCGGCCACAAAAGGCGATCATCAAAAGCTCACTCTGGTAAGGAAAGAGAACCAAGAACGAGCACTGAGTGTCAGTCTACCCAGGCTAGAGCTAAACCCCTGGCAAAAATAGACTCTGCATCACATAAGAACAAACTCAGGGCCTAAAGGAAATCTTGGAAAGTACCTCATTAGATGGAACTAAAAGCTCAAATATGAATGGCTTTTACGTCCATATCGATTGGGAGACTCTAAACCATCAAATACACCGCAGCAACACAACCATGCATATTCTAAAGAGATTGTGGTTAGGAAGAGACAACTCCGGGCTGAGCTTAAGAGCTTAGCCCCCCCTTAAAACAGAGGAAAACCAGAGGCTCATGAAAATGTACAAACAGAGATATCGAAACTGGCTCTGCAACACACGAGCAAGTCGCTCTCAAATGGATGCAGAACAGATGCTATGTGTACTATCCAAACAGAATACCAGAGACCTCTGGGGGCTCCTCAATGGAAACCTGCAACAGCCAGATCTCCTAATCTCAAATGTTTCCGAAATGGCATGGGTGACCTACTTCACCTGACTATATCAAAAGACCTCAGGATCCCCTGCACCTCAACAAACTCAGTCTACTAAGGCCTGGAACATAGTATGGGAATGTGATGAGATTTTATCTTATATCAGCCATCTCAACTCATCCCATGCACCCGGACCTGACAGGCTAACTAATGAAACCTTAAAAGCAAACCTTGAGGCCTGGACTGACCTTTGTCAGCAGATCTTCAAATTAATAATGGACCTCGGACAAATTCCAACTACATGGAAAACAGCAGTTCTAGTCCCAATCTTTAAAAAAGTGACAGAACGTAGGCCTCAAATTATCGGCCGATAGCATTATTGGATCCCTTAGGCAAAATTTTTGCCTCCATGCTATTACGCTGATTGACTGAATGGTCCATACTTTCTAATAGAAGAGATAAAATAGAAACAGGGTTTGTCAAAGGTGCGGGAACCAAGATCAATTTGATAAATTTGTAGTTTCTCAAACTAGAGGCAATAAGAACAACAACAAAAAACGTTTGCAGTGTTTGTAGATTGGGAATTGGCATTTGACAGTGTAAATCAACATAAATTATGGAATAAACTATACTCCTGGAACTGCCCAGTGGACTTTATGGCAGCAATACGAGCACTGTACTCGAACACCTCCATATGTGTAAGATTATCAACAAAAGGGTCAATAACAAAGGAAATGATAACGTGGAATGGTTTGAAACAGGGCCCACTTGCAGCCACGCTCTTCAACTTATACATCTCAGATCTGGCAGGCTCACAAGATCTAATAGCAGCAAATCTGCCAATTCTAAATGGTACACCTGTGCCTTGGATCGTGTACGCAGATGATCTTGTACACTCGACAAGACTCAGGTGGGCCTGCAATGGCGAATCAATGCCCTAGAGAAATATGTTGAAGCTAATGATCTTACGATCAACATAAAGACATCACAGACTATGGGCCTCATTACGAGGTTGGAGGTAGCCTTTCACCGTCAAGGCTACCTCCAAACCGCCAAGAAAATCCGGCACCCGCGAATGGGCAATTATCGGGGTATTTCGGCCCCACCGGACCCGGTAATTGCCCATTCGTGGGTGCCGGTAGATCCCCATTCCCATTGAGCCAGGGCTCAATGGGAATGGGGATGCCTGTAGCACCAGCACGGTTCATTACCGTGCCGGGGCTACAGGCTTGCTGTGCTCGTGGGTGCCTTTCATTCCGCCAGGCTAGGCCTGGCGGAATGAAAGGCACCCGCGAGCACAACTCAGTGTTTGCCGGTCCGGTAACAATGGTACCAGCAAGCTTACCGGTACCATTGTATCCAGACCGGCAACCTCGTAATGTGGCCCTATGTCTCTCACATGCCAACCAGGAAAAAAGAAGAAAGATGCTGTTTTTTATTTGAAGACCTCCAAACTAGAACACGTCAAAACCACCAAATACTTAGGGGTATGGCTTAACCAGAGCCTCTGTGAACAGGATTGGGAGAACCAACTAAAACTGAAGCTTTGGCTCGCCAAAGCTTGGTCATACATAAGAAATACGGGAGTTTCTCTCTAAGACCAGTCATTGCTTTCTATTGTCAAAAAGCTGTCCCTATACTTACTTAAGGAGGAGAGGCTATATTCAATTTATCTTGGCAAAATTGGGACCTCCTTGAAGGTATCTTTTGGGGAAAAATCGTATCCCTTCCAAAGGCTTACCCTGTGCAACGAATTCACTTTGAAGTAGCCCTTCAATCCATGCTATCAATAATAGTACGGTCATCATTAGATCTTTCAGGAAGTGGAAGACAACCTCCCACCAATCGATAAATTGAGTACCAGACTAAAATGTTTAAATGATATAGTGCTCAATCTACGGAAAGCGGCCTGTGTACAAATTATTGATAACTTGGAATGCTCAGTGGAAACATTGCAACTGCGGCTTCTGTCAGTTAAAACAAAGATACAAAGAAACGGTTGGATAGAGACCATAAATAAGAAAAGCCAATACAAATTGGCGATAAACTGTACCTATGAGATGGGAGCTCTGAACCTACTACCACCATATCTGAAACTCTTTCCTTGTCAATGGACTTGTGATCTTTTCCTCCGAATGCGTCTCAATCTACTGCCAACAAGGGAGGTTCTGGTACAAACAAAACAAGCTAGGGATAACTCTAACATCTGTCATTTTTGCTGAGACCCTTCTCAAATAAAAACCCTTTATCATTTAATTATGGAATGTGTAATCCTGACTAAGGAAAGAAGGCAGTATAGTGCCCAGCTCCCGCCAGATGTTTTCGCTTTGTCACCTGAGGACCGCTGGGCCACTTTGATGCTGGGTGCTCAAAAAACCCTTTTATTTAGAGTCACCCAATTTTGCGGGGTGGTGATTGGAAAGACTCCCATTTAGCTTAGCTAAGACGCTAGTACATGTCAGAGCATAAACTGTTATCTGACTGGATCCTGCTATCAAAGAGCATATTCATTCATCTATTTCTTGCAGGATAACCACTGATGTCTTTTCTTTTTTTTGGGTGTTTTTTGTTTTGGTTGTTTGCTTGCGGTTGTATTTTAATTAATTGGATTTAAGCATGGAAATAGAGAATCTAATGAAAAAGTTTGTAAAAAGAACAAAATCATTTAAATAAAAAAATAAAAAAATAATTAAATTCAAGGGTGATGCAGCCAAGAGATCTTCCCCACTATTGCATGCAGGTACTTGGGAGCATATTTTATTCAAGAGTCTGAATCCCATTTCCCACAGCCATGCCACTTTGAATAAAGTGCAGTAGTTTAATCATCAAGCAGATGCGGATAATGAATTATTACACCGCCGGGAGGCTACGCATCTTGCAGTAGAGTCCTTAGGCACCCACCATAGATGACACTTACACCTCCCCTCTAAGTGCACTTTGACTGGTGAATTGGATCACATCACAGTTTAACTCATGCAAAGTTTCTACCATGCTTTTTGCCAATGTAAGTCAGGGCATTCACTTCAGAACATTGTTAAATGGGGCAGCTCCCACGAGGTGGCCAATGCATGTATTGAATACATTATGGCGGGGCTCTAATATCTCGAGATTACAGAATTCAAAGTAACACTCTAGAAGGCCTCTCAGAAGAAATCCACATGCTCAAGTGATGTTCCTTGTGGTGATTCTCTCGCCACATCTTCTGGACATGCCAGAATGTGTGCACTACCAGAGTTCCTGCAAACGTCTGTCAGTCCGGCGCTCACCGCGACTGACCCAAGGCCAGACCTCAAAAGGTGAGACAGGTCAGAGTGCTGCCTCCTAAATACCTGGATGGTTTTGGTGACCTGTACAATGATTTAGGAGTTTCTGGAATTGTCGTTAGGATGACCTAGCAAGGGCTGTAGCTTCCAATTCAAATACCATATCCAAATCTCAGCAATGAGCAGACCAACAATCCTAGATACTGGTGCATCAGTGAATGCTATGGTACAATCACAATTGACACAGCTCAAACCGCAGCCACATCCATGCAATACCAGCATGATGATCTATGCACATGACGGTGATACACCAATTCCATTATGTGTATGTTTTACACTGAGATTCACCACAACCACAATAGTACATACATTCATTTCTATTTCATGCTGGAAAGCGCCATAATTCTGCTCAGCTGTGGCACAGCCAAAGACATAGAACTAATTAATATTGTGTGTATGAGGACAAGAAGGAAGGCATGCAAGAACATGAGGAACCCTTCAAAGGCATTGGCTGTCTCAAGTGTCAGGGGTTATGACGGGACATTGATGGAACCATCCAACCAGAAGCCCTCAAACACCGGACAATACCGTTCCACCTGAGAGCCAGTGGAGAAAAAGTTGCAAAAACCTGAGGAAGCCAGCATCATTGAAGGTGTCAAAGGACAGATCCTTTGGCTATCACACATTTTAATAGCCCTAAAACTAAAACACCCAGACAAAGTCTGAAAATGTGTATTCCTGCATCTGGTCAACGATAGACAACATCACTGCAGATAATCAAGGTACACAACATTTCACCAAATTAGACCACAATGCTGGCTACCACCAGATTCCACTACATCGCTGAATTATCATCTCATGATGGACTCCACTGTTACAAACTGGTAAGCTACAGGGTGTCCTCGGCCACGATCATGGGAGTCCTAGCTGGGATTCCTGTATTAATAAATGTGAGTGATGGCATCCTCATCTTTGAATGAACCATTACTAAACACAAATCAGGCTATGCCAGGTTTTTGCGGTGCCTACCAGAACAATGTCTGGCTGTAAATTAGTAGAAATGTGGAATTGGTAAACACCAGCTGGAGCGCTTTAGCTAAGCTTTCATCTATCAAGGCAAGGCTCCCAACATCAAATCTGCCCCTCCACCACAAAATAATTCGGAAGTGAGAAGCTTCTTTGGAATGGTCAACTACTGCAGAAGAATTGAACCGAGCTTGGCCAACCTCAGGGAACCACTAAGGAAATGCGCACATCTGACCCATGATTGTGGGACAATCCCCAAAGAATGTCAGTTTAAGGCACCAGCATGCCCTTGTAGCCAACATCACTATGGCCTATTTCAGTCCAGCTAAGTCCACTGAACTGTTGGTGCATGTCAGTCCCCAAGGCACATAGACAGTCCTCGCAAAGATCTACGCTCCAGGCATGGCTGTCCATGTTTTCCTTTATAGTAGGACCTTGAAATCCCTTTAAACACTGTACTCACTGATTGAAAAGGAAGCAATGGTGACACTCTGGTGTGCAGGCATTTCCACATGTAGGTGTACATTTACCATAATCCCAGACAACAATCCCCTGCAAATCCATTTTCAGGGATTCCGCACCCCATGCTCCACACGGTATTGAAACATGGATCTTTCAGGGATAGAGATATGAATTGACCATGTGCAAGTAAGCCAAGCACAAATTACGCAGTTGTCAGTGGCAAATGGAAAGACATCCTTGCATCTCATTGTCAGTATACGAAGGAAACATTCTACACACTCTAGAGCATATTTATGCACAATTCTGTTTTATACACAACCTTAGAAGCTTTAACAATAAAAACGTAGTGTATCGTAATACCATGGGCATTCCTTCAGAGCATCATATAGCGTGCACATACTGGCCACTAAGGACTGAATAAGACAGACTATGACAAGCAGTGCAACACCAGTTAGAGAATGGTATCTCATGTCAAGCCGCTGTACCTCCAAACAACCCAACCCCCATCAGGTTTATGCATTGCAGTATGAATCCATTGTGCAGTTTTTGGACTCTAATCATGGATCATTATGCATCTGTTGTCACTGTCAAATTTTCAAGATACCCCAGAATGCTCATCGTCACTCCTACAACAACAGGGTTGACCCCGACATTGGACATTGCATGAATTTCCTGAAACTATTAAATCAGACAACCGCATTCCCTTCTAAGTTGGAAAAATTCCAACAATTCCTGCCTAATTTGTAGCCCCCCCCTCTTTTCTGGCCTCAAGACAATGAGGATACAGACCTTTGAAGACGATACTCCTAATTGCTTTTCGCCAGCAGGCACACACTGAATGTGCCACCTTTCAGTTCTTGCAGGTATATCCCTCCATGATCCATGCTCTGCCAGGAGTGGCTACAGCAGTGCTCATCTACTGGATGTCTCCAAGAGCCACCATCCTCACTCATGCCTCGTGTTCTCTAACTGTAAACAATGCAGAGGTCATTAGAAAGAGTCCATTACGCAATGCCGAAGAGAGCTTATGCAGGCACGCCAAGAAGCCTATCATAGGTGTAGGTGATCATGTCCTGATAAGAAACTGAAACGTCACCAGTACCTTTATCACACCGTTCAAACCAAGCCTGTCATGGTGATGTGTAAAGATGGCCCCATGATCACTGTACGAAGAAGGTGGTCACCTGTGACTACAAATGAAACTCATTTACAAGGAATGAAGTGAGAATGTACAGACCAGCCCATCCATGACAACATGCGCCTAGAAAGAAGCTAAGAGCAGCCATCCCAAAACCCTTGATAACATACTTTCCCCTACCCCCTGTGAGACAGGAGTGGCAACTCTCAATGAACCTCAGAACTGGAAATTCAAGGGAGCCATCATTTGTAATCAACCTGTTGTCTTGTGAGGCCTGTGACAAAGTCCCCTGCTTACCTCATGGGATGAGGTCACAAGTGGGATGGCCAATGGGATCAGGTATTTTTCCAAGCTAGATTATGATAGGCCCGGGGCAAGTATGGGGAGGAGTCCGTCACTGGATGGAACCCCATTCCAAGGCAAGATTCAGTCACACAGGGGGCCTGATAGCTCACTGCCCCTTTGTGTAGGGAGGCTGCCTTCGAGAGAGAATTGAGACACAGGTTCAGGGAAGTTGGAGCCTCCCACAGCACTTGTTTAAGCGATTTGAACCAACCAGGGAGGCATATTCACGGGAACTGATAATGACCCGAGAGAAGGAAAATCAGGCTCAGTATTTTTGACTGCACTGACAATGTGGATGCACCAGATACTGTGCCTGTAAGGGAGATGCGGAATGGTGGTGCCGCTGAACTGGCAGCACATGTAGGCTCCTTGCACTGGCGTAGAAGCCCATCTAAGGGAAAGATAGTAACTTAAAGTAGGAAGGTTGACTCAACAGTCAGTCAGCCATCCATTGCACCATGCATCCCCCCCCCATCGAGCTAGGAACAGCTAGACCAAGAAGTCCACACTGGGGGCAAGGTGAGGGCATGATAAAAAGATAGCATACCATCAAAAAGTAGAGACTAGCAAGCCCCAAACCCCATATCAAGGGTGGGGCGCCCCAGTTAATCCCTATTCCAGCAGCTGAAAAGTCCCACCTGAGTTCCATAAACTCAGAGCGAGGCGGGAAATGGTATGGCGGGCAGAGGGAACACCCAAGGAGGAGGGGGCTGGTGCCAGTCTGAAGCCCATTATCAGGGCTGTAAGTCCTCCCAAGGGGTAGAACCTCACAGCTATCTATTACCCCAGCTAACACAACTAAATCCCCTTCCACCAAAGAGTGTGGATGGTGGGGATACTGCAAGATGAAAGCACACTGACTCAGTCTGCAGTGTGTGTGTTTGGAGCAGGTGCTGAAGACTGGAGAGGGAGCAGGAGCTGTTATTGAGAATGCTGGACTCTAAAAGCATGCATTTAAAATAAAGGGTTTCCAAGATAACAGTTCTAGTGTGTGTAAGTATTGTGAAGCAATTTGGAAGTTTTACAGATAAATTCAATGTTGCTCCACTTTTCTTTTGATTTAAACTCTTGGTGTTCTAGCAATAGCCTGCCCAGCTGGTAGACCCACACACACATTAACACGTATGCATACTTCAGCAGAGAGATCAGCCCTTTTCTGGTCATTTTATGAATCCTGAGGTCTACCTTTTCAAACTGTGAAGCCATTAGCCCCATCCAAAAGAGCTGGAACTCCTGCACACTTATATTAGCATATACAAGTGAGAAGACGTGGCCATGAAAGACAGGCCCATGACCCATTAATTGACTTTACTGTCGTTCCTCTGCTAAGTGGACCACACACATGGTCAAATCACACCTAGAGACACATATTGGCTATGTGTCTACATCTCCCATCAGCCTCCATTCTCACAAAGTTCTGTGTTTTTGGGTCGAGATTATTTAAACCATGCCATCAGGTCCCCTTTGCCTTTCAACAGTTAGAGTGATGTAACGTGTCAGGTTTTACAAAGTGCTCTCTCCCTAGAATCTATTGGCTAACGGCATGCAGTTATGAACATCACCTGTGGTGGCTAGCGACAACTGGTGCTGCATCAGGGACAGCCCCTTATATTCAGCAAGTCTTCTGATGAGGCTGGTTTACTCTTCAGTGAGCTTTCACATCACCTGCTAAAAAAAGATGCAGAGAAGAACATTGGTTGCAATTAGTTAATATATAATAACATTTTGCAGTGGATAAGTGATTAAACAAAGTGTTAGGCTTCAAAAGGACTCTTAAGCACTAATGTACAGTTTTGTACGGCTTTGGAGAAATATGCAGTTATGTATGAGAAGCTGTGAAGCTAGTTCTGGCTCATCGTCCCAGACATCTATCCTGTCACTTCCATTGATTCACAATTATTCCCCAAAATTAGAGATATTTGAAAAATAGCTCACACAGTGTCAGCTCTCATTTACCACCCTTAATATAGTTATTCCAGATAGGAAGTGGACCTGCACGTATTTAATCTTGATCTTTCCTCTTGATGTCTACCGCAAGGTGGCTCTACATTTGATATAGAAAGAGGTCCCCCTATGACATGGCGACCATCTTGAACATCGTCAACTTCAAAACAATAATGAGATTGCACTCTCTACCAGCTGATGATCACCCTGATTGATAAAACCTGCTAACCTTCAATGCAAAAAGACACTGGCATCATCCAAATTGCAAGGCAAACTCTACTTGTAGGTTTTATTGGGATCCACAA
Organism: Ambystoma mexicanum; assembly: GCF_040938575.1. Taxonomy (NCBI): domain Eukaryota; kingdom Metazoa; phylum Chordata; class Amphibia; order Caudata; family Ambystomatidae; genus Ambystoma; species Ambystoma mexicanum. The sequence continues at coordinate 77,940,331 of NC_090925.1, forward strand.
CCTGCTGAACCCTTTTCTTTTCTAAATTGGCAATCCCAATTGATTTACAGGGATAAGTATCCTCTGCCATCTTCTTCTGACATACAGCAGAGATCATTAATGCTGCAATAATCATGAATCAAAAACTGATCTCATTATTGTCCTTCGTTATAGATTAAATAAACATTTAAAAGCAAATCAAACTATAATGAGGAATTTGATAAGGAACGATAGTCAAAGAATTTGGTGTTTATTACATGGAAACAACGAAAGACGAATTGTAACTCAATCAAATACCATTGCAAAATCCTCCTGGCTGAAACAATTTGCAGATCGCTTTGCAAGTTCAAAAGCCTGCAGCCATTCAACAGCCTTAGATCAAGACTCTAGATGGTCTTTACATTTCAATCAAAAAGATCTGAAGGTGGCAAATGCGAACATTAAAATGCTCCGGAGGCTGTGGCTCAGACGGAATTTCCAATGCAATATTAAATGCAAATGTAGTGTTGTGGGCTGAGATTCTAGTAATGCTATTCGATCAGGTGGCTGTGACATTGAAAATCCCACAGACTAATAGTTCCCATGTTTAAAAAAGGAGAGAGAATGAATCCAAATAGTTATAGACCCATTTCTCTAATCGATAGCTCGAGTAAGTTATTAGCATAGTTTGTGCTCAAGGATATAGTGAATTGGATATAGTCTACTAAGAGACTGAGCATCTGTCAGCCTGGGTTTAGGAAAAGAATGAGAACCAATCTAAACGGGCTTGTCTTCATGCTTTTTAACTCTAAGTCATGTAGGAAATGCAGGAAAGGGGGCCCTGTTATATTCGGCTAGCTCAGATCTGTTGGCAGCCTTTGATAAGGTGGGTATATAACCCAGGGTCTTCTAAACAGTTATTATTATACTACTCAGAGAACAATCTAAACATTTGGTTGAACTCAGAGGGTCTCCTCTCAAGAGAGGTATCAGTGGCCTTAGGTCCAAGGAAATGGTGTGTGCCTACCCCTACACATTTTAATTTGCATATCTCAGTTCTCCAGTTTAACCTTAACAGTGCAACAGTATTCCCTCTAATGTTGGGCTCTCTTGAGGTTGGGTGGTTGGTGTATGCCGACAATCTTATTTTGTTGGATGTCTCACGCCAGTAGTCTTGATCTGGTGGGAAATTACAAGCATGCTAATCTTTTAAAAATAAATCTGACACAGTTTTGTATTTCAATTTACAACAAGACCAAAACATATAAAAACTTTAAATGGAATATTAATGGAAACATGATTGAGGAAGTCGACATTTTGTATATTTGGGTTTTATCTTTGCAAATAAAAATCACATTCGTAATTAGGGAAAAATTGGCTAGTTGGAAGCTTGGGTGCGGCAAACTGGGCGCCATGTTGTATTTTCATATGTATCCACTATAGTTTTAGAATTGATGTATGTCAGATTTGAACGCGCGCTGAAAGATGAAATGTTAAACCCGCCAAATGTGACATGAACACAATTTACACACGGAGTGCCCCAAAGTACTTAGAACCTGGGAGATGGAGAGATTTTTAAGGTGCATGCAAAGAGGCGGACAGTCCTGAAAACCCACGATAAAGAAGGAATCATATTTATTAGATATGCACACTGAGGAACATACAAAGGGAGTTTTTATAAATCTGCACATGTAGTAGGGTTTTGTGAATGTATTCAACTCTGTAGCTAGCAGTTTGTGCGATGAATTTCGGCTAACTGGGAAGTGATTTTAAGGGCTTGTGGGTCGATGGAGAAATAATGAGTAATCCGTCAGGAGGTCAACCATAGAACAGGACACAGTGGTTAATGGCTTAGTAGTTCCAAAATGAACATATGTAATCTTTCCCATTGCAATGCAGTTGTGGAGAGGGGCTGGTTCTTTGCTTGGGCCAGCAATAAAGATGGGGTGAGATGATGCCTGAGGCCATGGTGTCCAGTACTCAATTAATTTATCAGGGTGGAACTAGAGGCCACACGTACTGGAGTGGTAGTTGTATAAATTCGAATGTCTTAAGTGGAGATAGTACACCGGGGCGAATGAGATAGCAATCAATAGCTCAAAGAGAACCTGTTTGCTCAGCTTTTCCTAAAAGCTGAGCTAAAGTTGCTAAAGTATCCGTGCGAATCATGTGCAATTACACGTAAGGTTAAAGGGCTTTGCCCAGTTGTTACTATTAATGAGTTATGTACTAGTGGAAAAGTCTGTGTACAAGGGCTAATATGCGTAAAGGAAGACATTTTCAGAGTGTAAATGTATTATGTGCTATATTTTAACGTAATTTATGTTAATAGAAAAACAACAGTTTTATTGAATTTTGCTCCTTTTACTTGGGGGAGTAGTAACCTCAAACAAAATGTCACCAAATCTGTTGAAAGTTCAACATAGTACATATGGCCAATTTTTTAATCTGCTCCTCATTTTCTTGGATTCTACATGCAGTTTTGGACTCAAATATATAATTTTGAGGGATGTCCGAGTAATACAATTCACTTGCAGCATGATTCGAAGTAGACATGAGATCATAAAATAAAGTAAATAAAAGTCAAATAAAGTTTAAAACGTACATGAAGAATATTATTGATATAATAATACATACCAAGAAATATTACAATGAATAATTACACAATGCATAAGTACATTGAAAAAAGTAACTTATTTTGTTAAAGAAATAGTGCAAAATTAAATGAATTTCTGTTTATATGTTTTTTTTAATTTATATATTTTCTACGTGTATCCAGCTTGAAGTATGCTGTTAAAGTGATATCCCTGTTTTGGGTCTTTTCTGCAGTTAATTAATTGTATGTTATCATTGTTGAAATACACATTGTGTTTGCATGGAAGATGAACTTGAACTCTTTTTGTTGTATGCATAAGGCAACAGCTGCCTCTAGCAGTGGTAACAGGCGAAGCAGGCTCAGGATGGATTGGGACAAAAATACATCAGGCCTTTTATTATATAGTATGATGTGAATGATTTATTATCTCATGATGTCACAACCTTCCACAAATGAATGCCAAAAGTGGTGTGTAGTATCCTGGATGTTATGTTTGATTGCATGTGTGAGTGCAGGGCCTTGTGGAATGCTCATGTGGAGCTTGGAGTGTAGGGCCACCTGGGAGTTCTACAACTGACGGTGGAGGACTTGGAGCTGGGCAGGGACCCAGGGTGGAGGCCTGAGATCTTCTCTCCTACTTCTTACCTATACTGTTAGACCAGAAACAACCCTATAGTATGTTGGTATGTTGGCCAGAAACCAATCGCATCATGTGACAAACATCGCAATCCTAGAATCGTCAATGTAACCAAAGGGCGTCCATTTTGTGAAATGTCGGCCATTTGCTTTTTTCCTTTCTGTCAAAACACTTTGCAAAATGTATTCTATTCTTCGAACTCACACACAGTGCGAGGCCACGGCCTGAATGCTGAAATACTAACACAGACAGGAATGTCAAACTGTGCAGAAATACATTGTTTTTCTCTCCCCTTAAGTCCTTGAAGTTGAGCAGAAGCTGCATCTAATCAGTAGTCCAGGTGCTGGCTTTTCTTGCTAACGCTGTTGTAAAAGGCAGTTAAAGCATGAATTATATTCTTCTAGCGGTGCTCCTTCGCGGAGAGTGGTATTTTCTGCTTCAGAACTGTCTGACCCTTAGTTCATGAACCGAGACACACAGATAACGTATTAAGGAATGTTTCACTGCTAAGAACATAATATCTTTGCCGAGCTAAGAGCTCCATGTTCCCCATAACAGAAAGCTGTCTCTGCTGCCATTACCAGAATAACTATGTTTAGACTGAATGAAGATTTGTTATAACGTGTCATAATTGTTATGATTGTCAATCACTGAACCCTAGCCTGAATGACATGTTTGTGGGCAGATCGAAACTGCCTTCGTAAAGATCCTGTCTAATGTATATATATTGGTGCTTGAGCGTTGCTTGCTCTCTTGCGTCTCACGGGGTCTGGGAACACACGTTGCGAGACGTTGAGACCCAGTCGGCCGACTGAAATACTTTTGAAATAAACCAGACTTGTTTGGAAAACAAACCTCGTGTCTGACGTGTCACTATAGAATATGGTTATTGTGCCTTAGTTTCCATATGTGTGTGTGTGTGTGTGTGTGTATGGATGTGTGCATAGAGCGGATGAGTGCATAGAGCAGATGAGTGCATGGAGTGGATGAATGCGTAATGCAGCTGAGTGCGTAGAGCAGATGAGTGCCTAGTGCGAATAAGTATGCAGAATGGGTGAATGCGTAGAGCGGAGGAATGCGTAGTACCGGTGAGTGTGTAGTACCGGTGAGTGTGTAGTACCGGTGAGTGTGTAGTACCGGTGAGTGCGTAGTACCGGTGAGTGCGTAGAGCGGGTGAGTACGTTGAGCGGATGAGTAAGTAGAGAGCATGAGTAAATAGAGCGGGTCAATGCGTAGAGCGGGTGAGTGCGTAGAGCGGGTGAGTGCGTAGAGTGGGTGTGTGCGTAGAGCGGGTGTGCGCGTAGAGCGGGTGTGTGCGTAGAGTGGATGAGTGCGTAGAGTGGATAAGTGTGTAGAGCGGATGAGTGCATAGAGCGGACGATTATATAGAGCGGATGAGTAGGTTGAGCGGATGAGTGTGTAGTGCGGATGAGTGTGTAGTGCGGATGAGTGAGTAGTCCGGATGAGCGCGTAGTGCGGATGGCTGATACGAATGGCTCTGAGCGCCTGAAACCGTCGTAAATAGGTAGAACAGTCTGAGTACATGGAACAGAGGGCGTACATGGAACCTTTGGAGTGAGCTCCACTGCAAGCACCTAATATAAACCTCCTTATTCACATCTCCACGCTTACTCTCTTCCTTACACCACCACTCATCTAGAACACAGCGATATTATGACACCATTTGGTATGGCTGTTCTCATACCATCATTCTGCCTCACACTTACCATTACCCTATCTAAACACTGCTGGTTATACACCTTCCAGCCTAGGCGTTCCCATCAGGCCTAACGCAGCCAGTATCGGTCTGGATAACAACTGCCAGAACGAACACATACCATTGATCTCTCAACCACCACACCTACCGCTAAGAAGCACCTATCACACAAATACCACACTAGCTGCACACATATCTGGTGCTCACACGTACCTTTTGACTCCCTCTACCTCTCTCTACAGACTTGAACTTCGGCTCCCGAGGTCGTTCAACCTACCAGCGCCTTGAGACCATACCAATGGTACATAAGGCGCTATATAAATGCAAAATAACATAACATAACATATGCGGTCTTTATGGCCTAGCAATACTATGTAACAGCGAGAGAATAAAGCATGTTTCCTTTTCCACTTACCTGGGTCAGCCTGGCTCCTGCTGCTTGTACATCACTGGCCCAGGGTATATGCAGGAGGCAAGATACATCAGGGTGTACTATAAATATGATCTGAAAATGGTAGTAAAGATTGTCTATGACCAATAAGAAGAGAAGAAATGAAGAAAGATGGAACTTCTTTGTGTATGTCTTGTCCAATCATGTGTCAGTGGCGGATTGTAATAAAGTGCCTTCAAGTGTTTTAACTGTTCCAACATTGTATATAATGTATCAGCTGATGTGCTTAATTGAGACTTGGGTTAGTTTCACTCTGCGGCGTCATCAAACTGCTCCCCAGGCGATTGTACAATGAACTTGGTTTACGTACAAAACGTGCACTCGTTCCTCAGGTGGTGGGCCTGCCTGGGTTGAGGTAATTAGGGTTCCTCCCCCACAAACTGCTTCCAATTAAGATTAAAAGATGTTTAAATACTTATGAAAGAAGTATTTGGAGGTTGGTTCCGGGCCTCTCTAAATCCGTAACTATCAGGATTATTTGTTTCGTGCTGCGTTTAAATACTTTGTGGTTGTTGGGATGCATGTACAGATTGCCACCCCTCCCAGAAGACGTAAACTGCAGAAAATATATTGAATCATGGAGAATGGGTGTAGGGTGGCAGGGGGGAGGTGGGGTGCTTCAGGGATGGGATTACCAGGTGGGTGCAAGGAATCACATAGGGCGAGACTAATTAGTAGCTTTGTGATAGAATCTAGTCAAAATGCAGCATACATATATATGCACGGTAGGTGTAATATAAAGTGATCTTACATTTAAGAGTGGGCCTGAATCCTCGCAGACCGCATTGAAGACACAGAACAAACAAGGCCTCATTCTTTCTACGTTAATTACATTTTGATTCCCAGGCACGGCAAGGGACATGAGCATACACCCCCATCAACTAGACCTTTGAACAATTAGGCAAGAATGTGTGCAGCTGAATAGGCAAGGGGCTCTCGCCTAGCATGAGGGTCACATTCTTGGGAAGTGAGGCAGAGATCTTGGTTTTCTAAAACATGAATTAAGATCCGGGATGATAGTCAGTTCATTTGAACTACCAGATGTGCAGGGAAATGAGCCCTAAATCCTTTGTGAACTGGATTGATTAGTGGGACACTAAGTTCACTCTTGGGGAGGGGAACTGATAAAGGGGACGCAGAGAACAACATGATCTATGGATTGTGCCAGGGAGAGCCAGGAGTGATGCCCATACAGTGGGGAGGGCATGACAAGGGCGCCAGCACGTCAGGGATGAGAAAAGGGTTACTTTGTTCACAACAATCAGACCGACCTCACGCTGAGTTGATGTTTATAATCAGGTGTAAACCACGTGGCCAGGATTAAAGGTAGGGTGGTGCTATGTGAAGTTAACCAATTATTTTGCTCAGTGTCAAAATGGACAACAACATCACCCATGTGAGGCGAAGATGAGCGAGAAGACAACAGAACCAATTGGAGAATGGGGTATATGTAACTATTAACAGGTATATAGGTGGTACCCAATGTGGGTGGGGGATTCATTCTGTATATCGTGTGCATCATATGTGATGAATTTGGTGTTTATAAACAAAGTGTTGTACAAAGGACTTCAGAGAGCTCTTCGGCAGTGTATTTCTAATACCATTTCACCTTTTTCTTTTGTATACAAAATTAAAGCTCTTGTCTAGCTTTTTTCAATAGTGGGTTGTTTTTTCTTGGTCTGATCGGTGGAGATTGAATTTACATGGTTATTATATAAATGGGACTGATTGGGACTATACTTTACGATTAAAGAAGCCAATGGAACTTCTCTATTTGCTAGTCTGGCAGGAGTTGCCCATACAAATTTGGATCCTATTCTTAAGTAGTTTATGCAAATTTGCAAAGGCTTCATGGAAGAGACAGGAATAATATTTGTTGACAACGGGAGGGGAATAAAGAAAAAGCTAAGGGAATGGGATGATATTCAAGCAAAAGAGAGTCTTAACGATCTAGAATTATATAAATGATATATCAACTATTTTCCAGCTCCCAAAGATACTATGAAATATGTTATTAGATTGCCTTTGATTGATTACATAATCTGTTTTTTTAATTTCAGTTTAATTGTTTAGCAACCATGCAAATAGTGGGTACAAGAATACGCCTCTCCCAAGCTAGCCGAACTTGTCGCTTATGTAAATTAGAAAAACTCGATACTTTGCCATGTAATTATGGATTGTCCAGCTCTCGTACAGAGAAGATTGTTCCAGTAAGAAAGATTTGTTCATTCGCCCCCAGCGGTAGTAGCAAACATCTTGTGAGTTTGTTCAATGAGAGGAGAGCAAATATTCATAAGCATTGCACTAGTAACATTTTTAAAGTACATTTTCAAACTGTTCTATTACATCTCTGAATTAGTTAATGTGGTGTTGTCTTTGCAGGATTGATCAGAGGTTAAAATGTTTGTTTGAAAATGTTTATAATTTTTATAACTGGGGCACATAATGTTTTTAATTGTTTAATTTTGTTTTTATGTGTTTCACATTTTTAATGTTTTTGATTGTTAAATGAATACATATGTGGAATGTTTTAAATTGTAAACCAAAACACAATTAAAATGATCTTCTGACATGCAGCAGAGATTAATGCTGCAATAATCATTAGTCAAAATTTATCTCATTACTGTCATTCTGAATACCTAGTATTGGAAAGAAGAGCGCTATGTCACTTTCTTGTCAGCAATCTCACTTGAATACCTGTCCTATATGCACTGGCTATTTTACCACCAATTGCAAATTTGCTACCTCTCACAGATAACTTGAAACAAAACCTAAAATGTAATGATCATGGTAATTCAATGTAACCTCACAATTTGTACCAGCAAAACCTTAAATGTACCAGATCCAAACTCTGCCATTTACTTTGTTACTTTGACTAATGATTTGGGTGCAACTTTGCACGTGGGGCCTCCACGCAGTGCCAGAGATCTACAGAGGTATCCAATTTCAAGATTGTCCTACAACAACCCAGGCAGGAACAAACAACTGATGAATGCTGACACTGTTCCCTCAGGGCCTCTTCTAAATGCTCACCCAGGGGTCGACAAGTCCAACAGTATCCATGATATATAGTTGATTATGCACTACACCTGTTGATCATTACTGATAAATAGTTCTCTGACTTGCGTGTCATTTTCTTTCATGATCTCATTAGATCGGAGTACAACTATTCTGCAACAACAGAAAAACTGGTAAGGACGGTAGCGTAATATTGATTTTGTCCTATCCATTCTGTGACTAATCTGAGGATGTTGTCCATTCTTCCCTCGGGGGAGACCTTTCCCATGGGGCCAGAGCCATGCATCTACAGTACAATAGCCCCCCTTGGGGTGGTGCACCAAGGGTGGATCACAGGGAAGGGGAATCCCCCTATGTGATTGGCTACGATCATCACCAGAGAATGCAGTATCTCCCCACATCATCATGTTCAACTCATTTCCCAAATCCACCTGCACCCTCCATAAATAGAGATAATATGTATTGCTGTCAAGTTAACCAAACTAAACTACATGACAATAATGAGAAAACAAGTAGTCCAAAATATTATGCATGCAGCGTTAAGGTTCATACTGTGATGAAGAAGATGGCCAGGAGTACATGGATTACTCACGTGAACCCAAGCAAGCAGTTTAGATTTCCGGGCCCAGGTATTGGCTTAAACAAATACATGAACCCGACGCATGAGTTCCAAAGGAAGCCAGTGTCAAGTACAGGCTCGTGCAAATGTGCAGGAGAGATGCGCGACAGGAAGAGCCGTTGCGGGATAGTGAGAGACTTATCTGGACGCAAGGCAAAGTGCTGACGAGACAGAACGTGCAACCTGAGGGAAGTCTCAGTCTGCCGGGATGCTTCAGACACCGTTGGATGCCTGAAAGCTACTGGAGACTCCACGAAGAATACAGCTCCCAACTAACCATCAGTACTGCCAAGAACGAAGCAAACAGGTAGGTGAGTTGCCTAGGATCTGTGAGAGTTCTGGCGGAAGCATCAGGGTGAGCTCAGGAGTTGGTGAGAGAGGGTCTGGGACTGTGAAACAAAGGAGAGACTTTTGTTTACTTGGCAGGAGAGTGAACCAAGTGTACCCAAAGCAAAGGTGCAAGTCCTGGACCCGCACCCAATAGAAAGAGGGTCTGGGACCCAAATGAGAGAGAGGGTCTGGGACCCTGAAGTAAAGGAGAGAGAGTTGTATACTTGCCAGGATCATGAACCAAGTAGATGCAACACAACCTTGCTAGTCTGGGACTTGCACCCATATGTGAAACCAAAGTTTAAAATCAAGAGTGTCTGGGACCCTGAAAGAAGAAAAGAGTGATTTAAAGAGAGAACACTTGCTTGGCAGGGAAGCACACCAAGCTGTGTAAAGTATTTTGAGTCTGGGATCCACACCCACCTGAGAGGTTAAGGATAAGAGGATTAAGAACCCTAGATGCTATAAGAAAAAGGGACCCTACACTTGGTAGCAGGGCTTACCAAGCTGTTACGATACAGGAACTGTGAAGTCAAGCAACAGTTTCTCTTGACATATCCAGCAACTCTAGAGATACGTCTAAGGGGAAGGAGCATAACTCTTGCGTTTGGAGTCGCATATTTTGGAACATGTTTTTGTATCACTTTATTACCAGTGAGACTGGGAACTTTTCGGTAGCTTGAGAACACAACAAATACTTTATTCTTTAAGAAGAAACACTCCTTGCACAGTTATCACATTGTAATAGTGTTAGGCCCAGTAGTAGGGGTTTGGACACAACAGCAACATACTTTTTGCTTTCGGAATTCCTGACATTTTCACTAGTTTCTGTTGGGGTGGTCAGGAAGGGTCCCCATAGGCAAGATGGGATCATGGGTGCCATGTTACAATTTCATGTGTATCCAATGTAGTTAATTACGTTTTGGTTAGAACTGATACATATTGGATTTGAAAGCACCTAGAAAGAGGAAATGTTAAAACCCCCAAATGTAACATGTAACATGAACACGATTGACACATAAGGTACTCTGAAGTTTGTAGAAACTCGGATATGGAGGGGGCTTAAATGCGCATGCAGAGGGGGGCCTGTCCTGAAATACTGTGGTAAAGAAGTAATAATATTTATTAGATATGCACACTGAGGAACATACAAAAGGAGTTCATATAAATCTGTATGTAGTGAGGTTTTGTGAATGTATTTGGACTTTGAAGTTAGCAGTCTGTACAATGAATTTCAGGTAACTGGAAAGTTCTGGTTTTGAAGGCTTGGGGATTGGCAGAGGAATAATGAGTCATCCAGCAGAAGGTCAGCCATCAAACAGGATGCAGTGGTTTATGGCTTAAAGGTTCTGCTAGGAACAGATGTAATCTTGCCCATTGCATTGAAGTCACGCAGAGGGGTTTGGGCAATTGCTTGGCCCAGTAATAAAGTTGGGGTAAGGTGATGTCTGAGGCCATGAAGTCTGGTGCTCAATTGTTTTCCCAGGGTGGAACTAGAGGACATGTGGTGGTATATATGCCCCTTTCACGGCTCCTAATACATCAATTGAGTACTATAGCTATTCTCACATTTTCCTTTTAAACATGCGGGCTGGACAAAATGAACTCTATGTGTGTTTTTGGTAATTCAAATATCAGACTTTGATGAAATCTTAGGAGCAGCTAATTGTCAATTGTACTTAGAATGCTATCACTAAAAATGGTATTTTATATTTTTTTCATTTTCCTAATCAATCCTCCCTACTACCAAACCTCATTTTCTGTCTACACATTGTATACATTTGTCAAATGATTATTGGGGACATCTACATGTCATTTTGATTTAACATAGTTTATAAATGGGTCAATCATTTAACAACATACCTACATAAATAAATGTATGCGATAGGATGGATGTCCTATAAGAATATATTGCAAATCATAATAGCCCAGTTTTGAAAAAGGCCAGGTGGCCGAAACTCGCGTTAACAGTTTGGCAAACACACAGAATAAATATTTTCGGAAGGTTTTGAGATATCTTTTAGTGTACGCAGCGACGCTGGAGTATATCACGTGTTATGTTTAATAATTATAGGGCAGAGGTTTGGGGGCCCCTGCAAATTATGTATCCAGGTACGCATGATATAAATTCAAATTTTTACGAAAAACAATGAAACCAGAGGATAATCCTGCGGTGCACACATCCAGTTGTTTCGGGAGATGTGGAGGGCAGAGACGGCACCACAGTGTGCCAAATTTCTACCACATTCTAGAGAAAGGACTTGCTTAGGAAGTCCATCATGAATGAGATAAGGTGGTAGGAATGGAGGCCAAGATTTGACTGGAGATCCATGCACATATTGTGCATTTTTGTAAAAGGCGGCAAGAAAACCAAAAGGGAGAATATAGAGGAGGCACAAAAAGCAGAGGCTCAGCTTGTGCAGAACAAATTGACGAAGATTTGTTTTGAACGGGCAGTAATCACGAACCCTATGGGGCACAGCAGGGGCAACTGGAACAACAGGGACTGGGTAAATCAGGTATGAGACAGGGGTGGGTACACAGGTATGCTCCCAGTCCAAGACAAATGAGAGGGTTTCCAAAGGGCAGGGGAGGATTTCCACGAGGAAGTGGCTCTTTTGGCAGGTTCGGAGGAATGGGTCCTCAGTTTAATAGACCAATGGAAAAATATTATGGAGGATTTTCTGGGGTTTAGTTTTGATTGTGTAGAAGGTTGGGACACATGTATCACGAGATTGTCATGACCGGCCACAGTATTTTAACATGGGACCTCAGCAGATGCAATACCCACCCCTACCATATGCCCCAGGCTCTGAGCAATCGTAGCATGAATGGATTGACTGGGGCTCCACAGACCTATGGGATGCCACTGACCGTACCAGCACAAGCATTGGTGCAGACAAGGGAGAATAATCCTTTACCCGAAAGAACGTTTACTCACTATACTGAATTAGGTGTATTTGGAGGGAGTACTTTTTTGCTCACTGGTGCTAATATGTACCAGCAGTAGGACAGCCCACAGGGGTCTCTGATATGTCCATTACCACCAATCCAAAAAAGGAACCCTGGATATTTCTCATTTTTGGTCAACAGAGGGGCAACAACATCTTGCATTAAGGATGGTGAATTCCCCTTGTCAGTCAAAACGATGGACAAGCAGGGAATCTCTGGGGCTATCCTGTTGGTTCCTTATACTGAGGATCTATGTATTAAGGTAGGTACTCAAAATGTATCTGCCCCTTTGTTGTCTGAGCAAGTAGTTACAGATGTCGATAGCTTTCACGGTGGAAGGTATAATATGCTCGACTCCAGGTTTGTATTTGGTGAGAGAAGCAGTGGGTTTGCATGCCTATTGTAGCAACAGCACGACCAGGGGGTTCCCTGCACATTCAGCATTGTTTCTTTAAGGGGTGATGGTTTTGTTAAGTGGGTTCCGGGGATAAGAAATCAGACATAGCAGGTACCGATGGAGGTTTTATTTTGGCCTCATTTGCTGCAGGACGTAACACCAAGCACTATTGCTACGATTCTTTTAGAGGATGTAGTGATCAAGAAGAGCAGGGTGGTTCTCTCAGGCACAGATGAGGAAGGCGGAGAATGGCACACAGTTCTGTGCATCGATCCAACCTTATTGCTGCTGGACGTGACCGATGAGCAATTGTTCTAAGACACTGAAGACAAAGGGAAAATGATCTTTGAAATTGGGGTGCCTTGCCAGATAGCCATAGAGCAAAGGGAAGTACCACAGACCATGCTCATCATTAAAAATACATCGCCATATTGGAAGGAGGATTTGAGAAAGGTGCCAGACCACTTATTGACCAGCAATCCTCATGATGTGGGGCTGCTAAAGAGTGTTGGAGCACTGGTGCAATATTACCACAGGTTACGTAGTACCCCAGGACTAGGGAGGCAGACAAAGGGATTTACAAGACCATTATGGCATTGTTGAAGCAAGGCATAATACAAACTTCTGTGTCCCCATGGAATAGGGCTATATGCCCTGTGAAGAAAGAGGATGGGCCAGGATTCGCTCCCTATCAATAAATATTGCTGAGGCAGAATTTCCGGTTGGACGGAACCCTGCCACCATTCTCTGTAACATCCCTACTGGGTCGGCCCACTACACAGTGATTGATTTAAAAAAATCAATTTTTCTCTGTTACCTTGCACCCAGATTCTCAGTAACTCACAGCTTTTATGTATTTTGGTCAGAGATTCGAGCACACAAGGTTGCCCCAAGGGTACTGTGAATCTCTAAGTGTCTTTAAGAAGGTGGTTCAAATGAATTTGGGGAATGTACATGTGCCCAGTACCGTAATTCAGTACATGGACAATCTGTGTTTGTGGTACTTGGTTGCCGAAGTGCTGAGGAGACTCAATGACGCTAATCATCTGCCTGCGGAGAAGGGGTACACAGTGGATTAAGAAAAACTGCAGTACTGCCAGACAGAGGTAGTATATTTGGGGCAAGTAATATCACCGTCAGGAAGGAAGGTAATGCCAGAGAGAGCCACCACAGTTTAGAGTACGAATCAGCCAGTCATAGTGAAACAGATTCAGCAGTTTTTGGGGCTCTGTAACTATTCAGACGGATCAGGGAGCCAATTTCATGAGTGAGCTTATGTGTGAAGTCAAGGAATTACTGCACATTGCCACCTTAATAACCTCAGTTTACCACCCCCAAACAGACATATTGGTAGAGTGATTTAACAAAACCCTTAAAATGATTTTGAGAAAATTGGTAGATGAGGATGGGAAGGACTGGGATCATATGATCCCATGGGCCCTATTTGCAGTAATAAAGCCCCCTCAGGCTTCCACCGGATTCTCCCTTTTTTAGCTACTCTACGGTAGAGAACCAAGAGATATCTTAGACATGCTCCGGGAGACCTGGGAAGAGAGAGAAGAGGCACCCATTTCTCTCTCTCATACAGCTACCCGACTGCGGGAGAATATGAAACTCGTCCGGAGTCTAGTCCACGCTCACATGGAGAAAGCGCAAGCTCAACAGTTGTCCACCTATGACAAGAAGGTGAATTTAAGATCATTTTCAGTAGGACAGAAGGTATTGGTCCTCTTACCTACCTCTGAAAATAAACTTATCTCAAATTGGCATGGGCCCTTTGAAGTGCTAACTCAAACAGGAATCTAAAATAGCCCAACCTGATAGAAAGCAAAAGACCAACCTCTACCACGTAAATCTCTTAAAGTAGTGGAAAGAAAATCCTTCCACCACCACCTCTTCGTGTACATGTTCCTTCCCTATTGTGCTGGTAACAAAGCATGATCATTCTTGGAGGTTTTGCATAGACTTCAGGCAGGTCAATGCCAACTCCACCTTCAATGACTGTCCTATGCCACGCATCGATGAGTTAACTTGGTAATGCCACATTCCTGTCAACTCTAGATTTAACCAAGGAATATTGGCAGGTCCCAGTATATGGACCTGATAAGGAAAAGACAACGTTCTCAACACCAATGGGACTATTCCAGTTCAAATTCCTCCCTTTTGGACTGCATGAGGCCCAAGCCCCTTTATAATGACTTATGAACAGGATATTACAACTCTACTCCGATTTCTGTGGGGCCTATATTGACGACATAGTCATGTATAGTAAAACTTGGGAAGAGCATCTTTTTCATCTGTCTACTACCATGAGAACCCTCAGAGAGGCCTGCTTAACCACTAGTCCATCCAAATGTAAGATGGCTTAATGAGCCGTGAACTACCTAGGCTTCTTTGTAGGGAATGGCAGTGTCCATCCCCAGCAAGAAAAAGTGAAAGCCGTCATAGATGCCCCCACACCCAAGACCAAGAGAGACCTCAGGGCATTCCTAGGATTGATTCGTTATTACCGTAGGTTTATCCTTAAATTCTCAGATAGAACAGCCAGATTAACAGACAAGCTAAGAAATGCTAAACCCCAGAAGATTAATTGGAATGATAAGGACGATGCATGTTACAATAGCCTAAAACAAACCTTATGTCAGAACCCAATCCTAAAAGTAGTAGACTTTTCCAAAGAATTGGTGTTACAAACCGATGCCTCTCTCACAGGGTTAGGAGCAGTTTTATCACAAGTATGCGATGGATTAAAGCACCCCATCTTATTCACTAGTCGTAAACTCTTCCCACATGAGATGAACTACTCTGTATTCGAATTGGAGGCCCTTGCCATCAAATGGGCAATTGTCCATCTAAGATACTACCTTTTAGCAGGAAGTTCACACTTCTCACCAACCACGCACCTTTAGTATGGATAAGTCAATGAAAGAACTCTATCCCTCAAGTCAGGCGATGGTTCTTAGACCTGAAACCCTACTGTTTCACTATGAAACCCCGAAAAGGTAAAGAATAGGGGAGCATCAATGTCCTTTCCCGGTTTCCCTGTGAAACAGATGCTCCTAAATGGCATGCGGGAAGATTATGAGAGCAACTAGAGGGTGTCTCACCCGCTGGTCCCTGGGGATCTCTCTCTCAGGTGGCCAGGGAACTGCCATCACCTTTGGATCCAGACCCTGGGGGTGGACCAGTGCAGGAGGATCACCTGGGTGAGGGGTCTTCGGGGAGTGGTGGTGAGGCAGCCGATGATGTGACGTGGTATTCCCCCCTTTTATGTACATCCAACCCCTCCTATTTTTGTACTCCATGATGCCTGCACAGTGGGTACAACAAAGAAATGCATTTTTGTGATTATTAAAGAGTGTTCTGTTCTTATTCTTTTATTGTACATTTTTAGAGACACATTTCTGGACTTTGGGTGTGTAATTTCTTTTTTTGCAAAGTTTCTGCAAAGGAATACATTCTTCGACAGTGTTAAATGTATGTGTTTGAAACACAGTTGTATCACAATATTGCTCCCACTGATGTGCGGGTTTGTTTTTGGTTTGTTTTTATATGTGTCTCATGAGGTCATATGGGTAAGCCACATAAAGCGGGGTGAGGGTGTAATTCTTTAAAGGGATGTACACAGGTTCAATTTTTTTGATGAATTCTTTAAAGCCACAACACCAAGTAATGACTATTTAACTACAGTTGTTTATTTTAAACAAATTAAAATACAACATATTCTTATATGGAATCTGAGAAGGCAAATGAGGAGGGGTTTGGAGGAGGAAAATAAATATGACCAGTACAAAGTTGTAGTGGTTGATACAATGTCTAATGTTTACCACCCAAAATTCAATAATATGTGGTATAGTTACATAAACTCAGTAGGGAAACAGAGGTGTTATGCCTACTTCCTCATCCCCCACGTGTCTGGGGTGGTCAACATGCTAGTAGCCCAGGAAATATCACCCTTAGAGGTTCAGTGCTTGGTACACTTAGCGCTGTGCTGTATTCATAGCCTATTTCAAGGGCACAAGGTATAAGTGGTGTTATTGGACAGAAACGGAGAGAAGAGTGCCAATGACAACAGCGCCATTCAATGTAAGTCACAGCCCTTGTTAAAACTGGAAGGAGTGTTGTTCGTGTGAAACAGATGGGGGAAACAGTGGTGAGCGGTGCAGCAGTGGGGTTGACAGGGTTTGAAGAAGAAGTTATATGGAATATCAATAAAAACTGTTTTGCAATATGGGCTCCATATATACCCAAACTAACATGTAACTAAGCACGTGAAACTCCAGTAAAAGTGCAACAAATAGATGAATATCAGTTTTGTTTTCGATTGCATGGAACTGTTCCAAGACATTGCTCATTCCAGATCTCTCAAAAGGAACAGCAGCATTAATGGGCCTGTACTGGGTGTGTGGCCAACAAGAATACTTGCATCTTCCACCTTTTGGCCAGGCATGTGCGCACTCACAACCTTGCACTCAGCTATCTTGTTGGTGCCAGAAGTACACCTCAGAATAGACTCTAAGTACGTGGAATCACAATCCATTCCACCCTCTGTCCAACCCCCCACACCCAGATGAAGAAAAGAAAGTGGTCAGTGAAGTAGAGAAGGAAGAAATCCAATTATTTGTCGGAAGAATCATTCAAGTTGCTTAAAGCTATCCCAGACAAATATCGGCTGTATACTAAAACTGAAGTTTTCTTTGTGTCGCTCTTAACTCCAGGAATCCAGGCTGATGCTAATGCTAAGTGGTTGCAGATCATTTGGTGGGAAGTGATCCAGCTGGCAAATGATACCGAACAATGCCTAAATGCTATCAAGAGCGAGCTGAGGGCGATGTGGTTTATGACGCACTAAAACCAGTACGTTTTGGATCTCCTGGCAGCAATGGAAGTGGGCGTGTGCAAAAAGATCGGGTTGTCCTGTTGCACGTATACACCCCCAACTGATGCAGATAATTATCATTGATGCACATCATAGGGGCCTTGCACAAGTTAAAGACTGGTATGGACGGTGAAGCTGGTGTGCAGTTCGAAGATTGGTTTGACAGGTTGTTTTCCTGGATGCCATCCTGGCTTGTGGCACTGGTGAAGATATTGGTTACGATCATGGCGTTCGTTTTGGTGGTGTTCTGCACGTGACAGATGATGCTTCGATGCTGTGCACAGAGTATCCCGAACAGTGCAAGAATTATGGTTACTATCGGCACAGGAATGGCTCTCTCAGGCACAAAAGATGGGCAGGTTCAAACTGAGGATCCAAATAAGCCCTGCATGGTTAGAATAGAGCAACCTGTTCACCACTCAGGGGACATTAACATTGCCCCCACCAGATCCTGAGCAGTATACAGAGCACTGTGTGGACTTAGCGGGTGATGGGGACTGTATATACCTCACGTATACTCCAGTAAAATATGTACAAGTGGGGGTAGCTTGCACCACGTGGTGCAGGGCATGCGTGCCTAAGGGTGAAGCGGATAGAGAGAAAGAAAGGAAGAAGTTAGTTGATGAAGGATTAATAAAGGGGGGAATTTCGGGATGCATTTGCAGATTGTCCTCCCTCCCAGACGATTTAGATTGCAGAAAATATATTAAGATATGGAAAATGGCTGCAGGACGACATAGGGGGAAAGGAGGTGCTATACGGATGGGACTAACTGGCAGGAGTGGAAATCACTTAGGGGGAAAACTAACCAGAAGTTTGCAATAAAATACATATATGTATATGCACGGTAGACATAACACAAAGTAGGTTTATATTTAAGATTAGGCCTGAATCCTCGCAGTCCGTGTTGAAGACACAGAACAACAAGGCCTTATTTCTTGGTTGATCATCACATTTCGATTCCTAGACACGGCAAGAAACATGCACGTACACCCATATTAATTGGGCAGGAATGTGTGCAGCTGAACAGGATTGCATTGGTCAATCCGTCAGGGCCAGGGGGTCCTTGAGGTATATAGCTGTCAAATTTTCCCCAGCATGTGTTCTACATCATGAGGGATGTCCCATGCTTCAGTCATATTTGCTAGAGGTTGTTGAATGAAGTCCTTCTTTCCATGGAAAAGGTTTGAAAAGTGGGCCTCCCAGACTTGTTCTTTGACATTGTTCTGCTGGGGATCAATGGTATTCCAGTAGCCAGATTGTCTGGATCATGGCCTTCGTCCATGACATGAACAATCTGGGCACTGGCCATCGCCACAGGCTATACCAAAGGTATAACACTATTTTTTATACCTACATTATGATACATTTCAAAAATAAAACAGCAAACCATTTGCAGAACCATGCTTTTGGATCCTTGTCAATGCTTCTTGCACGAGTTTGCTGTAAATACATCCATGTTTTATTTTTTTTAAAGTGTCAAAATGTATGTACAGAAAATAGTCATACAACCTAGCCCCCACTTGACGAAATCCATTCACACTATGCAAACACATTCAAGGTTGGGTCTATAATCGTTTTGCAAACCTTTGGGCAGACTTGTCAAATGGCACCAAAGTTATAAGCCATCTAGACATGTTGTGACACATCCACTAATTTTGCCCGCTGTTGACAAATTCCCACCAAACTTTACAAAAACATCCACATTTGGGTCTAAAATCCTTTTGCACTTTTTGTGCAGATTCGTCAAATGGCACCATGGGCCTCATTACGAGCTTGGAGGTAGCCATGGAGCGATTAGCTATTAGCTCCATGGCTGCCTCCAAACCGGGCTCCATTACCGGGTTCCTGCAATGGGGACTTACCGGGTCATTCCGGCATAGGAGGACCCGGTAAGTCCTCCTTGCAGGAACCATTCCCCATTCGGGCCGCCATGGGGCTCAATGGGAATGGGGAGGGAGTTAACAACGGGCACATTACAAGTGTCCCATTGTTACAACCCTCTTCCCCTCGCGGGACCCGGAAAAGATGTCTGGTTTTACCAGACGTCTGATCCGGGTCCCGCAAAGGGAAACTCGTAATTGGCGCTCCCGTAATGAAGGGGGCCGGTCCTGTAAATTTGGATTGCCTGGCTTGTAGAGTAAGTTTTCTGCAGGTGGAAGAAAAGGGATTGATTACCAGCTGGGGTGGATATGTGTTCCCACCAATCTCCCGTTTCTCACTCTTCTTGACCCCCAACTTGGTTTCTGCGAGCTCTCACCTTAGGTATTGTAAAGATGAGCTCTCCATCCTGCTTCAGGTGCAGGGGTGCATAGAATCCAGTTACGTCACTGGATGGGAAATAGTTGCGGACACTGCGTCCTTCGTTTCTCCTACGGTAGCCGTAAGTATGAGTGTCTTTTCTCCACAGGAGTCGGGGCCCAGAAACCTAAAGCTGGTAAGTCTCTTGGTGAGTATTTGTTCTCCGTGCTTAGTTAGTGCTCACCATGTATTCCTCTTATGCAGGTGCTGGGATGTAGCTGGCGTCGTAGCCGCGTGGAGGAAGGTAAGTGAAAGAAAAGCGACTGCTTACTTCTAATGATTGTCTTTTTCTGCTTACAGGTGCCAAGATGCTGCCGGCGACACAGCCGCTGTCGCGCGTGATGAGGCACGTAAGTAAGTGGAAGAAATGTGGCCGCTTTAGAGCGGGCACCTCTAATGACTGTCTTTTTCTGTTTTTCAGGTGCCGAGATGCTGCCGGCGTCGTGGCCGCGGTGGAGTTCGGCGAGGCCACGGATGGGTAAGGCAAGGCGGCGCGGCTGCGAGCGTTTGAGAGCGCTGCTAATCTTGTACCTTTCCTTTGCAGGATCGTCGGAGGTAGGATTGCTGAGGCCGGATTCCGGTAAGTAATTTCTAATGCTCGCCTTCTCTTTTCTTGTCTGTTTGCAGGTGTTCCGGGTGCTGGCGGGTGTGTCAGGAGCCAGGATGCAGGAGCCGACTCGGTGAGCGTCCTGCTGCTGATGCAGAATAACGCGAAGCACGCGTATTCCATTGGGTGTGGTTTAAATAGCCGAGAAGTGCTTCAGGTGTGTGTTCTTCCACCGGCCCCACCCAGGTAAGAAAAGAGTTCCTGAATAGAGGAAATAGTTCCTCCCAGCCCTGATGACTTCAGCCAGACTGGATTGTTCTGGGTAAGTATGCAGCATGGTCTGCCTCAGGTAACTCCACCCAAGCATTATTACACAGTTTATCAATATGAGCCCGGCGCCTATGGCGCCGCGACTGAAGTCCTTTATGAGCCTGGCACCAAAGGCGCCAGGTCACGGTCCAAAGGGCCCCTGTAGGGGTCTGCTGGGTCTGGAGATGTGGAAGAAGGGTCTGCTTCCGGGGGCGCTGGGCCAGTCCTGGCTCCTCGGGAGTAGTGCGCATGACATTGTGCCCCCACTTGGCAAAACAGCACCACACTTTGCAGAACCGTTCAGTTCTAAGCTATACAACCTTACTTGGCCATTCCATTATTTTGGACCATTGTACATTGCTCTTTGGGTTGCTACTGTTTCACATTCATGCCCCACTTGAGAATATAGCCTTTCCTCAGTGCACATTATCACAAAAGGCAAAGGAAGTATATCTGTAAACTGGGCCTGTTTCACTTTATGATTGGGTTCACTCTTGCTTTATATACGCCTAGGGCTGAGTAGGCGTGTAATCCTCTTCTCATCCATGCACTCCTGCAAAAATAATGTTTATGAAACTCACTGGTAATCGTTAGCGGACATATTTATTTTATGTGGCTGATGCTTAAAGTGGATTACTGTGGGTATATTCCCAGTTACTATTCTTTCACCCTAACGCTGCACCAAAGGTATGCAGAAAGATTGATATTGCCACAGAATAAATCAAAGGAAACAATATCTGCTTCATGATGGCACAGGGGAACAGAGGACAAAGAACAGACTACATGGCCTCCATTTTAACATTTCCTGATCACTTCTTCTACTTAAAAAAGTGGTATATTTTAACACAATGGTAATATAGTACCACTGTGACTAAATCCCTGAAAGGTAGAATGTTTATGGTGCAAGATTGTGGATATAATGTCACTGCTGCCCCAAACGTTGGTCAGAACATGTGTGTCCTGTTCCTCACCAATGTCCATCTTGTGGTGACTCTTTGTTTGTTTGTTTGTTTGTTTATTATTTATAAAGCGTGCCACACCCTAAGGTATCTGGGCGGATTTACAAGACAGCTTGAAGCATGGGCACATCGTAATGCCAACATCAGACAAGTAGATGCCTTCATACAACATGTAAAAAGGCAAATGGTGAATAAAGTATATACAGGTTACAGGCATACACAGACACAAGTTTGTCTGCAATAGGATCAAGGGTTCCAGGGTCATGTACCAAATTCAAATGGTGAATAAAGTATATACTGACTATATGATATGATATGGCATTTATAACGTGCCTATACGCAAGCACATGGGAGTTTTTATGGCAAGTTAAAGATTGCCGATAAAGGGATAGTAAGTGCAGATTAGTAGAGCGAGGAGTTTAGGTACTATGCGCAGACGAGAAGGTATTGTCATTCGTGAGGAACAATTTTGTGGAAAGTTTGGTTGGTGCGAAGATTGAGCGGGAGAGTATTCCAGGCTTGGGCTGCTTGAACGGGGAAGCTAATGCCATCAGCTCTTTTCAGGTTGAAACGTGGGGTAGTAACGCAGAAGCTGTTGGCTGATCTTTATCCAGGTGCTGTAGGAAAGTAGATGATATCACTAGTGGGCCTCAGGAGACCTGCTTGCATTCCAGCCTGGAATACAATCGAGAAATTACATACACCAATTGAACAATGTGCAGTTACTCAAACGCTAGCCACACCACCAGGTAAGGTCGGCAGTGCCAACTGAATGGAATTCCACATTCAGCATGCTGGATCACCTATCTGAGCACTGCAATGAAGAACGGTCTACTGCAAACACCAGTCAAAAACAATCACTGGCTTGGT
This sequence comes from Ambystoma mexicanum, assembly GCF_040938575.1. Classification (NCBI taxonomy): domain Eukaryota; kingdom Metazoa; phylum Chordata; class Amphibia; order Caudata; family Ambystomatidae; genus Ambystoma; species Ambystoma mexicanum. Next base: position 77,962,871 of record NC_090925.1, read on the forward strand.
CATTCCACACACCAAGTCTGTGACTGCATTTTATCAATGTCTGTTTTATCCTAGGACTATTTTTGTGGCAGGTCACAAATCACGTTATTTTAAATGCCATGTCACTCATTATTTGTGCACTTGGTGGATATGAACCTATCCAACCTGGCGAGGGAACATTTCCTAGCTGGTCAGACAGACTCAGCATAGCTGGTATGGGACTGTAGTCAACCTTGCCTCGGTATTCATGGTAAGTGACAATATAGTGCAATATATAGTATAACTCTTCCTTGTACAAGATCATTAGGTGAAAAGGACACATTTTAGCAGAGCAGTATGAAGATGGGGGTATGGAGTGCACCGACCAGAAAGACGCACACATAATGTGCGAAGATAGACCAATGATGAGCTTAAAAGTCCAATTTTGCGATACAGAAAGGCAACTTGGAAATGATTCAGCCCCATATATTGTTGACTAGAATTGGTCCGAGCCAGAGTCCGAAGATTTGTTATACGCTCTACTGTATGATTTAGCCAGGGATGAGCCTTCCGTTAGTATGTGCCTGGAGGTTCCAATATTACATCCACACAGGCGAACAAGTCTATCTACCTGCGGTATGCCCACCCAAGCTCCTGTTTACTCTATCTCTGGAAGAATATCAAAATGCAAGTAGATTATAAAGTGTTTCAAGGATGGGCTACAGTGTTTAATCAAATAACCATGGAAGAGATCTGAAAATAAGCCCTATCTTACGTATGGCATGTATCTCTTTTGTTTCTGTCAATTGCTGGATAGATCAAGAATGATCCCAGTCAGACGTTTACTCTTTCAGTTATTTTTATTTTAAAAAGTAGTTGCACCCAACCCTACTTTGTTGAGATGAATATTCTATGAGCCGCTCAGCTCCCTGTATGCAGTATTATTTGGCTGAGTACAAGCATGTTTAGCCGTGAGACCCAAAAGGGAATTAGAGTCAGATAATAGAAAACCCTTCAATCATAGCTTGCACCTTGCCATAATCCATAGTGAGGTAAGGGAATCTAACCCCAACTCCAATCTCTGTGACTCTACAGGGGTGACAGACGGTACTCCCAATAGGTAGCGCATTATCCTGCCCTCAACATTTTCAAGTCAGCTCACGTGATATGCCGGCAGTACCTCGAGACTGTATAGATTCCCAGGTATGATACATGTATGGTACACTTCCAGCATGCCTTCTATTGAAATTCCTCCACCTTCATTAGCCTGCGGCTGATTTGTCCACATTTCGGTCTATGTACTCTTCCCCTGAAACTGTCTTGCCTCTTCCAAGATTGCTTGGAATGCACTCTCTTCCTTGAAGTGCATCATAACTGGAGGCTTGAGAAGAAATGGTCTAAGGGAGGGTCACAAAATTGTTAAAGATAGACGCATACCAACACCATATGTAGTTCCACAGGGATGTTCTGTCCGATGCATACCTTTCAGAAACCCTCCCCCACTTAGCGACCTCTGATAAATATTGCATGCCGTGTTACTCTCTACCTGCACATTCCTCTCTTATGAATACCATTGCCCAGAACCTTTGTGGATAGGACTGACATTCATGGGCCTTGTGCCCCCTTTGCCTTCTCCGCAACTTTGGGCCCAAGAGTCTCAACTATGTCCTTCTCCCACTCAGCTGTCAAATGTACTGCAGTTGCTATGCCCCGTAAACCTTGCCAGATCCCTTCATACCATTGCTTCTTAGTGTCCATTGCACTAAACAGGTGTTCCTAGGTGGTTTGTAAAATACTGATAGAAAGAGACCCTGTGGAATCATCCTCTGGCTTTCAGATAAAGCTATGGTCAATTTCAAACTCTTGCTCTTATGCCTATAATGTCAACGTGCATGTTCTCTTACATGTTAACTGCTCAAAACAACTCCAAGTCAACTTTGCACTCGATCTGGATATGGTCAAAAGTTCAATCACATTACTTCTTCTTGGTTCATTTCAGTAATGTCTTTGGCTTCCACAGTTGAGGGTTCCCTGGTCTAGGCGCAGTTGACAGACTGCACGGTCCACCCATTACAGGTCACACAACCAGGAACCCTAGGCTTTCTAGACCGCACAAATTCTTCTGTATCTGCCCCTGTGCAAATATTCACACCTACTTGGCTTCTTTTTTAGCAGCATCTTGGCTGTGTGTGAAAGTTCACATTAACTTAGCTTCTCTTTGTCAGCTGCTTGGCTTTGCCACACCGCATCACATATCCTTTCCCAACTTTTGGTTATCAACCTCTTAGCTTTGACATAATGTATTACATACATACAGTTCACTTCGTGGTGGTTCTGGTCCTTCACCACCTTTCTGTCAGGCATTCTCACAACTTTCATACTTGCCTTCGGGCTTCATGCTTTGCTTTCAATGAGGCAATTTCTGACTTTCACACTTTTTTGTTATCAGATTTGTAGCTCTGCCGACAATGTTATCATTCAGTTTGGTATTTAATATTGGTAATTGCTTAGTTCGCCACTTGCATGTTACTTTGTCCTTAACATGCTTCCAATCCGTGGTTTCTGGTTCATTTAATCATACATATGTTGCTTAATTCATTCAGCACTCACTTCGCTTCCCCACAGCACCCCAGGAGTACCCAGGCTCAGTTGACTCTCTCTCTTCACTCACTGGTTCTTGGTGGCCCTTCCAGGCAGCTGTCCTTTTGCTTGTCGGCTCTGCCTGCTTGGTTTTCCTTCACTCGCAAGCCCCGTTCGCACTTCAGGGTCTCTCTCCATCTCACTGGCAGATCTGCTTCCTCTCTGCCGATGCTGATGTCCACTTTGCTTCCTTTTCCTTACCCACAGCTCCTGCTGCATATCTCCAACCACAGAGGGTCCCACACCTGTGGTTTTCACACGGCCTGCCTGGTCCTGTGCTCCACAGTTCTCTGAGGTTGTCTGCCAAGTGTCCTGCCTCTGCTGCAGGACCCACCATGGCTGCTTCCTCATACACAGGATCTCCTGCTGGCTCCACTGTTGTTGGTCTCCTCCCCTCTTATACCCCAGCAGACACTTGACAGTTTGCAGGTGTAAGTTCCTGATTGAAATTGACTGGTTGCAATTAGAGGAGAACATGGGACATGCCTTACCTTTGTAACACTCTGCCGGCCTCTTCCATGTCTCAGTACTAGAGTTGTAAACTGACTTACTAGTGTCCACTACTCCTAGTCACCTCTTCCTCGTGCCAGTACTATAGTAGGTTGAATGAGGGGAAATGTCTTGTAATAGCCCATAAAGGCCTGGGGAGGGTTAGATTGGTTCTCATAAGGGAAAGGGGGGATATCTTGTCTCACCCGTGGATACCCTCCTCCGAATCCTTCCACCCAGGTGACCCTCCCTCGCTTGTCCACACCCAGGGTCAGGATCCAAAAGCAATGGCCTTTCCCTGGCTGCCTGAGAAGAGGATCCAGGGGGAGTATGCATGAGGAAACCCTCGGGTTTCTTACACTGCCCATGACCATGCAAATGTTAGGGCCACTCCTCTATTGACCTGGGATCTCTTTGAGCCAGTTCTTTCAAGCAGTAACATCAAGTCTTATTTCTGCCAGTCTTAATTCTAAGAAGTCTTCTTAGAGTTAATGACTGAATTGCTTATTTAAATGTTCTGCTGGTTTAATATAAATGTCTTAACTAAGTGTGCCTTCAGCGACTTTATTTGTAAGCAGTATGTATTTCATTTGCACATAAGTCCATTAACAAGTACTGGGAAAGCCAACACTTTTGGCATGTGTATACTATGATATACGCAGGTACTTATGGCCAGATATATCAGTATGGCATGGCCTGGCAAATGCCTTTCTCATGTATACACCGACGCCTAACCTGTTGGATTTGCGAATGTTAGTTTGGTTTGATTCTCCCTTGAGTTGATTCAGTTTGTTGTTCTCAGATTGCTAGTCGGTGAACATAACAATACAATGCTATTTGAAAAGATGATGTTAAAAAGTCATGGGCGAGGGGCAGATTAAGAGAGGAACACAGTATTATAAAAATAACTCTTAATCTAAACCAACATAATTTGCCCTAATCGACTCAACAAAAGCTTTTGAATTAGTCAAAAGGGCTAAATAGTGGGCAAAACTAAAGACATGGGGCTTCCCAGAAGGCTTTCTTGCCATTTTAATAGCTCTCCTTCAGCATACCACCATTTAAGTCAGATTAAACCTAAAAGGACAACTCTCTCCTGACATATCTACTGCAAATGGAGTGAGACAGGGCTGTATCCTGGCCGCTTTGCTTCTTAACCTCTACCTTGCAGATCTTCGGCCCTAATGTAGGGAAACGTCCAGGTAATTTCTTAGCGCATGCCTTGATTGATCAGACCTCCATTGGACTACAACATCTACAATAAAGGAATAGGCAGAAATTACTCAAAAAAAGGTCCGACCTATACAACAAGTTCGTAAATTCATGCCACCAAAGGTTCCAACACCAAAAGGCATGCATTTTAGGTAGGTGAAATAAATACTGCGAGGGCTGCGGGGGTGTCCCCTGCAACACCCCACTCACTACAGCTGCCCGAAAAATAAAAAATAAATAAATAAATAAAAGGACCCTGCGGCGCCGGTTCCTGATCACGGAGGTGAAAGGGACACAGCGCGTCTTAAAAGGTAAGTAGGGTGTGTGTGGGGCTATGTTGGGGGTAGGGGTGTGGGTGGGGTTGTGTTGTGGTGTGTTGGGGGTGTGTGTTTGTAGGGTTTTTAAATGTAGGTTCGCATGGGAAATGTACAAACCTTTTATGGTGCATATATTTCTCATGCAAACTTTTCCGTCGCAGACTTTTCCGCGACGGGAAAATCACATAGATCCCTAATAAAGGCCATGGAACAATATGCCGGTACAAACAGGCTAGTAATCAACCCCACAGAATCCAACATAATGATCTTTGGACAACAGTCAAACAAGAAGAAACGACCTAAATGATGTACAAACAACTACATGCTACTGGTAGTAAAACAAAAACATTTCTAGGCTTCAATCTCAGAACAACCCAGTCATTAAAAGATCTGACTGATGAATTAGAGAGCAAAACCACACAATATATGAGACAATTAAAAAAATTATTGAAGTCATTACGTAGATTTTCGATCTTACCTTTGTTAAAATTCTACAAAGGGAAAGTGATCCTGGTCATTTTGTATGGGATGGAAATCAATCTCACTGACCTCTAATTTTACTGGGCCTTCCTAGAAGGCCACATATGGAAAACGCTTTATCACTCCCCATGGCTCTACCAATAGCTGGTCTCAGATATGGACTCTCTCCAATCACAATTTGATTGGAAAGTATTACTCATATATAGATCCATCTTAGATCCATTTAAAAACTCTGTATGAGAACAGAAGAGATCATACAAATTTGCATAAGAGTACATTTCTATCCAAATTACAATGAGACGCTCAACAAATTCTTAAAAATTGTGAGACAACATGCAAGACCCTGGTTGTGAATCCAGACAATGCAAAGCAGGCTTTGATGAGAACTGTCTGGATCATAACCAGAGCCTAATTTTGGGACCAGAAGAGCACTAAAAACGTTAGCGTTTGCGAGAAACCAAGTAAATACGTGCTGCCATATCTAAGAAGATTTCCAAATCCCAAGTCACGTGCCAAACTTCTGCGTTTTCGCTTTAATCTGGTGAAAACAAATGAAACTACTAGAATATGGCAACATTTAGACCATAAAGAAGGAGAATGCGATCTTTGTGGCAAAGAATATATTCAAAATATAAGACATTCCTGATAACTGGCTCAGCCACATCACTAATAAGAGAGAAATATTTTGCTAAATTTGTCCACCTTAATGAGTGGTTAAATACCCAGGAATTTTGCCACATATTGTCAGCTGGCAAGGAAATCTTCTTATCAATAGAGATTTTGAGATTACTAAATGAACTGCATTTCAGAGAAATCCCCTTGTAATAGGGAAAAAAAGAACTTGAACATTTTAAAACCTAGACTGGTATTTCACATCATTTTAAATGAGTGTATCAAAATGATGTAACAAAAAGTGGTTGCCTTTTGTTTTTTATTTTTTGAATGATCCTGAGAGAATTGTGTAAAAATATCTATGTATGATTAATGGCACAGAAAATAAATAAATAAATAAAATACTCGCTGTATATCTGAGCCTCACTGAGGGGAGCAGTTCCCTGAGAGCATGGCAGGTGGCGCTCACAAATAAAAGTAAATGCTGCATGACATGCTAACAGTTTGATTCGGCGGAGTGTAAAAGTGCAGGGCAAAAGGCGACATACACTTGGCCTGCCCCTTTTGGGGTGGGACCAAGCCTGATTTGCCAATGGTCTTTCCCCTTCTCTAATGGCTTGGTAGTCTGAAAAATGATGGGACATCAACTTTTGGTTTTGCTTCAGTCGCCCCAAGTCAGACGGGAATGGCCAGATGTGGGTCCAGTGACGTATCTACAATAAGACCGACTAGGACCAGGCCTAGAGTGGCAGAGTCCAACGGAGTGGCACATTTTCATATGTTTAATCACTTTTTTTCATTGATGGGCTTCAATCTTTTATGGAAGAGATGTATTCTCAGTGTCAGACTTACCCAATCTAATACGAGTCATGTAACATCCAGGCGTGTGACGTCCTACTACCACACATGGGATGCATGGGCAGCTAGAGCCTACTTTCAGGTCGGCATGGAAGAAACACAAGCAAGCTGCAGCATTTTCAGGACCGGCAATGTGATGCTTGTACAGAAGCAGCAGTGGAGGGAAGCAATGTCTTCCACCCCAAGAGCTGCTTGTGTTTCGCACCGGCTCTGCTGCTTAGATGTGCTTAGACATGCTTAACAGATGACTGTACTGGATAATATATCATTGTGTGTGTTAGTGGGTGAGGTATCTCAATTGAAGAAATATTTATAATTTTCCTAAATCACAGACTCCAACCGGTTTACATGATCTAGGCAGCTGCTGCTGCACTATCTGCAATTAGTACCCGGCGAGGGACAATCTTGTCTAAAGCTGCAACATGATTTGCCCTTGCACGGTCCTTACAGCACAGGGTAAGATGTTGATGGGTGAGTTATCGCAATTGAAGAAATATTTTAATTTTTCCTAAGTCACAGACTCAAACCGGTTTACATGATCTCGGCAGCTGCTGCTGCACTATCTGCAATTAGTACCCGGCGAGGGACAATCGTGTCTAAAGCTGCGAGATGGTCCGAATCCGAAATCATTGACTCTATTCTATAACCAATTAAAAGTGAGTCTAGAAACAATTGCGATGCACCCTTGTGATCTGGTAACATGTCCACAGATTGTAAAAAAAAAAGTTATCAATGAGATTGGGTGACTACGTCTCATCTGATCGGTACTTACAAGTCTTCTGTGGAATATGCAAACTTTCGACATAATCAAAAGACGCACTTGCCATACATCACACAGGTACAATGCAGCAAAGTAAGAACAACGTATATGCGCTTCAGACTCAACGTATTTAAAACCAAAGCACGTACGAAAAATTGGAAAAATAACACTGGGATAGCGAATGATGTTAGATGGAGATTCTGTAGAGTTGACACTGAACCTGAAACCTTGAAACATCGGGTCTTATATTGTGTGTTTTTTTAACATTCTCGGTTCAAATACCTGGGCGCCTATGCGAAAATGGATAATGTATTCTCGCTTGAAATACTATGGTGACAGTGTATGTGGGGGTACAGAAAATCCCTGATTTTGGCTATCTTCCACTTTTTGAAAATAATTGAAAACAAACTTGGTTTATGGGAAAGCTGCTATAATGTGGAAATTGTTGGCCTAGTGTAGTCAAATGGTGTCATTCATTTGCCCCTACACTGGTTCTTCACTAACAGTGTAATGGTCCTAGGTAAATCTATGACACCACTTTGACTGTATTCGTCTGGGGTTTGTGTTGACTTTGAAAGGTGCTTTAATATCTAAACTAATGGTTTACCACTATAAAATAGCGTTGAGTAGCTACCAATGGTACACAATTGCCGTTAGGAGTACATAATAGTAGGTGTGAAGACCTCTAAATGACAATCAATGTTGGCTATGTATTTGAATGCAGAACCGCAAGTCAATGTATGATAATTGAACTAAATGCGTTTTTGGCTTGTATCTAGGTAGTTGTCTAGAATTAGACGGTTGAAGAAAGTGTACGTAATCTCACCTGGAATGATATGCTAGACTTCAGTAAGTCGTGTCTAAGAATAGAAGCACAGAGAGAATCTGCTTTAAACAATTGTAAAGTAACTTGTTGTATGTTAATCGTTTATTTTAAAGATCCTCTTTATTTTATATTATTTTTATTAGTGCTATGTATGTAAATGAAAATGAATTGTTATCTGTATCTTTTGTACATGTTGTAAAGATGCTAGCATCAAAAATAACAATAAAAAATAAAAACTATTTAAAAAAAAGCTGCAACATGATTTGTCCTTGCACTGTCCTTACCACACAGGGTAAGACATTGATCCTTGAAACCACAAGCCTTGTCTTGCGCGCACTGTAAACATTCAATTCTTTGTCTGATGTGTGCTTTTTTGTGACCCCCTCCGACATTGGGGCTCATTACGAGGTTGGAGGTAGCCATGGCGCTATTTGCGCCATGGCTGCCTCCAAAATCATTCCGACTCCGGTCTGGTGGATGGAGCAATTACCAGTCCATTCCGAGGTCGGCGGGACCGGTAATTCCCCATTCACCAGAGCCATTCCCCATTCCCATTTGAGCCCCCATAGGGCTCAATGGAAAGGGAGAAGGTGGCAATAACGGTACCGCAAATTGCGGCACTGTTATTGACCCCGGTATCCCTTTGCGGGTCCCGTCCTTAACGTCTGGTAAAACCAGGCGTTAAGGAAGGACCCGCAAAGGGAACTCGTAGTAGGGCGGTAAGGGATTACCGGCACCGGTGCCCTTACCGGTGCTGGTAATCCTTTACCGGCCACCTCGTAATGAGGCCCAATGTCTTTGCCTGCCACCATGAACCCCTTATCTAGCGAGCGCTCTGTGGAAAATCAATTCCGCAGCATCAACCGTGGCGCAATGTTAATCCTCCCTGTCTTCAATCCTCACGTTTCCAAAATGAAAGACTGGTTCTGAAAGTGCGCTCCATTGCGCATGAAAAAAATGAATAGCTTTCTTGCATCATGCCATCGAGTGGCCACAATTGAAATGACAAGCAAATCTACAAGTGCAATTGAACCATCTGTTGAAATTGAAGGGCCACCCAATATAAACTTCCACATGATTGGTGACCAGACCATGTAAGAGTGGCTTGATGACATCCCAGAGGAGAATCAAGTCCAACCATCAACTTCTGCTGACTTGGCAGCATGCAATGAACTGACATCCAAAATGTAAATTCACAGACATGCAAATCTAAATGCTGCTGAACTGGATACAGTTGAACTGTGCAAACAAGAAATCAAAAAACAATCGGCACTTAAGTGGGCTACCAACACTTTCAAAAGTTGCCTAACGCAGAAGGGCTACTCCCGATGTCTCGAATGTGCAAGTCTTGCAACTCTTGCCACCTATTTAAGAAATGTTTATGCCAAAGTCCCTTCAGTGTCCGACGCAGAATATCAACCACAAACTTTAATTTCGCTGCGCTCTGGAATAAACCATCACGTGAACAACCCTCCATACTCATTAGTGCCATTGGCGTTATAAAACGTCTCCGACGTGGCGGTAAAGACTTCTCAGTGGAAAAAGCGCACATAACCGCCAACGACAGGCACCTTCTCAAGAGTTCAGAAGATTTCAATGCGAATAATGACACCACATTGCAATTCAATGTGCGGTTTGACAGACAGTTGCACTTCGCTCGTCGTGGACGGGAAGGTCAACGACTGCTTCCTGTTCATGCTCTTCAGATTGTATCAGTTGAAAATCGAAAGAAATATGCTACAATGTGAGGGTGAATGCATGAAGCCCCCAATCACCCTGACTGTCCTGCAAAATGTCTTTCCCTGTATATTTCCAAACTACCACCAGGTGCTCCTTGTTTCTTTGTCATGGCATGTGCTTTCAAAGCAAAAGAGTATACATCTGAAAATGTCTGGTACCAAACGTCCTCTGGGGAGGAACACTCTTGTCAATTTCATGCCCAAAATGTGCAAACTCCTAATCTACCTACTATTTACACAAGTCATTCTATTCGCGCAACATCTGTCCAACTCTTAGCCAATGCCGGTTTAGAGGCAGCCCAAATCATGTCAGTCACTGGTCATAGAAGTACCTCGTCTATTGATAGCTACTGGAAACCCACCACAACATTATGCTTCGCTGGGGCTAATAACTCGAGCCCGGGCGGCATTAACCGACTGGTAATGCCCCGCCCACCTCGGGTTCTATTGCTACAGTGGCTACATCAGAGGCGCAGCTGGGGGGGGGGGGCAGAGAGGCTATAGGCCTGGGTATTTTGGTTGTAGACCCGGATAGAAGCTCAGGGACTACAACCTAAAGGATAGCTAGCCCCGAGTCCCGACAGTCCTAACATTAGCATAGCCCCAGATCGTTTCCAGACCTAGCAACACCCCTGGGCTACATGTTCTGCATGTGAGAGGGCCTTTTACATGTTGCAAGATGACGTTTGGCTTCAGCACCCTTCACTTCTAACTACAACTGTGCAACACTGACATGACACGAGACTGACTCTGCACAGCGCAACACTGACATGACATGAGATTGACTTTGCACAGCGCAACACTGACATGACATGAGACTGACTCTGCACAGCGCAACACTGACATGACACGAGACTGACTCTGCACAGCGCAACACTGACATGACACTAGACTGACTCTGCACAGCGCAACACTGACATGACACTAGACTGACTCTGCACAGCGCAACACTGACATGACACGAGATTGACTCTGCACAGCGCAACACTGACATGACACTAGACTGACTCTGCACAGCGCAATACTGACATGACACGAGACTGACTCTGCACAGCGCAACACTGACATGACACTAGACTGACTCTGCACAGCCTAACAGACGTCTGTGCTGAAAGTAAACCTTTCACATCGCTGTGAACTCTCTGCTAAATACTGTCTGCACTCAGGGGGAAGGTCTTCAGTTGAGAGCCTGATCGTTTAACGGCGCCCTGCTTGTTGACAGTGTGGGAGTTAGAAGGTTAGATTCCTGTGTTTTCTCCTGTGTTTTATAAAAACGTTCGGCAGTTAATGGTTTTGACACCTTTTCTCCTACACATTTGCACTCCGCAGAGCAAATGATGAACATTTGGCCGGGCAGAGCCGCCTACGCGCATGTCAGCGCGTAGCGGCTCCCTTCTGTCAAATTACGATTTTTAAGAACATGAACTCTAGAGTGTGTGTATTTGCCAATCTACCGGCGGTCCTGTTTTTAGTATTATTCCCTTTTATAATAGAAATGCCTTTTGCTGGTTTTTTGGCTCTAATCAGGAGCCGGATTGCTATGCGACCGAAATTTTAACTACTTGTTTTCCCATTTTGAAACGCACGTGGCCTTTCGACTCTGCTCCTGTGACAGAGAAATTGTCTTTGCAACTTACACAGATCACTGCAAGCCTTACTCAGACTTCACCGAGTCTCAACCAGGATGCCTAAGAGTGACACTCAACCATGGCAACATACAAGTCCTGGGGCCAGATTACAGAAGCTTTGCACAGGTGCAAGTGCAAAGTTTGCACGGTATTTGCACTAGGGCAAAGTTTGACCTATTTCTTAAAACTCTGGGCCATATTAGAACATTATTGCACCAGACAAGTGCAGTTTGGCATGGTGTAAGCACTAAGGCAAGAATTACACCAGTCCAAAAAAGATGGATTTTCGATGCATTTTTGAACCAGGGCAAAGTTTCCCTAGTGCTAATGCCATTGTATTAGCACTAGGGCAAACTTTGCCCTGGTGCAAAAAGACAGTAAACGGATATCTTGTTTGCACCAGGGAAATGTGTGCCCTAATGATTATAACATGCCAAAATGCACTTGTCAAGGTGCAATGGTTTTCTAATATTTCCAAGTGTTTTTGGAAACAGGGCAAACTTTGCCCTAGTGATAATACCGTACAACTTTGCCCTTCCACCGGTGCAAAGTTTCTGTAATCTGGCCCCTGGTGCGCATCACAGGAGGAAATGCACCAACTATTGAGATGGAAACCTCTTCATAAGTGGCCAAACAAATTCAACAGTCTTTTGACCAGCCCCCTGGACCCAGGAACTGCTAATGAAGTCACTGGCCAGCAAATGCCTCTTCCTCGCATGTAGAACACGCACAGCCTCCACCGTTCTGTGAATACTTAACAGCCGTGCAGTAAACAACAGCGGTAAAACAGAGGTAGCTCTGTTACCAATGCATTACTGCACCACTGTATGATAGGGTTGGCAGTGAATTGGAGGGAAAACCTCCAGCAAAATGTTGGCGGTAATTCTGCCACCTTTCTGCCCAGAAAAAATTAGTAAAGCACATCTGAAAAATCAGCAGGATTACCGCCTGCGGTAATTGCACAGAAATCCCCATGGAGTACTATGGATGCCAATAAATGGGGACTCACACCTACCACCAATCCGCAGTATTTCCATTGGACCAAAAGTCAGTAACGGCAAATCCGCTTGGTGGTAATTAGGTGGATTTACCACTGAAATACCACCAAACATGTAATAAGGCCTTTAGAGTGTGCACGGGGGTTCTATAGAAGGCCTTCTAAAGTTAAGGCAGCTGCCAGAGTACGGTTATCATCATACAAAAGGAAACCCATCATAGCAGCACCCACACTCTCCAGTGGGTGCCAGTCAAGCCCAGGGTTTAATTCAAGTCACTCACTGTCCCCGACGGGACTCTACACGCCTTGAGGCTAGAAGTCATCCAAAGTAAAATGAGGCAGCAGAAAGGCAACAGGACAGTAACTGGTGTTACTGGTGCCGCCAGACTGCAAAGACAAATGCCAGGGAGGCGCCTCATTCTCGGCCAGGACAAGGGAAACTGACCCAATCAATGCCTACGGGCATCTGCACATGACAGTCTGCCATGCATGGCAGAGAGTGCCCCAGGAGCGGCAAAAAGCCTGTGATTCAGCCAGATGCCAGAGGCAGCCCTGCAAAGATGCACCCACCAATGGCGGAGCAAAGCCTGGAGCTAGAATCAATGAGAAACTATCACAATTAAAAGAAAGGCTTAGCACCCAGCAAAGATACCAAAGCACCCCTTAGCATTCTTCATCCCACTGGTAGGTCTCCCTTTTAGCATCCTGCCTCCTCGTACTCGTACTGGTGAATTCGAGCAGCCAATCACAGAAGAATCCTGCTCCGACATGTTGAACGAACCTTACATATAGCTCCCAGCCTCCTAGCCTAACCAGCACACACTGTACCTACCTAGCAGAGGCAGTGATTGCTACCAGCCCTTTAGTCATACACTGCTCACATACACCAGCCATCCCCCAATATTCCCACACCTTAAAGGGGGTGACCTGTGCCGCAGCGACGTGTGACCTCTGAGAGGGTATTTCACTTGGCCCTGGTGACCAGCAGGCAATCAGCATTGCAGGACTAGCCAGGGCACCCCTTTGCTCTCTCCCAGACTTTCAATTATATGCAAAAGACCAATGCATACAATGATTTGCATCTCCGAGGGATGTGAGTAACGGACAGTGCAGGACACATCTGTCATTTCGGTGTAGCACTCAAACCAAATTCTTTTTTCTTACTTCAAGAATTAGGTTTTTGTGCAATCTTTCGTAAAATAAACTGAATGGGAGCCAAAGCTGACAAATTATAAATTCTTATTTTTAAAGCCATGGGCGACTTACCTCGAGGTAGCAATGGCACATGGTAGATGTGTGACATCAGACTCGCACACACATGCCAAACTTCACAGAACGTACATTGTTATCACCAGCTATGGACTTGGCTGTGTGACCTCTGACTTGGACGAAAGAGAAACCAGGCAGCTCTGAACAGAAGCAGGCTCTGGATGAAAGGAGAGGGCGGTAGCCAGGCTCACGTGAGAGGAAAGTGGGGAGAACTGAGCAGGATGAAATGAGAGGCCAGTCTAGCCAGCCTCACATGAGAAGAGGGAGGAAAGAACCGAATAGGATGAAAGGAGCGAACAGCATCGATCTCTACATGAGAAAAAGGGGGGGGGGCGGTTTGGGATGAGAGGCCTGGACAGTAAACAGCTCTGGGAGAAAAAAAGATGACAGCAAATAGCCCCAGGAGGGGGCAATCTTCACAAAGCTGCCCAGGCTGCAGAGTGTGCACATTCCACCCAGGTAAAGTCCTTCTAATGATCCTATTGCACAGGCGGTCTTAAATAAGGCAGCTGAAGTTGCATGTCACAGCTGTCCGCCCCCTAAGGATCCCCACAGCTGGACTGGACAGGTGCCACAGCAGCAGAACTGCTTCATTAAATGCTCGCACCCTTCCCCTCTGGTCTGAAGGTGTCAGCAGGAGACCGGGTCTCGCGCAGTGTCATTAGCAGCGGGTGACGTCACCCAGCAGCAGCTCTGCAAACGCTTCCGGGGTCAAGCACATCTCGCATAACCGTCTGACACCTGTGAGGGCTCCCTAACGGAAGCAAGGAGGGCTCCAAAGAACCGTTTTTATTATGATTTGTTTCTAAATGCGTTCGGCACAAAAATTGAAGTTATATAAAAACGAACATGCTTCTAGCATTACATTCAGGAACTCATGGACTCATTTGCAGATGTGTACATAGACTATGAACTCATTGCATGCAATGCCCCTATGGCACTCAATGCACAATATTTTTCTCTATGTCATGATTCCAATTATCCACGAGATGCCCCCTAAACGAATGTCTGAATGATTATCGATAAAGCAGCGAGTCGAGGTCTTGCCCTGCGGTAACCTGCTGCGCGCCCAATTGGCGTATTTCCAAACTGTTGACCAATATCAATGAATTATTGTGTAATTATAATTGTATGTAATTAAGCGCCCAGATCCCTCTGGGTTAGGTGCGCTATACAAATGTCAAAATAAATGAATACATGCATAAACAACTAAGTCCACCGGATAAACGAATGCCAACAAGACCTGCACCTGGTTTTACCACTGGGTCAAGGCTATGTGTCCACTCTCAATTTTTCCAATTGCAATTGAGGCCGCCGAGCCATTTAAATAGGTGAACTAACCCAAAGCAATTCCTGCCCAACTGTGACAAAGATTCTGCCTTGCATTAATACCAGGAAGAGTAGAGGCTGAAGCGCCTACTTGGCCTTCACACATCTGCAAACCAAGAGCCAACACAGTCTAAAAGGTAAAATAAGCACAGTTGAGAGATGTCTCCTCAGCCTCTTGTGGGAATGTGAGCCGAGAAGGCTATATACTCTCAAGAGGGTTGTTAATGTGGTTCAATAGCAACCCAAACAGTGAGGTATAACAGCCGTATGCAAGAAAAAGTAATTAGAAAACCCAACATAACCCACCCCTCAGAAAAGAAAGGACACACAATACGCAAAGATAGCAAGACTCAGCACTCTGGGTAATGCATCCAGGGTGAAAGGCAAACACTAGCCACAATGGAGCTCATTATGAGTTTGGCAGTGCAGGAAAAAAGTGGCGGCAATTCCCTTTCCAGACCCGCCAAATTACTAGTTTTGGCAGAAATTATCACTGGCAAAATAACCGAAGGGTAATTCGACCCATTTTTGGAAGAAAGGAGGAGGATTTACCTCAAGAATAATGCTGGAGGTGATTCCTCCATCTTTCCTCCAAGAATTGGTAGAATTACCACTCAGTAATTCTGCCTGTAGTAATTCCACCAGAAATCCCCAGTGCAGTCCTATGGACTGCATTAATGGAGAGTAACACCGCCCTACCACCACTTGTAATCCCGTGGTAAACACACAGGACCAAGTGGTGGTAATAGTAAATGATTTTGGTGGTAATATGGTGGAATTACCACCAAATTACTGCCAAACTCGTAATGAGGCCCAATGTTTTTAAAATGATATGTTCTTGGGTGCAACAAGGATCAAAGGACCGCTCTGGAATAAACCATCACGTGAACAACTCGCCATACTCATTAGTGCCAACAATGGCTTTATCAGCGTTATAAAACGTCTCCGACGTGGCGGTAAAGACTTCTCAATGCAAAAAGCGCACATAACCGCCAACGACAGGCACCTTCTCAAGAGTTCAGAAGTTTTCAATGCGAATAATGACACCACATTGCAATTCAATGTGCGGTTTGACAGACAGTTGCACTTCGCTCGTCGTGGACGGGAAGGTCAACGACTGCTTCCTGTTCATGCTCTTCAGATTGTATCAGTTGAAAATCGAAAGAAATATGCTACAATGTGAGGGTGAATGCATGAAGCCCCCAATCACCCTGACTGTCCTGCAAAATGTCTTTCACTGTATATTTCCAAACTACCACCAGGTGCTCCTTGTTTCTTTGTCATGGCATGTGCTTTCAAAGCAAAAGAGTATACATCTGAAAATGTCTGGTACCAAACGTCCTCTGGGGAGGAACACTCTTGTCAATTTCATGCCCAAAATGTGCAAACTCCTAATCTACCTACTATTTACACAAGTCATTCTATTCGCGCAACATCTGTCCAACTCTTAGCCAATGCCGGTTTAGAGGCAGCCCCAAAGGGTCATAGAAGTGCCTCGTCTATTGATAGCTACTGGAAACCCACCACAACATTATGCTACGCTCGGGCTAATAACTCGGGCCCGGGCGGCATTAACCGACTGGTAATGCCCCGCCCACCTCGGGTTCTATTGCTACAGTGGCTACATCAGAGGCGCATCTGGGGGGGGGGCAGAGAGGCTATAGGCCTGGGTATTTTGGTTGTAGACCCGGATAGAAGCTCAGGGACTACAACCTAAAGGATAGCTAGCCCCGAGTCCCGACAGTCCTAACATTAGCATAGCCCCAGATCGTTTCCAGACCTAGCAACACCCCTGGGCTACATGTTCTGCATGTGAGAGGGCCTTTTACATGTTGCAAGATGACGTTTGGCTTCAGCACCCTTCACTTCTAACTACAACTGTGCAACACTGACATGACACGAGACTGACTCTGCACAGCGCAACACTGACATGACATGAGATTGACTTTGCACAGCGCAACACTGACATGACACGAGACTGACTCTGCACAGCGCAACACTGACATGACACGAGACTGACTCTGCACAGCGCAACACTGACATGACACTAGACTGACTCTGCACAGCGCAACACTGACATGACACGAGACTGACTCTGCACAGCGCAACACTGACATGACATGAGACTGACTCTGCACAGCGCAACACTGACATGACACGAGACTGACTCTGCACAGCGCAACACTGACATGACACTAGACTGACTCTGCACAGCGCAACACTGACATGACACGAGACTGACTCTGCACAGCGCAACACTGACATGACACGAGACTGACTCTGCACAGCGCAACACTGACATGACACTAGACTGACTCTGCACAGCGCAACACTGACATGACACGAGACTGACTCTGCACAGCGCAACACTGACATGACACTAGACTGACTCTGCACAGCGCAACACTGACATGACACTAGACTGACTCTGCACAGCGCAACACTGACATGACACGAGACTGACTCTGCACATCGCAACACTGACATGACACTAGACTGACTCTGCACAGCGCAACACTGACATGACACTAGACTGACTCTGCACAGCGCAACACTGACATGACACGAGACTGACTCTGCACAGCGCAACACTGACATGACACTAGACTGACTCTGCACAGCCTAACAGACGTCTGTGCTGAAAGTAAACCTTTCACATCGCTGTGAACTCTCTGCTAAATACTGTCTGCACTCAGGGGGAAGGTCTTCAGTTGAGAGCCTGATCGTTTAACGGCGCCCTGCTTGTTGACAGTGTGGGAGTTAGAAGGTTAGATTCCTGTGTTTTCTCCTGTGTTTTATAAAAACGTTCGGCAGTTAATGGTTTTGACACCTTTTCTCCTACACATTTGCACTCCGCAGAGCAAATGATGAACATTTGGCCGGGCAGAGCCGCCTACGCGCATGTCAGCGCGTAGCGGCTCCCTTCTGTCAAATTACGATTTTTAAGAACATGAGCTCCAGAGTGTGTGTATTTGCCAATCTACCGGCGGTCCTGTTTTTAGTATTATTCCCTTTTATAATAGAAATGCCTTTTGCTGGTTTTTTGGCTCTAATCAGGAGCCGGATTGCTATGCGACCGAAATGTTAACTACTTGTTTTCCCATTTTGAAACGCACGTGGCCTTTCGACTCTGCTCCTGCGACAGAGAAATTGTCTTTGCAACTTAGACAGATCACTGCAAGCCTTACTCAGACTTCACCGAGTCTCAACCAGGATGCCTAAGAGTGACACTCAACCATGGCAAAATACAAGTCCTGGGGCCAGATTACAGAAGCTTTGCACCGGTGCAAGTGCAAAGTTTGCACGGTATTTGCACTAGGGCTAAGTTTGACCTATTTCTTAAAACTCTGGGCCATATTAGAACATTATTGCACCAGACAAGTGCAGTTTGGCATGGTGTAAGCACCAAGGCAAGAATTACACCAGTCCAAAAAAGATGGATTTTCGATGCATTTTTGA
Organism: Ambystoma mexicanum; assembly: GCF_040938575.1. Taxonomy (NCBI): domain Eukaryota; kingdom Metazoa; phylum Chordata; class Amphibia; order Caudata; family Ambystomatidae; genus Ambystoma; species Ambystoma mexicanum. Next base: position 77,981,444 of record NC_090925.1, read on the forward strand.
ACCAGGGCAAAGTTCCCCTAGTGCTAATGCTATTGTATTAGCACTAGGGCAAACTTTGCCCTGGTGCAAAAAGACAGTGAACGGATATCTTGTTTGCACCAGGGAAATGTGTGCCCTAATGCTTATAACATGCCAAAATGCACTTGTCAGGGTGCAATGGTTTTCTAATATTTCCAAGTGTTTTTGGAAACAGGGCAAACTTTGCCCTAGTGCTAATACCGTACAACTTTGCCCTTGCACCGGTGCAAAGTTTCTGTAATCTGGCCCCTGGTGCGCGTCACAGGAGGAAATGCACCCACTATTGAGATGGAAACCTCTTCATAAGTGGCCAAACAAATTCAACAGTCTTTTGACCAGCCCCCTGGACCTAGGAACTGCTAATGAAGTCACTGGCCAGCAAATGCCTCTTCCTCGCATGTAGAACACGCACAGCCTCCACCGTTCTGTGAATACTTAACAGCCGTGCAGTAAACAACAGCGGTAAAACAGAGGTAGCTCTGTTACCAATGCATTACTGAACCACTGTATGATAGGGTTGGCAGTGAATTGGAGGGAAAACCTCCAGCAAAATGTTGGCGGTAATTCTGCCACCTTTCTGCCCAGAAAAAATTAGTAAAGTACATCTGAAAAATCAGCAGGATTACCGCCTGCGGTAATTGCACAGAAATCCCCATGGAGTACTATGGATGCCAATAAATGGGGACTCACACCTACCACCAATCCGCAGTAATTCCATTGGACCAAAAGTCAGTAACGGCAAATCCGCTTGGTGGTAATGAGGTGGATTTACCACTGAAATACCACCAAACATGTAATAAGGCCTTTAGAGTGTGCACGGGGGTTCTATAGAAGGCCTTCTAAAGTTAAGGCAGCTGCCAGAGTACGGTTACCATCATACAAAAGGAAACCCATCATAGCAGCACCCACACTCTCCAGTGGGTGCCAGTCAAGCCCAGGGTTTAATTCAAGTCACTCACTGTCACCGACGGGACTCTACACGCCTTGAGGCTAGAAGTCATCCAAAGTAAAATGAGGCAGCAGAAAGGCAACAGGACAGTAACTGGTGTTACTGGTGCAGCCAGACTGCAAAGACAAATGCCGGGGAGGCGCCTCATTCTCGGCCAGGACAAGGGAAACTGACCCAATCAATGCCTACGGGCATCTGCACATGACAGTCTGCCATGCATGGCAGAGAGTGCCCCAGGAGCGGCAGGAAGCCTGTGATTCAACCAGATGCCAGAGGCAGCCCTGCAAAGATGCACCCACCAATGGCGGAGCCAAGCCTGGAGCTAGAATCAATGAGAAACTATCACAATTAAAAGAAAGGCTTAGCACCCAGCAAAGATACCAAAGCACCCCTTAGCATTCTTCATCCCACTGGTAGGTCTCCCTTTTAGCATCCTGCCTCCTCGTACTCGTACTGGTGAATTCGAGCAGCCAATCACAGAAGAATCCTTCTCCGACGTGTTGAACGGACCTTACATATAGCTCCCAGCCTCCTAGCCTAACCAGCACACACTGTACCTACCTAGCAGAGGCAGTGATTGCTACCAGCCCTTTAGTCATACACTGCTCACATACACCAGCCATCCCCCAATATTCCCACACCTTAAAGGGGGTGACCTGTGCCGCAGCGACGTGTGACCTCTGAGAGGGTATTTCACTGGCCCTGGTGACCAGCAGGCAATCAGCATTGCAGGACTAGCCAGGGCACCCCTTTGCTCTCTCCCAGACTTTCAATTACATGCAAAAGACCAATGCATACAATGATTTGCATCTCCGAGGGATTTGAGTAACGGACAGTGCAGGAAACATCTGTCATTTCGGTGTAGCACTCAAACCAAATTCTTTTTTCTTACTTCAAGATTTAGGTTTTTGTGCAATCTTTCGTAAAATAAACTGAATGGGAGCCAAAGCTGACAAATTATAAATTCTTTTTTTTAAAGCCATAGGCGACTTACCTCGAGGTAGCAATGGCACATGGTAGATGTGTGACATCAGACTCGCACACACATGCCAAACTTCACAGAACGTACATTGTTATCACCAGCTATGGACTTGGCTGTGTGACCTCTGACTTGGACGAAAGAGAAACCAGGCAGCTCTGAACAGAAGCAGGCTCTGGATGAAAGGAGAGGGCGGTAGCCAGGCTCACGTGAGAGGAAAGTGGGGAGAACTGAGCAGGATGAAATGAGAGGCCAGTCTAGCCAGCCTCACATGAGAAGAGGGAGGAAAGAACCGAATAGGATGAAAGGAGCGAACAGCATCGATCTCTACATGAGAAAAAGGGGGGGGGGCGGTTTGGGATGAGAGGCCTGGACAGTAAACAGCTCTGGGAGAAAGAAAGATGACAGCAAATAGCCCCAGGAGGGGGCAATCTTCACAAAGCTGCCCAGGCTGCAGAGTGTGCACATTCCACCCAGGTAAAGTCCTTCTAATGATCCTACTGCACAGGCGGTCTTAAATAAGGCAGCTGAAGTTGCATGGCACAGCTGTCCGCCCCCTAAGGATCCCCACAGCTGGACTGGACAGGTGCCACAGCAGCAGAACTGCTTCATTAAATGCTCGCACCGTTCATCAGCAGGAGACCGGGTCTCGCGCAGTGTCATTAGCAGCGGGTGACGTCACCCAGCAGCAGCTCTGCAAACGCTTCCGGGGTCAAGCACATCTCGCATAACCCTCTGACACCTGTGAGGGCTCCCTAACGGAAGCAAGGAGGGCCCCAAAGGACCGTTTTTATTATGATTTGTTTCTAAATGCGTTCGGCACAAAAATTGAAGTTATATAAAAACGAACATGCTTCTAGCATTACATTCAGGAACTCATGGACTCATTTGCAGATGTGTACATAGACTATGAACTCATTGCATGCAATGCCCCTATGGCACTCAATGCACAATATTTTTCTCTATGTCATGATTCCAATAATCCACGAGATGCCCCCTAAACGAATGTCTGAATGATTATCGATAAAGCAGCGAGTCGAGGTCTTGCCCTGCGTTAACCTGCTGCGCGCCCAATTGGCGTATTTCCAAACTGTTGACCAATATCAATGAATTATTGTGTAATTATAATTGTATGTAATTAAGCGCCCAGATCCCTCTGGGTTAGGTGCGCTATACAAATGTCAAAATAAATGAATACATGCATAAACAACTAAGTCCACCGGATAAACGAATGCCAACAAGACCTTCACCTGGTTTTACCACTGGGTCAAGGCTATGTGTCCACTCTCAATTTTTCCAATTGCAATTGAGGCCGCCAAGCCATTTAAATAGGTGACCTAACCCAAAGCAATTCCTGCCCAACTGTGACAAAGATTCTGCCTTGCATTAATATCAGGAAGAGTAGAGGCTGAAGCGCCTACTTGGCCCTCACACTTCTGCAAACCAAGAGCCAACACAGTCTAAAAGGTAAAATAAGCACAGTTGAGAGATGTCTCCTCAGCCTCTTGTGGGAATGTGAGCCGAGAAGGCAATATACTCTCAAGAGGGTTGTTAATGTGGTTCAATAGCAACCCAAACAGTGAGGTATAACAGCCGTATGCAAGAAAAAGTAATTAGAAAACCCAACATAACCCACCCCTCAGAAAAGAAAGGACACACAATACGCAAAGATTGCAAGACTCAGCACTCTGGGTAATGCATCCAGGGTGAAAGGCAAACACTAGCCACAATGGAGCTCATTATGAGTTTGGCAGTGCAGGAAAAAAGTGGCGGTAATTCCCTTTCCAGACCCGCCAAATTACTAGTTTTGGCAGAAATTATCACTGGCAAAATAACCGAAGAGTAATTCGACCCATTTTTGGAAGAAAGGAGGAGGATTTACCTCAAGAATAATGCTGGAGGTGATTCCTCCATCTTTCCTCCAAGAATTGGTAGAATTACCATTCAGTAATTCTGCCTGTAGTAATTCCACCAGAAATCCCCAGTGCAGTCCTATGGACTCCATTAATGGAGAGTAACACCGCCCTACCACCACTTGTAATCCCGTGGTAAACACACAGGACCAAGTGGTGGTAATAGTAAATGATTTTGGTGGTAATATGGTGGAATTACCACCAAATTACTGCCAAACTCGTAATGAGGCCCAATGTTTTTAAAATGATATGTTCTTGGGTGCAACAAGGATCAAAGGACCTAACCAGTCTGTAGGGCCCAAAAATGAACAAATGGGCAGTTAGCAGTCAATAATGCCTTGTTGCGCTTCTTGGTGGTTCGACAGTGCCGAACTATGCTCCGAGCTGTTGTGCGCGCAGTTCAAGTCACGTTCGGTTGGAGCAAGTTGTGTTAATCCAAGCAGCTCATTGACGTCGAGTCAGGTCAAATGCAGTGTTTGAAAGATGCAGGTTCGAGCATTCATTATGTTTGGTTTGAGGTCGAGCCATCTCGAAATGTGTGGTAACCTCCTCTCGGTAGGGTCGGCAACGGACGCTGATATGGTACGAGTAGAAGGCCAAAGTCAGTTCTATGCGGTAATCGTGATGCTAATGTGTTTGGTTCAACAAAGCGGCAGTTCGAGGTGAAGCCGAGTCTAGTTATTTTGTACCTGAGGGTTCGAGTCGGCGAGTGACCCCGCAGCAATTCGAGTCAAGGAAGTGCAATAAACAGTTGTTTTCGAGCAGAGCAGGTTGCGGGTTCTGCAAGGTACGATGTGATGCAAGCACCCTGATTTGAAGGGTTTGGTTGAGTGTCAAAGGCTGCACTGGTGCATCCAGTGGTTCAAAATGTGGTTAACCTGGTTCGAAATCATTTAGAACAATTTGAGGCAATGTAAACCTGCTTTCTTGGCTCTCATGATGGTGTGAATCACAATCCAGGATTCAAGGAGCACATTATTGCTTGTTCTCATGCTCCCAAAAAAAACAGGGTAGAATGACAGACAACTGCAGGGGTCCTTCAACATAGTGAGGTTCTGGGTACCGTTCTGACTCACGGAGAGGAAGGTCTTGGTCAGCACAGTCGTTAAGCCCCACTGGTCCCTGGGGATGGTTAGGGGTCAGAGCTTCCCTCTGCCTTGGACACTCTTCACCTCACTGGTGGAGGACGTTGGAAAGATCAACTCTCCCAACAGCTGTCCAACGAATGATTTCCCAAGTGTTTGTCCAAAACTGAATGAAATAATTATTGGAGACTCCTTCTTTAATAGGCAAACGCCTGGAAGTGATTGGACTAAATCTATCCTGCTTAAGGGGTCCAGTACCTATTCATAGAGCAAGGGGAACAGAAGGAATGATTGAGGCAGAGAGAAACAAGATGGTGGAACTACCTGTAGCTGTAAAGAGCACTCACTGTCTGCCCTAACCCCATCCCATTCCCTTCTCAATAAGATTAAAGGCTCTTTTTGTATGCTGACCCTGGGGTGATGCTAAGACTTATGTGAATGGATGTTTCCTTTTATACCTGTCCCCAGATCAGCTTCTGTGGAGTGTCTGTCTTACTGGAGAGGGTGTCCTCTGCCCTCACAAAGGAACACTGGGATGCAACCCCCAAAGCTACAGTCTTGCTTAGCATATTACCCTTTTAAAGATGTAATTACGCACATCATTTTATTAATTACTAAACATGTAAAAAGCTAGGGCTTCTACACTGTTGCCAGATGGCAGTTCCTCACTCTAACCTTTGCATGCTGTCACATTTGTGGGCTTCATCAGCTGGTTAGTGCCCATTGTAAAGAATAGGTGTATGAGCTCGGACAGTTTGGATCAACAATCCTGGGGATGCCTCTCTATACCGATTTCAATCAAAATGTATTAAGTGACATTGTTGCTCATGCTAGATTAAGCTGTGCCTGGTTTAACCTTTTCTCCAATAAATATCAGAAACTTAATTTTCCAGTTTTCTTCCATATTTTCACATTCCTTTTCCTTATCTAATCCCAAACAGCTCTAAATATGATAAATAGAGGTAATTATTCTTTATAATCTTTCCCCCTAGTTCACATATCCAGTTTCATGTGGACGGTTAAGCTTCCATCCTTTCTTCCGTTTGCGGGCTTCAACCTCCTCTATCCAATTGTCCCCCCCCCAGGTCATACCGCTGCTAGGTCCCAAGCCCGTTACGACTCCCCTTATTCGTCATACCCCTCTCCCCTTGTATGGAATGTATGAGGGTGGTTTCAAATCATTGGCCTTCGCCAGATCATTCAACAGTAGAGTCCACAGTATTGTTGACTCCGAGTCTTCAGTGTCTTCATCCCGCCCCCGTAGTATCGTCGCTTTGGCAATCCCCCACCTTCAGGCGGCCATTAGCCACCCAGATATTGTTGGACCTTGGGGATGCTTCCTCCCAATAGCCATCCGTCATTTGGCCAGTACGAGAAGAAAGTGTATCAGCTTGTTACGTTTTCTGTGCTTCTTCCCCCCCTGGGAGGGTCCCCCAAATACAAATCTTCAGGCTGTATTCTAAAATTGACCCCACCAATCTATTCACTTCCTCGATGACGTTATTCCAATACCTTGCAATGACCCTGCAGGTTCAAACCATATGCCAGAATCCTGCTGGACCCGTACCACATCTAGGACATTCATCTGAGAGACTAGCCTGCATGGCCTTCAGCCTAGACGGGGTCACATGTGCCCTGTGTACCAAGTTGAATTGGATCTGCTGGAACTGAGCGTTCCGTGAGACCTTCCGGATGGACTACCAGGCCGCCTCCCTAACTTATCCAAGATATGGTGCCCCATGTCCCGATCCCATTTCTCTTTAACCTTCAATGGCACTTTGGGTCCCCCGCCTGCCAGCCAACGCTTTTTTATATATGCGAAGTCCTAGCCGCCCGCCCCCGCTTGTCCTACCAGCACCTGTAGAAGCGGGCCTGATTCCGGCTCCTCTGGTATCTCTTCCCACAACTCTGCCATTCTGCGAACAATAGCCCCGTACACCAGAAACAAGCCCTTTTGGCAGGTCATCCTTAGAGGACCACTCCCAAATGTAAGTAGTTTACCCTCCTCAAACAAATCCCCCACCTTCTCACAACCCTTACTGTGAAGGTGCTGTATCCCCACCCGTGCTATAGCCAGTTGCAGTTTCCGGTCTACTCCCCAAGGGAAGCAGTCAGCGTAAATGCTCCCCAGTCCTTTTTTCCGGATGTATTTATTCCATGTTCCCCTTACTGCCTCAAACATGATCGAGGTTCTTTTGTTTCACATTGGATCCCACAGCAACTCAACTCCCTTCCTAGACGGTGGCAGTTCCCCTATCAAGTCCTTCAGAGTCCCCCCTGCCTGCCCCCATTCCACGACAGCCTGTAGCTGCGCCGCTATATAGTATTTCTCATAGTCAGGGAGACTCAGGCCGCCCTCGGCCCTGGACCTGCGAAGCGTTGCGAGTGAGACCCTCCTCCGCCCCGTGTTCCATAACAGCTCCCCCACCTTGCCATCTAGCATTTTAAAGAATGCCTTATTCACCACATAAGGTATGTTGATGAAAAGATAAAGCAGTCTTTGTAATGTCACCATTTTACACAGCGCCACTCTACCCATTAGGGAGAGCAGCAGTTCCTTTCAAAATTTTATCGAATCCCCAATCCTTGAGAGCGCCCTGCCCGTATTATAAGTAAATATCTCCTCCATGTCATGGAACACTTGTATTCCCAAATATTTGAAAGACTCAGTTTCCCATTTAATCCCTACCGCTGGCAGGTCCGATGCGCTGGAGTCCCGGAGCCCACCCAATGGGAACAACACAGATTTCCCCTTATTAATGCGGAGGTGGAAATTCTTCAAGATCTCGCAGAATTCCGGTAGAGTCTCCCGCGGGTTGGAAATATACAGCAAAAGGTCATCCGCATAAAGCGACAGTACATGTTGAACCCCTCCCACCTCTATCACTGCATCTGACATTTCCTGTCGCCGGAATTCCGCCAGCGGTACCAGCATGAGGGCAAAGAGGATCAGAGACGCTGCGCAACCCTGGTGGGTTCCCCTACCCAGCTCCCATTTCCTAAATAGCCAGTTATTCGTTCTAACCATTGCCATCGGTGTATTATACAGTAGGGCCAGCCACCTGCAGATGTTCTCCCCAAACCCAAACTTCCTCAAGACCCGTAACAACCACTTCTACTCAAGGGAGTCAAAACGCTTTCATAGCACCGAAGGAGGCCACCGCCAGTGCCTGTTTACGGGACGTAACCTGGTCCATAATGTGATGGAGGTGAGTTATATTGAGAGTCATGTTCCTACCCCTCACAAACCTGATTGGTCAGGGTGGATTAGATGTGGAGCCACTTTCGTCAACCTGGTGGCTAGTATATTACCCAGAATATTCCCATCCATGTTCAGTAAAGATATGGGGCGGTGTGACATACAGTCCAGTGGGTCCTTGCCCTCCTTTAGGATCACCGTTATTATTGCATTCCTCATGGATTCTGGAAGAATTCCCTCCTGCAAGGCCTCATCATACACCTTTTTTAATTTGGGGGCTAGAAGATCTCTAAATTCTGAATAAAATTAGATAGGGAACCCATCGCTAACCAGAGACGTACTCTTCCTCATGGAGCGCACCGCCCAGCAGATGCCATCCACCTCTAATGGGACCTCAAGCTCCGCCCTTAGTTCCTCCCCTAGTTTCGGTAGTTGGATCATATCCATCAAGTCTTCCACGTCCTTTTCAACATACCCGTTTTCACTTGTATAGAGGTCCTCATAGAACCCTCTAAATGTCTCATTGATCATTTCCTGCGTACCCACCATCTCCCCAGATTTAGTTTTATTAGGGTTATCCCCCTCCTTGGACCTTCGTGGTTTTTCAGCCATGCCAGTAGCTTTCCAGCCTTATCTACCTCACCATGTAGCTGGATGTCCCACTTATCACTATCAAAGTGTTGCAGGGCCATCAGTGTATTATGGTAATGCTCCAGGCATGGTGCTAACCTATCTCCAACTTGAGCCCCCGTTCCCGCTTCCTTATCCAGCCCGCCACCTGTTCCTCCATCTAACGGAGTGTCTCCTGCAGTCTCTTTCTCATCCTCACCATGATGGAGAGGCACACTCTCCGTATATTAGCCTTGAAGGCCTCCCAGAGTGTCCCCATCGAGCCCACCGAACCTTCATTCAACTCAAAGTAAGATTCAATCTCCTTTTGTAACTCCCATATGAATGCCCCATTCTTCAAGGCATCTCCCTGCATTCTCCATAGCCGGTGTGGGGATCTTCCACCTTTCCCTCTTAATTTAACCATCAGTGGGGAGTGGTCCACGAGGGTACTTCCTAGGTACTCCAGATCCTCAAATCGGCAGTAGTGTACTCTACCCGCCATCTGGTAATCTAAGTGTGAGTATTGTCTGTGAACCCCTGAATAGTATTAAAACCCCTTTTCCTCCCCGTGCTTCTCCCTCCATACCTCTATCTGGTCCAGATCTCCCATCACTTTGTGGAGGGACCTCGCCATTTGCGTCTTGCTCGGACCTCTTCCCCAGTTCCATCCAGGCACGGGTCTAAGTTGCAATTAAAGTCCCCGCCGCACAGTATAATTTCTCCACCATAAACCCCCGCCATACACTGAACTGAGAGGAAGTATTCTCCATCCTCTACGTTCGGGGCATAGGAATTCACTAAACAGATCCAATTGTCTTCCCATATTGCCACCAGCAACACTGTTCGTCCTACGTCGTCTTCCAAGACCTTTTCCACCTGCAACAAAACTCCCCCTGCCACCCAGACCAAAACTACCCTCACCTGGGTAGAGTAGGACGTCCCAAATAGCTGCCCACCCCACAGTCTCCCCATTCTCCCCAGATCCCCCTTTCCCATATGTGTTTCCTGGATCAAAGCCAGTTGTATTCCCTGGAGTTTCGGAAATTCTCCCACCTTCCACTTTTTCAGCCAAGAGCACAGCCACCTTACCTTCCAGGTGCCCACCTTCAAGGTTCTGGCTTCTTCCATGTTATTACCCTGGAGATATGTCCTAGCCTTCTATTAAGACGACCCAGGTCGCAGGCCGGTGCCCTGTCCCCCCCGCTGCACCTGAGCATCCGTACTATGCCCCTCTGCGGTGGTTTTCACCCCAGGTACCATGATCCCTTCCCTTTCCATCTCCACAAGACCCATGATACCCAATCCCAACTTGGTATCATGAACTGCCTGTCCCCCTTCCCCACTCCCCACCCCCATTCCCTCCTGTAATCTCCGAACTCTCCAACCTTAACATGTGGGCCACCCCCCCTCGGCATCCGACCCCGGCCATTCTAATCTAGGATTCCACGATGTGGCCCACCCACCTTTTCCCCTCTGCTCGTGGGTGACCGTCCATGGCGTTGTGTCAATGTGGGAAGGTACCACTGTCCCTCCCGTCATCACTTCTTCGATGCAGCTCCCCTTACGTGCTCCTCAGAACCCATTGACCGGTATCCGGTGTTCTGTGATCATTCTCGCCTTCCAGTCTCTGGTCATACTCCGAACATTCCTGTGTGGCACGTCTGTTACGCTCACCTGGTATCCACGTGGACGCCACCCAGCCAGCTGGTCACTGATGCCCTTCCTGATGGTTCCCCTGTGGTCTCGGTGTCAAGGGAATTCTGCCTGGAAAATGAAGACTATGTCAGGACTGGGCGACCAAGGTAAGCAGTTTAATCCCCCACCTCCTTATATTTCCAGCCCCTCCAGGTTCTCTTCTCACCTAGTTGCCGGAATCGGTGGGCTCTCCGTCCTGCTCTCTGGGCAGGGGCAGGTTGGCTTTTGTGGGCGCTGGCGGTCCAGTTACTTCACTGACTGCGGCCCTTGTAGTGTCTTTCAGGTAGGTCTTATTGCAATTAATGGCGTCGTATTTCTTGCATGCCTTTTGTCTGTTCTAATGTCTCTTTTTATCTCCTCTAGGGGCGTGGAGTGTCCACTCGGAGAACGGGATGTGCTGGTTCTCACCGGGAGATGAATAATGTCTTTCTCCTTTTCTCAGGTCCCTCGATCCGGGCGTCAAACTCCTCCAACAGAGATGCCCAGGAGCTGTGAGCAGAGATGAATGAAGATTGCAGGTAAGATTCTGCTGCTAACAATGTTTCTTTGTTTTTTCTGCAGGTCCGGAATTCGTCGGGTTCACGAGAAGCTGGACACGGTGAGCGTCACGGTGCTAGAAGCAAAGTAACGCAAAGCGTGAGTTCTTGTTCGGGTGTGGTTTAAATAGCCACTGTAAAGTAGTCCAGGTAAAGTAGTCCCTAGGCCACCACACCCAAAGCACTAAACCGCATAGCTCGGTTCTAGGAACCCAGCTATGTGGATGCCTCCATGTTGGCTGAAAGCCTTAATAAAGTAGTCCCTTAAGCAGATGCCTCTCCCAACTGATGAGCCTGGCGTCAAAGGCGCCAGGACTGGCCCCAAGAGGGCTTGAAAAGTGGAAGTCTGGCCTTATTAAATATCCGAGCCCTGATTCCACCTGGCTGGTGGGCTTGCCAGTGGGGGTCAGGGCTGAGGGTCGTGACAACGTCATGAGGCAGTCGCATCTCCTCCGCTGTGGGCGTTGCCACTATGTGATGATGTGGCTAGCCAGTCCCACACTTCATTCGCGAGGTGAAAAACCATGACTTTCCCCTAACAGAACCTTAAACTTGGTTGGAAAGAACATCATGTATTTTAAGTTGAGCTCCGGAAGCCGACGTCTCACCGCATAGAAGTTTCTCCTCTGACGCTGCACTTCCAGTGTGGAGTCTGGGAAATGTGCAGCTTTGTGTTCACTATTTCGTAGAAGCCTACTCTGCAGGTCTCTTGTAGAATGGTGTCCCGATCCCGGAAATTCATGATTTTGGCAACTAACACTCTCGGTGGGGCGCCGGTTGGCAGAGCACTTCCCGGCACCCTGTGTTCCCTCTCTATGGTAAAGAACTTAGACAGACCTTTGATGCCCAGTACCTTCAGGATCAGGTTCTCCACAAACAGCTCGGCACTGGGACCCTCTTCTCTCTCGGGCACTCCAACAAGACAGATGTTGCAACACCTGGAGCGGCCCTCCACATCCTCTGCTCTTGTTTCCAGGGCCCTGGTCACCCCCAACAGGCCTGCCACCTGGTTCGTGAGATGTTGAATATCATCCTCAGTGCTGACCCTCTGCTCCACTTCCATCACCCTTTCACATACTTTCCGGAGGTCCGCTCTCACCAAGGTGACATCCACTTCTACTTCCTTAATGCTCTCCTGTTAGGGCAATCTAGAGGCCTGTATTGCCTCAATCAGTGAGTCCAGTGTCCTTCTGCTCCCCTCCCCTCCTGATGGTGTTTCTTCCACTGGCCGTTCTGGACCATCTCACCTCTAGGACTTGTCCCTTATCTCTGCGTATTTGTCCATATGTTGCTGGCCCTTAACCATGTTGGTGGCCGCAGTCATGGCTCAGGGGATGTAGATGTGTCTCTCTGGTCCCACTTGTCCTATGGTGTCCTTGCCGCCCGCACTCTACCTCTCCACGTGTTTGGCTCCTCAGGGTCAGTTCGCTCTGTGCCGCTTGCGGAGCAGGATATTCGGTAGCTATTTACCCTGCTGCAGTGCCTACCAATTGTTCTTGTGGGGGATATCCCAATGAGCTCCTCATCCCCCACCGCTAGATTTGCCTCCCTGTCTAGGTTAGCCCTCCTTGCTGCGGTCGCACCACTCTCTGTCTCACTTTGTAGTGGTGCTGACCGGTTGGGAGAGTCCACCCCTCTGGACCGGCACTGTGCTTCTGTTCACCCACGTGTGTGGACTGTCCCTTCTCTTCCTCCCCCTCACGGGGTTGACCAGACCACAGGCTCCGGGGGGCTACAAAGTCACAGTGGGACCCTGGGGGCCTTTCCTATTATCTTCACGAAGTGTGGACCCCCGATCTGCTCCAGGGAGGATGCAGTGTCTCCTGCCGCCACGGCAAACACCCTTAGTCTGGCCCCGCGGCTTGATGCCGCTCCACGGCACAGCTCTTATCGGGTGGCCATTGCCTCTCCCGCCAAGGGGGGGATTTTCGGTTGATCAGGCTCTCTGGCTCACCTCCCAGTTGTGCCGCAGGGGCTCCTCACTCCTCGATGCTCACCTCTGCAACACTGCCAGGTAGGGCTGCTGTCTTCACCCATGTCCCTGAGTTAGGGCTGCTCCTCTGCGGTCTACCAGTACTCGCACGGCCGCACTGCTGCCTGTATTTTCACTGTCCTCATGTTCTTTCGGGGTCCTACCTGGCTCTGGCAGTGATCTCCACCTCCAGGGCCAGCACCAGTTTCTGCGCACCTTACGGCTGGAATGGACCACCCAATCAGCAGCAGCTGGTCCCACCATTGCCCTGGAGCATCCAATGGCTCTACTCCATGGCTAGAGAGTATCCGCCGGTTTCTCTCGATGCGCGGGAATGAGTTATTCAGTGGCCCGCTCCTGGGTGGCCATGGACTCTCTCCTGACCCTCTCAACGGGGTCCGGTGGTCATCTTGGAATTCGGAGCTTGATTTGTTGATACACCCCCCGCCACTGCACCGTTCAAGGGGGTTCTCTTTCCCCTTTAGCTTCAGTCGAGCTCGGGAAATATTGATGGGTTCTGCCACAGAATTTCAACAGGACAGGGCTGGTGGTGCAGGAGCTCCCAAGATCTATGACTCCATAGCCTGCCAGCTGCATACAAAGAGTCTTGAACTTCATCCTTGCAGCCATCGAGAGCCAGTGGAGAAATGTCAGGATAGCACAGTGAGAAAAAGTTCTGGAAAACAGATTTTGTGTTATTTTGGTGGCTGAAACTGGGTCTAAAAAGGGTGGGGGTGGAATAAAGTTGATATGGAGCTGTTTTTATAGGTGTGAAAAAGGTGTGCAGGTGCTATGGTGTCTGCAGACCCCATAGTAGTACGTGGACCCTCACTTGCCATCCGGGTCTTATAAGGATGTTTGGCATGGAAAGAGGCCATTGTGGGACTCATAGGTCTCAACCTTTCGCAAATGCTTGGAGGGTGAGAACCTGGGTTGGACCCTGGAGGTGGTGTCCGGTGTTAGAGGAAGTGACATCACAGGAAGGTATGCACAATGAATCCCAATATTACTAACTAGGGTGCTGCCACACTAGGCCCTTTTGCATGAAACCATTGTACCAAGTAAATGCAGTTAAGAAAGAATGCAAACGCATGTTAATTCCGCAAAGTTCATTTTTTTTCCCTGGACGTGCACCTGCCTAAAAATAAATGTACAACTGTCACAAGAAACCAACTGTACTCACATGATTTTCAAACTCGAAGTAGTTGAACAGAGGCAGTACGTCAATCTTGAGACTTAAGCCTATATTAAAAAAATGATTCCCTGGGCAGATTGCAAGTCAACTACCTTAGTTCTTATGCTTCAGGTTGTTTGTTCGTTTAGCCTTTTTGGCTAGCTCTATCAAATCATTGTTTGGCTTCAATCTGTGGCAAGGTTGTGAGGCTTCATTGGTGTGTAATTTTACTTGTATAATTGACAATAGTGTTCTGGACAGATCTAAGCTGCTTCTTGATTCTGTTTTGTTGTTTCGTATCATGGAGAACTCCCTTTCTTCCTGAGCATTTGAATGAGGCAAAACTAAAATCAGGAGTGCCACTTTACCAAGATGAGGGAAGAGTTTTAATTTAGTAAACCTCACCCAGATTGTGTCCATCCTTTCAAGTGGCTCATCAATGTCTTTATTTGACAATTCCTAGGGAATTTCGTCATCAGCCAAAAGCTGATACTCCACAAACTCATTGTGAATGAGATATCTGTCATAATTCTTAAAAAGGTGTTTGTACCGGTCTACAAAGTATTCAACAGACTCAAAGGAAACCATTTCCCTCCTTGTCACATCAACCAGCCTTGCTTGCTTTAGCAGGTCTCATTAAACGGCAGTTTGTGCAAAGCATTGGATGCTACTGCTTCGTAGAACCTCCGACATGCTGCAAAAAAAACACAGTTTGTCTTTGCATGATATCACCACCTTCAAACAGTTTTGGCAGTGAAGATTGTGTTGATGCCCCATTGAATAAGCGGTCAACACTTTGCTGGTTTTTTGGGTCCTGATATGCAACGCTTACTGGACAATCGGTTGCTTTAATTACAGAAATAAAAAGATAATGAGAAAAAAATCTTGTTGACAAAAGAACACATAGTGTTATAAAGTAGATGAACCGTAGGCTCTTCTCGCTGTAGAAATGTATTGGCCTGCTCATAAATTGGCAGTACTTGTGAAAAGAAGAGCAGAAATATTTCAGTCATTGGACCACTGAATCAATCTTTCAAACGCTGAAACTTCCTATTGGCAAGATCCATTGACATAAAACAGTTTTTTAGGGCTGGATACTGCTGGTAAATTCGTGACACTGTTTTACCTGAACTAAGCTACCTTGTCCCAACATGCTTCAACAAGTCTTTATATGTAATGTCTGTAAACTCACAAACCTCATTACATTCCCCTCTACGTTGTGTGCTTTTATCGAAGTAGTAAAAAACCTCTCGGCCCTGCTTCCTCCACAGGTTGGGGAATAGAATCTGGTCTGTGCAGTGCTATTCGCCCCCCTCAAGAAATTGATATTCTTGTTAATGTATGGCACTTAAACACATATTTTAAGACTTGCTTTGTTGCTTACGAATGTAGAATTCTGCTAGACTGACATTGTTGGTCAATTCAAAAGTATCTTGAGTTCTTAGGATCACACTCACACACAAACACTTTAGTTAAGAAGTGAATCTGGGATTCTAACCCACTCTTCAATTTAGCCACTTAACCACACTCTTTTTGAGATTTATGTGGTACACATATTGGCTATCTGGAACTTCAATAATACTATCTTACAGTGATTACTTGCACAACATACAAATCACATAGTTAAGCAGCCTGGCATCATGTACATCCTTATAGAACATGTCATTGTTTATGTGTAAAGCACTTATACACAAGTGAAGTGCTTCAGAGCGCTTCAAGGTGGGAAGGGAACAAGGGAATACAGTCATCATTCTTAGGCCTTGACGATTACGAATGATCAAACAACAATAGCTATAATACTAGTCCAGAGGTAAATCTACTAGTGAAGCGCTTAATAAAAAGTGAGGGGAGAAACGGGGGATGTGGGAGAGGAAAATACAGATCAATAAACTACAATCCTGGCCTGGCGACATTTCAGATTTTTTGGTGGGTGGACACCCAATGCACCTATGAATGAGTATTTCAAGCACAACTAAGCTAGGGAGGGGAGACAGCGTGAGGACTGGACAGACAGACTTGCAAGGCCTAGAAAATTCAAGTCAAGGTCGTGCAAGTGCACAGAATGGAAGGTACGAGGGAGACAAGTGTGGCACGTCCAGCACGTGAAGCCAAATCAATACTATTGCTTAATTTCCACAACCTGAATGGAAATCTACAAGCTGGGAATGCAAAACAATGCAAGTGTTTAACACACACTAAAAGAAATTGCAGTAAGGTACCTTGGGCATAGAGATTGTTTCTCACACCTTTGAAAGGTTATTTATCACTTCTCCAAAGAAAGGAATTCACTGTGTAAGAGGGTGCTGAAGCAGTGGACATGGGGCATTTTTGCCACTAATAGCAATGGGGATGGAAATTGTAATATTATGCAATCAGTACTTGGGATCTATGGAATAATCAGGTTCTGTACAGCCAATTCGACACAGGAGGCCTGTGCCGGGTGTTGCATAGTGCGTTGTCACCAGTGGCGTACCAAGCAGGGTGGCAGGGGGGCAAGCTGCCCCTGCACAGGCTCTTTTGAGAGCTTGACCAGGAATTTTGTCAGCGGGCCACTTCTCCCGTTCAGCACCTCAATGAGGATGCCCGACGGGAAAGGTGTCCCGCTGGGAGGACAATGTGTGCTGAGCAATTCCTGCTCAGCACGCTCATGGTCCTGGCAGCAGGACATCTTACCCTTTCTGAACAGGAGCGGTGTCCTGCTGCCAGGACAATGTCCCAAGGAGCTCCGGGCAGCAGAGGAGCTCTCACGTTGCTCTGTGTCAACAGAACATTTCAATGTGAGCCATTAGGCACTGATGGGAGGGGCGGTACAATTAGCAAGGACGTGTGTCCCTTTGGAAATGTGCATGGGAGGGAGTGATCAGCAGTGGGAAGGAAAGGGTGCATAATGTTGCACTCTTTCTTTATTGTAACACCGTGCTTAATACCTGAGTGAAATAATGACTATGGCTTTACCCAAGGGGGATTTGTTAGGCACACATTAACCTACATGATGCTATTGTGACTTTGCATGCAGGATGGGGAGAATAAAACCAACGACATACTCTTATTGCTCAACATATTTCTATGATGATGTATGTAATGTAAAGCTAATTATGAAAGGCATTTTTACAAATAAAGTATGATTTAAGCACATGAAATGCAAAGGGAAACCTTAATAACTATCTATATCAACTAAACCTTTGAAGACGTGGTCAGTTGCTTAAAATATCAACATCCCAGTTCCACCATTTAACCAAAGTGTGTGATCCTTGGTAGATCTGCAGCTCTGTAAGTGTTTTACACTGTAAGTGTTTTACTTCAGAGCGTATGTTAATATATCATGCTGTTATTTAAATAAAGCCTGACTATAGAGTTACTCCATATATAACAATCATGCAATTCAGGTATTTTGAACCACAATATTTGCCACTTGGCTTACTTATGACAACGTATTCTAAAGTCTACTTCCATGGTGCCCCCAAGTATCAAAGACTGATGCGAAGTCTGTTTCTGTGAAGTCACTTCTGTTGGTGCAATCCATATGCAAATTAGGAGGTTTGTATGTATTTTGCCACCCAGCACCTGGACAGAGCTCTTTTAGATGAGTTCCCTGCATCTGTAATGATTTGCGGTTTTATTTTTTTTGTTATGTGTGAAAATGCCATCTGCCACTAATGTTACCGAAAAGGTAGATTGGGGAAGAGGTAGGCGGTTTGTGGGTGCGAATGAGACCATATGGAATTGCGTGCACTGCATTTGGGGGGAAGTAGCAGGACTTTTTTCGCCCCCAACTCTTGCAATACTGCATACTCCCCTGGTTGTCATATGGTAAGCTTAAAATATTAATATGTACATCTCAGAAATGTATTTGAAATTTGAAAAACTGGCCAGACATTCACTCTCTCTGGCCACTGAGAGAATTCCGATGAGAATGACGAGTTGTTTGCTACAGAGCGCAGAGGAAGCATACACACCTGCACTGATTCGTTTTAGCTCTCGAGATATTGATACATTGGACGAGGTGGTCGGAGACGGACCATTATTGCCTGAAATGGTGTCCATTTTAGCCGAGATTTCATGTGGTCTGTTTAGCGCTTCACTCTGCAGGTTAAGACATACGTTTAAAAGTGAATTGAGGACAGTTTTCCTATTTTTTCTTAATAATCTTGTTAGCAGATAAAGCACAGTTATGTCCGACTTGCATCTTGCTTCGCAGCTGATATTTCCTAGAAACTGCAAGCATGCTCAAACCATATCAAAGTGAAGAGAGTTATTACCGTTTCCTGAAGTAGTAGTAATACATCCTCCACTTCAGAAGGGCCTATGCCATGGAATGCACGACGAGCGCAGAAGCCGAATTCAAAGGCAGCATTAGCCTCTATTCTGTAAGACTAGTGCAGTCTGTGCAGATTCCTGGCACAGCGTTAGTTCGGGCAGCAGCATTAGAGTGAAGCAGCCGGTCGGATCCGAGGCACTCACAGCTAGTGTGCGTACGTAGCCGAAGGTCAGGCAAAATGCTTGCGGGACGCAGCACCGCACGCTTGCCTGGACTGGCCGGGTACTGGCACTTTACTGCACAGTACTAATGCGAGTCTCGTGAGGTGGGGGAGGTGGGTGAAACAAAGGAGCTGGCGGGTGGGCGGGTGTGTGGATGCTTTTGGCGGGTGAGTTGAGAGCTATGGGGACTAGCCAATCAGGTTTTCTGGTTGTGGAGGAGTAGTTGAAGTGTACATGAGTACAGGATAGCAAGTCTTTTCTTTGTTGTGTGTAGTGAAGATGACTGTGGCTATGGAATGAAGAAGCATAGTGTGTGGATGGTGGGGGATTCTTGAATCCATTCATTCAAGTTTTATACTGAATCGTGAGCATCTCTGCTACTATTGGATTGAAAGAAATTGACGTTTGTGGTATGCAGATTGTGGATTAAAGTGGGTGACTTTATTACATTTCTATGAGAGTATGGCTATCTTTAAACCTGCAGATATCGTTATTGTGCATTTTGGAGGCAGCAGTTTGGGCTATGTGACTGCAAGATCTTTTCAGCTTGCCATGAAGGACATGCTGAAAAGCCTCATGGAACCGTTTCCAGTAGCAAAGATTATTTTCTTCTGAAATGGAAGAAGGTGGAGAATATGTGAATAAAGGTGTATGTGCTTTGTTATTTGGTTTAGGAATGACTTATTTCACAACTCAAATATCAAGTTGGATCGTGTAAATATTTTTCGAGGACATGCATTTATTTGTCTGATTTTGGAAATCTGTTTTTTCTTTTGAATATCCAGAATGCACTGGCATTTTTTTTCTGAACTCGTGAAATATGTTGTGAAGTAATTTTTTATAAAACTTTCTTTATTTGTCTTGACAACACACCAGAAACCAACAAGGCGCCACATGGCACCAGCAATGAGTCAATGGAACTGGCAACATACATCATGAGCAACACATCATGCATCAATTACACTATACAAAAGCTGAGGTAGCAGATAGGACATTAACAACTGTATCAGGGGAAGAACATCATTTATGGGGAGCCCCTAGGGGAGGACACGACAGAGTTCGTGGGTGAGGCCATGGCAGCCATATAGTCTCGAAACTTCTGCTAGATGTCTCTTGGCCTCGAGTGTGAGTGCTGCATTGCATTCCAAGATTCCTCAATATCGTGAACCCATGTAATTGACCTGAGCCACTGTGCATAGGTAGGGGCCCTAGGACGGAGCCAGCACAATAGTATACAGCGGACCGCCAACAGCATGCCCAGACCTGCAAGTTTCTTAGAGTCGCGGGGAAGCTTTGGAAGATCATGAAACAGGCAGTGTAATCGGGTGGGGGCTATGGTGTGTTCCAAGATATCTGATAGTGTGGAACAGACGTCTAACCAGAACTGGGTAAGACGAGGGCAGTGCCATAACATATGAATGTAAGTGGCTCGATCCATGCCACACCTGGGGCAGCTGGGAGGAACGGTGCTGAACATGCGATGGAGCCTTACTGGTGTATGATGGTATCTGTGTAGCACCTTGAACTGTAGTAATTTAAATTTAATGTTATAGGATACATTGTGGGTGCGGCCACACATTCGGGACCATCTCTCGTCAGTGAGTTCAACTCCAAGATCCTCTTCCCATGCGCGTCTCAACCCTGTAAAGGGTGGGGGCTGCCCTATTCTGTAGTAAAGAGTACAGCCTTGACACCTTGCTCCTAAAGGAGAGGCAGGAGCAGAGTTCCGCCACTATAGGCTCATCTGGGGGCAAGGCAGGGAAATCAGGGAATTTGGATTTTAGATTCTTCCGTAATGAGGAGTATTGTAGCCATACTGAAGGCCGGCCTCTAACAGGTGGGGGGAGATCCAGCTACTCAACAAAGTTCTCCTGTTCGTAGACGTCATGGAGTGCCAGGAAGCCAGCATCTGCCCAGTGAGATATGACTGATTGTAGGATATGCGGGACATCGGGAAGAAAGTTCCATAACGGCAGGTCATCGTGAAACGGGTGAGGCGTGCCGATCATCGCCCAGAGTTTGGACAATGCCAAGGACGTGGCAGCAACCGGGTCCGCAGAGTCTGGGGGTGCTGGTTTGAGGATCAGGGAACCTATCACACGGTCCGAGACCGCTAGTTTTTCCAGCCGAACATGTGGGGGGGATCAGTGGTATTAAACCAATACGACGCAAACTGCGATTGGGCTACTACTGGAGTATCTGATGAAATCTGGAGCGTTGAACCCACTCAGTTCCTTGGGAGTGGTCAATGTGGAGAGCTTAAGGTGGACAGCCCCCGAATGCCATAGAAAGTTGTTGCTTATCTGACGCAGCTTTCTGAAGAAAACATTCCCAGGCCACACAGGGAGGTTAGTGAATCGGTACAGGAGTTGGGGTAATACCACCATTTTAAGTATTCCAATCCTGCCTGCTAGTGAAATGGGGAGTTTGGACCAGCTGGAAGCCCTCACCGCGAGGCTAGTTAAGTAGGTCTGATAATTATCTTTGCGAAGCTTGACCACGTGGCGGGAAACCACCACCCCCAGGTAGGTGATGCTGGATGGCGACCAGTTGAAACCACATAAGTCTGAGGGGGGTTGCGTGGAATACGTAAGTGGGAATAAGGTGGACTTGGAGCAATTTATTTTAAGGCCAGATATGTCCCCAAAGCGAGCCTCATCCGCTAGCATGGGGGCAAGATTAGAGTCGGGAGACCGGAAGTAGAGAAGAGCGTCATCCGCATATAGGGAAATCACATCGTATTGGCCGGCTGTGCGCAGGCCCCTATGTGAGTGTGACTGGCATACCATGTCCACAAAGGGTTCCATTGCAATAGTGAATATAAGGGGGAGAAGGGGCTACCCTGTCGTGTGCCTCTGGATATCTGGAAGGGAGCAGAGCATCTGTCCTCGGTGCGAACCCTGGCCGATGGGGCAGTGTAAAGCAGCCTGACCCATGCGCGGAAGTTGGGGCCGAACCCACACCTCTCGAGGACTCGCCATGGATACCTCCATGAGACTGAGTCGAATGCCTTCTGCATGTCTTGGGTGGCTGCAACCGCCTGTGTAGTCGGACTGATTCTGCTGATTACATTGAAGAGCCTCCTCAAATTCAGGTATGTAGATCTGCCCAGGACAAATTCCGCCTGGTCGGGGTGAATAATGTGCGGCATATGTGGGGCTAGGTGGTTGGCCAGCAGTTTAGCATATATTTTAACATCGTTGTTAATCAGTGACAGCGGTCGGTATGAGCCGCACTGAGTAGGGGGCTTACCCAGCTTGAGGAGCACTGTTATCAGTGCCTCCCGGAGAGATGGGGGGAGTATATCCTTTTCACACAACTCCTCCCACAAGGCCAACAGCTGTGGAATCAGGATTTACTTATATTGTTTATAAAAATCCATGGGGAGCCCGTCGGGGCCAGGAGCCATCCCTGATGCCAACGATGCAATGGCCTCGTCAAGTTCTTCAGAGGTAAACGGTCTCTCCAGGAGTAGGCTGGTTTCAGTGGACAATACTGATAGGGGGAGGGTCTCCAAGTAGGAATCAATTTCCGGGGCCTGCGGACCATCGGCAGCAGAGTACAAGGAGGTGTAGAATAGCTGAAACTGGGAGTTGATGTCCTGGGGGGAGGTGGCGAGCGAGCCATCGGGTCTCACTATTGCAGGGATATGGGGGGCACCGAACTCCCGGCGCAATAGCCTGGCTAGCATACGACCTGGGCGTTTGCCCTCTCCGTATTTCCTCACCGCCTGGGGGGAGTCTAGGAATTTAACCTCTCACTGGGCAAGGTCACGAAACCTGTCCAGCTCGGAACCCAGTTCAGCCAGAGTAGCTGGGGAGTGGTTGTGAGCATATTGGGACTCAAGGATAGCCAGGGCCGATTTGCTGGAAGCAATGTCTGAACGAATTTCTTTAAGGATGCCGCAGCACTTGGATATGGCTATCTCCCTCACGTACGCTTTGAACGACTCCCACAGGACAGCATGCAATATTACTGAGTCTGTATTGATCTCAAAGAATTCCTCGATGGAGGATTCGAGTTCGACTGCAAAGGCCTGGTCCCAGCCTCCACTGCCTAGCTTTTTCGGCATCCTGACCCCAGTTTAGGGAAATCGGTACTCAGGAAATCGTCCTAGGAAGGATAGCCAAGTGAGACAAGGATCTGACCAGTGTGTCCGTTATTAGCCATCTGTCTATCCTGGAATGGGAATTGTGAACCGAAGAATAGAAGGAGAATGTGCTGGAATCAGGGTTCATTAGGTGCCATAAATCAACACGTGCCAGCCGGGGGAGGGATGTAAGGATAGTATAGGCTGCCTTGGAAAGTTGGCGAGGTCTGGTGCCTGACCTATCTAGGGTGACATCTAGTATGGTATTGAAATCGCCCCCCTATAATATTGGAAGTAGGGGGTAACTTTCAAGGAGGGCAGCTAAGTGTAGGTAAAATTCAGGGTCGTCGATATTAGGACCATATATATTCAGGATGGCTATCTCTTGGTGGAGCAATTTGCCCGTGATAAATACGTATCTGCCCAGAGGATCGATATGCGAGTGGTGGCATGTGAATTTCCTGCTCTTGTGTATCAGAGTAAGGGTGCCATGGCTTTGCATAGAATATTTAGTATAGTACCTCTGGGGCCCCCATTGCCTCGCAAACCGCTCACACTGCTCCGAACGAGCATGGGTTTCCTGTAAACATAGAATTTTTACCCCATGACGTTCAGCATGCAGCTGTACCTGTCTCATCTTTCTGTGATTGCCTAACCCCCGAATATTCCAGCTCATGATGCTCAGGTCAGTGTTATCCATACTCGCGTGAGTACTGCTTGTATTCCTGCCACGGGGGAGCCAGCCACAGGGATCTAGTGGATCCGGCGGTGCGCGGAGCCCCGTTTGTGTACTCAAAAAGCATTACCTCGGTGCATGGGGCGCCTCTAGTGGTTGTCAAGACTTTTTTAACCATAACGTCCCCTCACCCTCCCCCCACCCACATCCCTCCCCCAATCGGAGGGACGAGTCCTAAACTAACCCATATCAACCAGGTGCTTCTAGGCATCAACGCCTGGGGGACTGTTAGCTGCCGGGCAGTGGTGCACCGGACTAGGGAGAGCGTGAGGAGAGTATGCAATCTAATAGTATTAACCACAGTGTTCGAGGCATGTACAGGTAATAGAGGGGGCCATGGTCCATGGGAAATTAAACCAGTGAGCAGGAGGGAAACAGCCATGGGTCCCAATATACCATCTGGGGAGCAGAACATGGATTCCGAGTGGTAAGGGCGGGACAGGAATCCAGGGACCCACCCTCGGGGTCTAGTGGTAGCCATAGAGTAGTCCCCCAAGACGGGGTCTTGTCAGGGAGTAATGCCTCTGGAAACAATGAGTCAGCGTGGCACACAAGGCCACAATTGCATAGGATAAAAGGAGCAACGTGAACAAACCAGCAACCAATGAACTTCAACGATAGGGTGCCATCATAGGGGGAGAAGCCAACAGGGGTCCCCCACGTGTCCTAGGCACAGCAGTATGCAGAGTAGGTATACATCCCAGCTAGGGAATAAGTGGCTCAGCCCAGGATGTGTTCGTCAATAAATTTGGAGGCCTCCTCTGGGATGGTAAAAAAGAACGTTTGATTGGAGTGTTCAATTCTCAGCTTTGCGGGAAAAAGTATAGAGTATTTAACTCCTAAGTCCCGGAGTCTCCTTTTTACAGTTATAAAGGTTTTACGCTCCTGCTGCACAGCCACGGAAAAGTCCGGATATAGATGTATCCTCGCCCCCCCCTGAGGAGCAGCTCCCCCTTAACTCTGGCCGCCCGTAAGAGGGCATCCGATCACGAAAATTCAGGATCCTGACAATGATGGGGCGGGGAGGTGCGCCAGGTCTGGGTTTCGTGTTTAGGGAGCGATGTGCCCTTTCCACTGCAAATTGTGCTGACAGTTTAGGGTGATACAGCAGTGTTAAAAGAGTTTGTTCCACATATTCCTCCATGGGCTCACCAATGTCGTCCTCGGGTACGCCAACAATGCGGAGGTTATTTCGCCTGGAGCGGGTTTCAAGATTGTCATTTTTCTTCTCCACTGCTAGGACCTGACTGGTGAGAGTGGTAACCGCCGCGCGGAGGGAGCCCAGGTCCTCCTCAGTAGTGCCAACCCTTGTTTCAATTTCAGCGACCCGGCTATCTGTTCTCTCGATATGAGCCTTTATCGACGAGATGGTACCATTCATATCGTCTAATTTAGTATGAAGCATAGTGAAACCTTTGCGCATGAACTCCAGCATTTTTTGCGAGTCATCTGGGGGTGAGCATGACGAGGTGGTGGGCGATTCCTCTGGAGGATCGGTCGGCGGTCTGGAGGGTGTCTTAGTGAACATATTCAGTGAGCTTTGCTTCCTCCCGGCTCCCGCTCCCTTGGTCATGATAGCAATTAGAGATTAAGTAGCTGGTGCCCCGAAGGTGCCAGCAGTCGGGTATGGCAGGTTTCCCTTTGGATGCAGCTCAGGATGAACCCCTATGGGTAGGCAAGGACCACCGAGGGCCCGTCCCACGTCGACGCAGCAGACCACTGTTATTCTGTGCTGGTGTGGGAGGATATGGCCGGAGCGGTGATGGCAGAGGCCACGAGAAGTAGGATAATAAGAGACAGGGAAAGATCTTCTCAGTCACTGTGGGCCGCTATGAGCTGGGTAATCCTGGAAGCAAGGGGTGGCCTAAACCCAGCCAGGAGCGTGTAGATCTGCGGAGCAGAGGCGTTCCCTGAGCTTTACTGAACCCCTGCAAGCGATTCCCTGGGTGGTGAGGTCCGGTAATCAATCCCAGATTCAGCCGGCCGTTCACATCGCATGGAGGGGGAACGTATTGTAGAGAGGTCCACGTGTATGCCTCCCGGCCAAAATTTGAAATCCCCAGCAGGGCACGGATGATCATTGTGCCAGTAGCAGGGAGCGATGATGGTGCGTATTCTGAGCCGGGCCGAGTCCAGAAAACACAGGCTATAGGTATTCCCCCAAGCGTTCAACCACACGGACGCGTGGCACCGGGTCGGCCGCAGTCCAGCCGGGGGGGAGCCAATGGAGAGGGCCACTCAACCCCCCTCACCCCCTACCTGGCAGCCGGCCTGCGGAGGAGTGGCAGGATTGAAGATGCTGTGCGGGTAGGCGCAGGGCCACAGACGGTGGGCCAGCCGTGTCTGTAATCTCTCAGCGAAGTCGTCGCTGGTGTCACCGGAGGTCGCATCTGCAGTAGGTATGGCGGGCCAACGGGTCGAGGCAGCCGTCGAGGGGGCAGGAAGAAAAGAGTCCGGCTACTCAGGTCCCTCCCCGCAGCAGGCCTCAAACGCTGCGCCCTCAAGTGGCTGGGAGGGCCGCGGTCCACGGAGCCGCAGATGGGTGATTGAGCAGAAGGAGTCCCAGCAGGTGGCCACAGGTCGGTGCCGAGGGCGCGGTTCTCCACAAAACTTTCCCAGGCCACAGAGGATAGGATTATAGGGATGCGCTGTCGATTTCAAGTGGATGCAGTGGGGTTGCGGGCCTGAACGCAAAGGTTCTTTGCTCTCCCCATCCGGAGCTCAACACCTAGGCGGCCATCTTGCTTCGGCGCAACAGCGCCCCCCGTGAAGTAATTTTTTAACAGTTGTAGTAAATAAAAAACATGTTTTTCCAAAATTAGAAGTCGTTTTTGTGAAAGTTAGAAAAAATAATTAAGTTCAGTAGAACATTTGTTTGTGCAGTGAATGGGGCACCAACCACAGATACGGAGGAGCAGGTGGACAGGGGAAGATGGTGGGTGTGCCTTAAATCTAAGTTAGGTGGCAGTGTTTCTCATGTTCCTTTGCCACGGCCTCGAAAGCACTCTGAAATTGCTCCCCCGTGCAGAGTGGTGTGTCATAGTACAAACAGAGTATTGTGACTTTCGAAAGGTAAGGGTCAACAGCGTTCTGTATGGCATGCGAGGCAGCCGGTGGGATCCTCTGCCCCACAAGAGTAGCCTGTGGGGTGGTAGGAATGGTGGAGGAAGATGGGGTAGAGGAAGGTAGCCTACTTCTCCTTGAGTAAGGTATAGCTTTTCTTACACCACCTGTTACAGCGCCTGTAGTGTTGCACAGAGGTGGTCACAAAAGAGTACTGCCCAGGTTGTCCGCGACTGAGTACGACCCTCAACCTTTGCAGCCCAAGCTTTTGGAACAGCCCCAACAGTTTAAAGAACCACCATACCCATGATTCTCTTTGGATGCTGGAGGTGGGAACTTCCTCTCCCTCATCTCCTCCATGTGGTGATCATGGTGGTGGGACAGTCATGACAGATGCCATTCTTGAACTCCTAGAAGTCTCCTGGAAGTAGCTCTCAAAGGATGCTCTCTCCTGGTCTGCAAGATTGAGAATGACTAAAAGTAATGGTGGGGGGGTCCCTTGAGAGGAACCGTCCGCAGACCTCTGGACTGTCCGCAGACTACCAAGTTCAAAATAGACCTTGGAAAAAGTCGACAGATCAACTAAGAATAGGTCTAGGAGCTCTGGAAGGGTAAACTTTCAACTTGAAACATTCTAGATTGGCCGAAAATGCAGTTTCAAACTGTCCATGATCACAGACACTGTCCATGGACACGTCGGCACGCTGCACGAGCACAGTGACATGATGACATCCGTGGCACGTCCGTTGCAGCAGCAGGTGTCCGCTGATATCGGTGGGCGGGAGACGCTGGGTGCATGTGCAGGGATTTCTGCAAACGGGCGCATTGTCTGTGGACTAATTGAAAATGCGTCATGCGAGACCGGACCTGCACGGAAATGGCGCGATGTCCGCGGACACCCTGTTGTGCAAACGCACCGTCCGAAGGGTCGAGATGTTCACAGGCTATTGATTGGGGTTCCAAAAAAGAAATAAGAATGTATAACACAATAATATACAGGATATTTATATATGTATTTATGAAAGGGATGGGGTATCAGAATGAGAAACATAAATGGGAGAGTTTGGAATTTCAATAAAGTCATTTTCTAGGGAGGGAGGAAGAGAAGTTTCATCAAAGCGTATTTGTTTTAGGTTTTGTGAATTTGATTGGGTACGTGCAGCGGACTAGATGGACAGGTATAGGTATAAGGTATAGGTACAGGTATAAGTACGAGAGTGACAATGAACATAGTGTAATAAAATGATTTTTAACATAATTTAAAAGTTTGTTAAAGTAATTGATAATGTTGGGAAGAAAATGAGCCTTTCCCACCCCCCTAGGCGCTTTGAAGTGAGTCGAGTCCCATAGATAGATGGGCAATGTGCCAGGGGGGAAAGGTCCATGCTAAGAAACCCACCATTAATACAATATCACAGGAATTATAGATGCATAGATTTAGTGCGCGCATACAAAGAGACACCATTTATAGTTATGGGAGACACATTCAGTCCTACATGCCTGCACGGTAAACGTAGGCCCAGCAGAGAAACCTGAACAGGCCCAAATGGTGAGGGCAGATAAGCCTGCGCTGCCAATTCTCACAGAAACCTCCCTTTGTTCCTTAACTGTTGCAATTACTTATTATCCCATGAAGGAATGCGCCCTGCAAGGCCATGAGACAGCACCAGGCTCCTCGCGGCTTGCCTTCATCACAGCCAGGCCAACAGCAGACCTCCAATTCCCACCCGGTCCACCAGGAGTAATGGCACCCACCACTGACCCAGTCCAAGAACCCCTGGATTCCATGATAGTGTCTGTTTGTTTGTTTATTTATACCGCACACCAACCCAAGGGTATCAGGGTGCGAGAACAAGGACACTCTAAGCTTACATAGTTACAATGTTACATAATTACGTATTTACAATGTGCCATAGTTACGTAGTTACAAGGGGCAATACAACAATACATAGTGTGGTACATGTTATCTTACACTTATGGTTACACAAGGTTACAGGTCAAGTACAAATGAATAGCAGGTTATGCTAGAGCTAATGATCATTTTATTTAAGCCAGTTGAGGATATTTAATCTAAAATGTGGGTAAGGTTGATCAGACCTTAAGGAGGGAGGGAGGGAATTCCAAAGTTGGGCAGCTTGAACCTCTCAGACAGGTAGTTAGGTGCTGCATTGTTGAGGCACTTGAAGGTTAGAAAAGCAGTTTTTAGTTTCATTTTGTCAATGGTTGAGAGCCAGTTAGATTGTCTTCTAGACGTTGAAATATGTTCTGTTTTGGTTCTCCCCAGGGCGGCTCTCAGGGCGTTATTTTGAAGTATTTGAATTTTCTTTGTGATGTGTTTTTTAGATCCCAAGTAGAGGGCAATGCAGTAATCCAATTTGGACAGCACAAGTGCTGTTGCCAAAGTGGTGCAACTGCTTGTAGAAAGGTAAGGTTTCACTGATCTGATCAACTTACATGTGTAGGCCGTGGAAGATGCCATAGCGTTCACTTGTTTTGCCAAAGTAAGGCTGGAGTTGAGGTAAAAACCTAGTGTTTTTACCTCCTTAGAGACCTTAATTGTGTTGCCGTCTATGTCGAAGGATGTGTAGTCGTGGCTGAGTTTCTTAATGTTGGATGTAGTCCCCAGAATGATGAGTTCCGTTTTGTCATCATTCAGGCATAGACTGTGAAGTACCATCCATGCCTGGATGATGACGTATATCCTATTCACCAAGGCCAAATCCTGATTGTAATCCCCAGAAAGTGGGATGAGAATCTGGGTGTCATCTGCATAGTTAGTATAGGTGATACCTAGAAGGTCCAGATCATCAAACAGGGGCTTAGTAAAAATGTTATACATGGTAGGGGAGACACATGATCCCTGGGGTACACCACACGCGATGGGGATGGGGTCTGCAGCTGCTGATGTGAAGAAGACCATCATATTTCTCTCACTTAGAAATGATTGGGTCCATGCTATGGCTTGAGGCGAGAAATGTGCTGCTGACTTTAGATGGTTGCAGAGTACCTTTTGGTCAACCAAGTCAAAAGATGCTGAGAGATCCAGAAGGAGTAGTAAGGCGGTTTTTCCCTGGTCTCTCAGCTCGTCGACCTGGGCCTTGAGGTCAATAAGTGCTGTTTCAGTACCGTGCTTTGGTCTGAAACCTGATTGCCTGGTGCCACGGACTTGGTTCATCTCCAGAAATGTCTGAATCTGTAAGTAAGCCACTCTGTCTAATATCTTTAGAAGAAATGGCACCGTAGTGATTGGCCTGTAGTTTGTAGGTATGGCTGGGTCCAGTGTTTGCTTATTAAGGAGAGGGAGGACCCAAGATTCCTTAAGATTGCTCGGTATAGTTCCTGAGGTGAATGACGCATTGATAAGTTTAGATATGAAGGGAGATAAATCACTTGCAGCGTCTTTTATAATTTGGGCAGGGCAATTATCTCCTCGACAATTAGATGGTTTAAGCGATAGTATTATTTTTTCATCCTCCAGTATGGATACTTTAGCAAAGTTGAATCGCTGTTCTGGTTTGGCAGCAGTGTGTGGTTTGTCAATTTGGGGGGTAGCGGTGGTATGTTTAGTTTTTTCTTATCCATTTTAACTTGGACCGTGGCAATTTTGTCACCAAGTGCCTTCTGTATGTTGGAGCACAATGTTTTATTTTTGTCACAGTTGTCAGGTACTGGGATAGGGTTCTCCAGTTCCTTTAGTATTGCAAAAAGCTCCTTAGTGCCTGATTTAGCTTGCAGTATTCTGCTGTTGAAGCTTTCCTTTTTAGCTCATCATATTTCGGTTTTGTATTTGGTGGAAGTATTACTACAGGAAGCTTTATTAGCCTCAGAAGGTGTTAGCCTCCACATGTATTCACACTTGCGTTTTTCTTTCCTTAGTGATTTTAGGTATGGAGTAAACGAACAAGTTACTCTCTTACCTGGTAACGTTCTTTCGATGGGATGGTCCGACGAAGTATTACATATCTATGACAGTAATCACCACAGCTGTGCTGTTTCGGAAAATCTTTCGGCGTCTGCGTCCTGCGTCCTGCGTCAATGACGTCGATACGCTGTCCTCGAGGGCCTCTGTCGAGCCGAAGTCATGGATGTTATAAGTAGGACGTACGACGCCCGTAGCTTCAGTTGTAGTTTTTTCCCAGAACGTGTGGCACCAATCTTCTGCCAGTATGACCACAGAAAGCCATGCGGAAACGTAAGCTGCAATCGCATAAGAAATTCTGTAGCGGGGTAGGCAGGGAGGGAGCGATATGGAATACATCGTAGGACCATCCCATCGAAAGAACGTTACCAGGTAAGAGAGTAACTTGTTCTTCGAGGGTATTGGGTCCTCCAACATATTCCATATCTATGACAGACTCTCAAAGCAGTACCAACGTAAGGAGGTGGGAAAAGAATTTAGAAAATACAAATTTAGAATGCCCAATCAAATTGCAGAGTAAAGGACCGCCTTGCCAAAGGCCAGATCCTGCCCATGGATAGAATCGAGGGAGTAGTGATGTACAAAAGTATGGACCGAAGCCCAGGTGGCTGCATCACAGATGTTACGAATAGGAACATCCCTCTGCAGGTCAGTAGAGGCAGCCATACTCCTAGTAGAATGGGCCCGTAAGCCTACCGGAGGGTCCTTACCCGCCAAGCAGTAACATTCAGAAATTGCCAAGATAATCCATCGAGACAAAGTCTGCTTAGTCACAGCTTGTCCCAAACGCCTTTCAGCGTGACCAATAAAGAGCTGATCGTCCACTCTGACCCGGGACATGCGTGAAATGTAGAAGCTTAAAGCTCTCCTAGGATCCGGCCTATGGAGCCGCTCCTCTTCCCTACCAGGATGTGGAGGAGGATAAAATGCCGGAAGAATAACCTTCTGGCTTAAATGAAATTCTGACACCACCTTCGGAACAAAGGAAGGACGAACTCTAAGGACAACCCTGTCCTTATGAAACACAGTGAAGGGTGGCTTAACTGAAAGTGCCTGTAACTCACTCACTCTGCGAGCGGAAGTGACAGCAACTAAAAATACAGTTTTAAGGGTTAACAGTCTCAAAGGACAAGAATGCAAAGGCTCAAATGGAGCACCCATTAGAAACTTGAGAACAAGGTTCAGATCCCAACCGGGCACCTGGAAAGGCAACAGAGGGAACATGAATTATGTCTCAATGACGACAAGACAGAGCTTGTCATCCTGGGTTCACCGCAACGTCTTGGTAAGCTAGATCCGTCCTACCAGGCATTCATCATAGATGCTAATACTATCAAAGTCTCCAAAGACACTAAAACATTAGGTTTTTACCTGGACGCCACCCTCTCCTTGACCCGACAAACTAATGCTGTTAGATCAGCGTCGGCATACACGTGCAAACTCATTGCAGCTTGCAGACCATTCCTGACCACCCCGAACAGTGTCACCTTAGCTAGAACGCTCATTATGTCCA
This sequence comes from Ambystoma mexicanum, assembly GCF_040938575.1. NCBI lineage: Eukaryota > Metazoa > Chordata > Amphibia > Caudata > Ambystomatidae > Ambystoma > Ambystoma mexicanum. The sequence goes on from NC_090925.1 coordinate 78,013,376, forward strand.
AGATTGACTATTGTAGCACTCTATATCTAGGGACCAGCAAAGGGAATCTAAATAAACTCCAAGTCACCCAGAACAATGCCATTAGGGCAGCCTTAAACATTCCCAGAAACCACCACATCTCCGAATCTAGATCCAACCTACACTGGCTTCCTGTCAAACAAAGAATAGCACTGAAAACACTTGCACTCACGCACAAATGCCTAGCCAACAAGGCCCCCCCCACCTTTGCAACAGGCTCTCCTTCCACTCCTCCACCCGACCGCAAAGAACTGCTCAGCTCCATAGCCTCGCTATACCTGGCTTCAAACTGCAAAAAGCGGGGGGTACGAGCTTCCCTGTCCTTGCCTCCAAGCTGTGGAATACCCTCCCTGTCACCATCAGATCTGAAAACACCCTGAACACTTTCAAGCTAAAAACCAAACTTTGGCTTTTTGATCAGAACTAGGCTCCTCTGCCTCTAGGCCTATCTGCTAACTCCTACTGTTAGATGTATATAATCATGTTTGCACATTCACTTGTATATAACAATCTTGTATGCATATTTTGTATATAACCATGTATGTTGACTACCTGTATGTATATCAACCTAAGTTGCGCCCAGATGCCCTTGGGCCTGATGGTGCGCGTTACAAATAAACAAAATACAAATACAAATACATTAGTGAGCCCCTTCAGAAACTGAGAAATTAAAGGGATTTTAAAATAAGAACGCTCCTCAGACGAGCGCCTAAATATAGACAGCACCGCCAGGTAACCTTTAATGGTACTCACTTGCAGGCCCTTGTGGGCCAAAGAAAGCAAAAAAGACAGAACGACAGGAATGTCACATGAAAAAGGGTCCACATTCTTAACCCTGCACCAGTCGCAGAACTTTCTCCAACGGCAACGGTACAGGGACTTTGTTGCCGGCCGTCTGGCCGAAAGCAACACCTCCATCACGTCTTCAACGAGGTCCCAATCCTTATACCTCAACCTTTCAGAAGCCAAGCGTGAAGGTTGAGGGACCCGACCTCTGGATGGAGAACCTGACCCCCCTCCCGTGAGAGCAGATCGTCTCGGTAGGGAAGACGACATGGAGGGCAGATTGACAAGTCGAGAAGGTCCGGGTACCACGTCCTCCGGGCCCATGCCGGAGCAATGAGGATTATCCGGGAACCGAACCTCTGTAACCTCCGCAGCACTTGCAGGATGACGGGAACTGGAGGAAACGCGTACAGCAGTGGGAAGGACCACTCTAACACGAACGCGTCCCCTAAGGCTCCTCTTGGAGGAAATTACCGCAAGCAGAACCTTTCGCACTTCCGGTTGACACTGGAGGTGAAGAGATCCACTTCAGGGGTCCCCCAAAGGGTGAAGATCTCCAGGAGAATCTCCTGAGCCAGCTCCCACTCATGAGAGACTGCGCTCTGCCTGCTCAGAGCGTCCGCCATCTCGTTTTCGTCTCCGGCCAGATGAACTGCCGAGATCGAAATTTCCTGCTGCATGGCCCAGAACCAGAGCTGCATCGCCTCCCTGCACAGAGGAAGTGACCCTGCCCCCCCTTTTTGTTGAGGTAGTGCATGGCCACCGTGTTGTCCGTCAGAATCAGGACATTCTTTCCTCGCACAGTCGGCAGAAAAGCCTTCAGGGCAAGCCTGACGGCCCTCAGCTCCAACAGATTGATATGGAGTCTGGACTCCGACGGAGACCAACGACCGCTGACTGTCAACTCGTTGGCATGAGCTCCACATCCTATGAGGGATGCGTCCATCACGATCGTCACCTCTGGCCAGGGCAGCCAAAATGGAGCCCCCCTCATCGGATTGCCTTCGTCGGCCCACCACAGAAGGTCCTGGGCGACCGAGGGCGCCACCTGAACGGGGTCTGACATCTTGCCAGAGGACTGTGACCACTGCATCTTGAGAGCCCACTGCAAAGATCTCATACGCAGTCGAGCCTCTGGCACCAGAAGAATGCAGGATGCCATGAGGCCGAGCAGCCCCAAGAACTCGAACGCCGGGTGACTCTGGGCATGTCGAAACTTGTGTACCATCTACTGAATGTGAAGAGCCCTCACCTGGGGAGGAAAACACTGCCCCAGGGAAGTGTCGAGCACTGTTCCGATGTACTGGAGCCACTGAGTTGGCGTCAAATGGGACTTCTTTAAGTTGAGGGAGAAGCCTAGCTTGTGGAGGGAGTGGCAGGTGACGGATAGATGATCCAGGACTTGCTCGGGAGAGCTCGCCCTGATCAACCAATCGTCCAGGTAGGGGTAGACGTGAATCCCCCCTTTGCTGAGATGTGCTCTCACCACCACCATGAGCTTGGTGAAAACCCTCAGTGCGGAGGTCAATCCGAACGGCAGGACCCGAAACTGAAAGTGCGAGTCGCCAACCGCGAACCTCAGGTACTTCTTGTGCATGGGATGGATCGGCACATGAAAGTAAGCGTCCTTGAGGTCGAGAGACACCAACCAGTCCTGAAGTTGAAGGGCCTGGAGGACTTGAGAGAGAGTAGCCATCTTGAACTTGTCCTTCCTGAGGAGTTTATTCAAACCGCGCAAGTCCATGATGGGTCTCAATCCCCCATCTTTCTTCAAAATCAAAAAATAAGGGGAATACCATCCCTTGTTCCTCTCCGCTACACGCACCAGTTCTATGGTGCCTTTCTCCAGCAGGGCTTGTATGTCTTGCGCAAGGAGCGGATCCAGACTCTTCAAAGAGAGATTCTCTGGTGGATTGTCTTGTGGTCTCTGCCGAAAAGGAAGACAGTAGCCGTGGGCTATGATCTCCAGAACCCAAACATCTGAATGAATGGCACGCCATTCTACCAGATGCTGCACCAGCCTTCCCCCAACCGGCGAACCATGGGACCTGGCCTTGTGACTGAGCTGGAGCGGCTGCAGCATTGCCTGAGGGCAAAGAGACAACTGCCCGAGCGGCCTTGGCAACTCGAGTACCCTGTTTTCCACCTCTGGCACTCCTATGGTGGCCCCTTTGACTTGCAGCTCCTCTCGATTTACTAAAGGATGAGTAATAACAAAAGGAACCTCCCTTCTATTGCGGTCCCCTAGGACAAAAAGGCGGAGGTTGGCGAACTGCAGCGCTCAATGACTTTGCTGCCGCTTTTGAGGTCTGCAACCTCTCAAAGCTCTCGTCAGCCTTGCTGCCAAAAAAATATTTACCATCAAAGGGCATGTTGAGGAGCCGGGCTTCCACATCAGGAGCAAACCCCGACTTCCGCAACCACACAAACCTGCGTATTACGGTGCTCGCCACCATGGACCGGCTGACACAGTCTGCCATGTCCAGACCTGACTGAACGGACTCACACATAGCATCCTTACCATCCTGTACAATAGCAAGAAAACCATCCCTTTTGTCCCCTTCGGGAATATGTTCAACCGCTAAAGAAATACAGTTCCACAGTGTGTGCGTGAAACGTGACAAGGCACATACGGAGTTGGCTGCCTGGAGAGCCATACCCCCTGAAGAAAACACTTTCTTCACACAACCATCAAAACGCTTGTCGTCCCTATCAGGCGGGATGGTAGGATACAACGCCTGCTTTGCTTGGGCCGTAGCCGCCTGCACCACCAAACTCTCCGGAGTGGGGTGCGTGATCAAGTAGCAGGGGTCGCTACTGGCTGGACGGTATTTTCGCTGCAAAGACTTGCTCACTGCCTGGACAAAATCCACTGGTGGGGCAGACCAACCCAAGTATTCCGAGACCCTCGACATAAGGCGCCAGTACGATGACTTGGCATGGGGGGCAGGCTCAGGCCTACAGAACTCCACCTCCGGAGAGGCATCCAGACCGCTGGCATCGTGCAGCGACTGACGCAGGTCTTCAATCTGGCTATGACCAGATATAATGTCTCGTACCGTGTCAGGAACCAACCCATCTTCAGAACCCTCATCCACCTCAGAAATATAATCCAGAGGCTGGAATGTGGGCACAGAATAAGGGAGAAAGACATTTTTTGCCTTGGCCAGAGCCTTTCTAGGGGGTTCCACTGTGCCACGGGGTACCTCGGACAGAACAGCCTCGAAAGGCGTCGACGGAATAGGCGTTGACGTCGAGCGCGGCGCCGACAGCATCGACGGCTTTGACATAGGCCTCGAGGGCGGAGCCCCGAGCGTGTCTCTCGACAGCCTAGGCGCCAACGACATCGAAGACTTTCTCGGAGGCGGGGCCTCGAGAGAGTCCGTCGACGACCTCGGCGCCGCAGGCATCGATGTCTTCTTCGAAGACTTCACAGGTTCACGCTGTCTCGAGGCTAGTTCGATGACTGGAATGATTCCCCTTGTCCGAGCGGGACCTCTCCCGCAAATCGTGCCGACCACCCGAGCCCGAAGGCGTACGAGCGGTGTCTGTAGTACGGTCATGGCCGACCCCTCTCAGAGGCACAGACGTACCGGAGCCCTGCAATTCAAAAATCGCCAACACCTCTTTACGGAAGGAAGCCCATTCCTCAGGAGTCGAATGCTTGGTGGGACAAGCAACCCGCCGACGGGCGGCGTCCTCAGAAGAGGACCGGGAAGGCGACCGATGACGGCACTTCCGTGAGCGCCTCGAAGAGGCAGAGGAATGGCGGGACCTACTCCGGGACTGAGACCTCCCGGACCAACAACGACGACGAAGCGGAGAGTCGCCCCTCGAATCGTCCGTCGAAAGCCCAAAGGACCTCGTCTTACGAGCCTTGGTCACCTTACCTACAGAAAGCTTCTTCTTACGCTCTCACAAGGCCTTCGAAGGAAATGACTGGCAGTCCACTCAGTCGTCCGTATCGTGGTCCTCACCGAGGCACCAGAGGGGCAAGCGTTGTGTGAATCCGTTAACAACACCTTGGACCCGCAGTCCCGACACTTCTTAAAAACCGGCCGCGGGGTAGAAGACGAGGAAGACATCATACGATACTTCACAAACAAACAGGTTCGAGGAATCGAAAGAACAGAACTCAGAAGAGTCGAGGCGCGCCGAGATCTCCGAAGCGAACACGTTCGCAGAAAAAACGGAACTGAGGTTACGGGCGTTGTGCGTCCTACTTATAAAATCCGGTGACGTCGGCTCGACGGAGGCCCTCATGGACAGCGTATCGACGTCATCGACACAGGACGCAGATGCCGAAAGATTTTCCGAAGCAGCACAGCTGTGGTGATTACTGTCATAGATATGGAATACGTCGGGCGACCCAATCCCCTCGAACCGGCATTTAAGTGTGCTCTAGGTTTGCGGTTCCTCATTTTTAATGGGGCGATAGTGTCAAGGGCATTGGCCATGGCTGTGTAAAATTCAATGACAAGGGTAGATGGATCTAATGTGTCTGGCAGCGAGTTCAATGTTGGGTGACCTTCAACCACCATCAGCAAAACCAATGGCCATAAAAGATCTAAATGAACACAACCATTTCACCTTATCCCATAGATAGATCCTTTGTATTACGAGGTACAGAGAGGAATACATTATAGCTGTGGGTCAGCATGACCGTGTTCCTCCCCCTGTGCCAGTCCCCAAGTTTCCCAGCTGAATGCCATAATGATGTAGTAGCATTATTGTACAAGAGTAACACTGAAACAACAACATGTGAAAAGCCTGACCTTCAGTCCCTGGAGAGACGAGCCCAGCTGTCCGCACGTGGGAAGATACAAGTTGACGGGATCGAAGCCAGTCATAGCCCAGCATCTCCTATGGAGCAGGCACATGTAGAGGGCCTCACCAACCAGTCTTGTGAATTTCGACTGTATGTAATGATGTCACTGATAAGCTGTGTGCCCTTATAATGTATTGTTCCTGCAGATTCTGGCAGAACGTTCTCGAGTCCTATGCTTGCACCTTTACTTTTTGTGCTATTAAAACTTGTTATCCTTGCAAGTAATCTCTTTTTTTCCCTAGCAGGTTGTATTCCTTCTGGTGTTAGCGTACAGGGGCGTGCCTTCAATAAGTTCATCGAATTTTGAAGACAAGATCATTATTTCATTCTGTACAGTTCACGTTTGGGATTGTATTTCTGATTGTTGGGATTCTGTATAATTAATCTGTGATGGAGGTTCTTCATGTAAATTATGTATTATAAGAAAAGAAGAAATTATTATTTCAGTGAGCTCTCCGTAAATTTTAATATTTGTTTATGTTGAAAGATGTAATGTTTAACATGAGAGATTTTATCTTCACTCATTTCTTCTTTGGGACATTTTTCTTCTAGCCACTGAAATGTGTTTGCCATTTCTGTCAGAAAAGCTAATGGTGATATTTGTTTATGAGAAATGTTTATATAATGAATGGTAATAATATCTTTGGTTAAGTTGTTCAATTTATAGAAAAAACATTTTTTGGGCAGTTTATAACTTTGACGTCATTTTACAAATGTTTATCAAAGTTGGCAGAGAGGCGCATGCTGATTGGATGTTTGAAAATGTGAGGTGTGTCATAATTTTAGACTTGTTCGCCATATTGGATGGGTGAATCATGGCTTTTGTCTGCGGACAGCGCGATAAGGAAAAGAAGTCTGTAAAATATATTAGTGGTTATTTTGTGGATGAAGGAGGCCTGGAAAGGGTGGGGGAGTGGAAGAAAGTTGATATAGAGCTCTTTTCATAGGTGAAAAAAAGGCTGTGCAGGTGCTGCTGTGTCTGTCGTAAATTGTTTGTCCATGAGCGCTATTGGGATTGGTGGGAGTTCTGGCTAAGTCTTGTTATTTGAAGATGTTTTGTACATACTATATTATATGGTTTAATTCTATTGTGGCCAGTGGCCAGATTCATGGGGGCACACCCATAGAAGAATCTGCCCACTGGCCACATACGGTATAGTAATATGTGTATAGTTATTATAGGTACTATAAGGGGAGTATATCGTATTTGTAGTATGGTGAAATTATATAATTGAAGTGTGTATGGTTTATGACCGTACTACAATTGAGGATAGTACTCCTTGATGTCTTCTCTGCCTTTGACATGGTACAACATCCTTTCATCGCAGGATGTTTTTTCACTGTTTTTTTTACTGTGAATTCTTTTACGAAAAAAAAACTCATCTAATTTTTTAGGGGGTTTAGAATAATATATATTTGGGGTGTGGGTGTTTGGGATCATATACAAAATAAAAGTTGAGGGGGTTTGGGGGTAGAACCCCCAAAAATAAAAAATAAAAATTCAATTTGTTTTTCCATAAAAAAATCCACTTTAAAATTCCATCTTAAAAACATCCTGCAATGAAATGACATAGAACCCTTTGACACAGTCAACCGTTCTTTCCTCATTAAATGGTTAGAACTTTGGCATCACGGACCGGGCACTCGACTGGCTGACCTGTTTTCCTCACTAACTGCCCTTACCAGCTGCAACTGGGCAATTTCTACTCCACCAAGAAAATCTCTACCTGCAGCATACCCCAGGGTTCTATCCTATCGTTCTGGCTCTTCAATGTCTATCTCATCCCTCCGGTTCACCTGATCTACTTCTTTTCTTCTCATTTCCAGTGTTATGTTGATGACACACAGCTTTCCTTGAAACTTCCCTCTGCTTATCTCTTCTCCCCGTCTTTTATCCTTGATTATCTGACCACCATCCAGGCATTGTGTGCAACTAACAATCACTGTCTCAATGCCAGTAAAACGGAGATCCTTCTTATTGGGACACCTGTGCCCCGTTTTCCTCCCACCCTCTGGCCGCCCTCCTTGGGTCATCTACTCTCACCATCCTGTGAGGCCAAAAACCTTGGGGTCATCTTTGAGTCCTCTCTCTCCTTTACTCCTTACATTTTGGAGCTTGTAAAGAAGGCCCACTTTCAGCTTCACCTTCTTACAGGCATTCTGCCATCCTTCACCTTCCTCCAGAAGCTCAACGTCTTTAGAACCCTGGTCCTCTCAAGGCTGGACTACTGCAACAGCCTCTTCCTCAACCTATCCCTTTGTTGTCTACGCCCCCTTCGGGTAATCCAGAATAGGGTTGCAAAATGTATCCTTGGCCTCAAGCCCAGGGATCGTATTGTTGCAGCCCTAAAATGTGTACATTGGCTCCTGGTGGCTGCAAGGTTGAAAATCAAGATCCTCTGTATCATTGAGAAGGCTTTTTGGGGCCTAGGACTACGCTATATCCAACTTTGTCTCCCTAAATACTCCCCTGCTAGAGCCCTTTGCTCCTCTAAATCCAATTCTCTGCTTGTCAAACGCTTTTTGAAACAGAGAGCAAGAGGAATGTCTCTCTCTTCGGCCGTTGCCTCTCTTTGGAACAGCCTTCCTGCTCCCCTCAGACTTGAGCTGGACTTCCTTAAGTTCCAGCACTTCCTAAAACTCTGCTTTTCTCTTCCTGTTTCCCTCAATCCATTCCCTGCTAACACATACCACTGCCACTGAGACTGGTGGCCTTGTCCCTCATGGACCTCACAGGTTACAGGCCCTGTATTGAGTTGACTTCAGTACACCCCCACCCCCTTCAGCACTGCCCTTGCGGGTCTAGCATCTGGCGGCTGTGTACCTCACCCTTGAGACTCCTGTTCCCCTACAGTTAGCTAGTGTCCTCCCGCCTTGGCATCACTTGGCAATCTCCTACTGGGCTCCTATCAGCACTTGGCTATCCCTACTCCCCCTTCCATTCATGCACTTCTCATACTGCACAACACATATGTGCATTTATAGCAGCAGTGTGTACAATGTTTTTGTGTAATTAAGGGAAATGCAGATGCAAAAAATTTTGATCTAGAATATTGTTAAGTGGCAGTTGCTGTGTGAAAGTTTAATATGTTGATAGTGTTATATGTATAGTTTTTGGAAGTGATTGGTGGATGTATATGTGACTGATCCCAAGCAGGCAATGAGGGAGTGTTACAAACATAAAAGTAAAAAGGGTAAAAAGGCTGTCCTGTGTGATGGTGTGCACATGCAATCCGGGTCTTTTAATGATGCATGCCCTAGAAAGGGGTTTGCAGAGACTGCGGATAATCATGATTGTCCATGGATTATGGTCCTTATTGTATGCTAGAGAAAGGTATTTGGGACATAAAATAGTTTCTGTGCATTTTTATTTTTCTCTAGTATACAATTGTACATTATTTCCATTAGCATAGTACAACATGCTAATGGAAATGTTGGAGAATGTCATTGAGTCTAACTACTTTACTGAAAAATGTAAAGTAGATGTAGTCTATAAAAAATGTGTTGTTCTTTTTTTAACTGTGAAAGAGGTGGTTCCTAAAGGAACGTTTTTTTGTGCTTTTTGATTTTGTATTTTTTTTCGTGTAATAACCAACGTGAGTGAAGTTGAACGGCAGATGAGTGACTGAACTTTGAAACCAAGATACGATACCTTAGACAGAGTGGTCTGGCACCGTGTACGCGTTCATTCAAAGGTCTCTGTAAGGTATCCAACTGAGAGGTGGCAAAAGCAAAAGAGTGACAAAGGATTGTGTATCGAAGGGGTCCTGCAACGGGTCAAGCAAAATCCTGTGCACAAACTGAAAGTCTTTGATGTTAACAGAGTAAAGATAGCTGATGACAAATTAGGTAAAGTTGGTCCAAGCCCAAATATAGGGAGATGAGAGCTTTGGGTCAAAGCAAAGTTTGTGTTAAAGTAAATTGTAATTGGTCCGAGCCTGACGGAGGGAGACAGATTGAATATTATGTCAAAGCGGATCTGAGCCCGGCAGAGAGGGGTCCGGGGTGAACGGTGAATCACCTGAGAAATTGGATACATGAAAATCCTACGAGAATTGTGGTAAAGGGAATCTGAGCCCAGCTGAGGGGGATCCGAGGTAAATAGTGAATCACCTAAGAAATTGAGTGCGCATGAAATCCTGAGAGGAAAATAACTTATTGTGTGTTTGTCGCTTCAGGCCCTCTGAGACAAGAGACTTTGAAAGGCAAAGAGACTTGGGCACGAAAGGCCCTGATACTAATAGTTCAAACTACACCCTCCTGCTAGAGAAGCCATAGACTGTGCTAAGCTTGAGCGTGCCACTGTATCCCATGCTGAAAACATGGGGAAGGGAGGCCAATGGCCTGAATATCCTGACATATCATTTCTTGAATACTTCTTTCTTTTACTAAACATTATTTCCCACACTATTTTTATTTAGAGGTAAGGATTGGCAATAGGTTTATTAGTATAGGCCCTTTTAGTTTGACAAGATACCACTAAGACTGCATTATTATTATTTAATTGTCGTAGCTTGCTCCCATCTTTAGATTTAGGATTAGATAAGCGTTTTTCAATCCCTTTTTGGAAGTTCAATAAACACCCTTGAACTGTGGTCACTTGTGTCTATCTTACTGTTGAAACCATGCCTTCCTTACACAGGTAACATGAACTGCACAGTGTGAGTTCTGCAGTTAAAATGAGAAAAGTAGACAAAATGGTGGGTTTCATACTTTCCAAAATCAAAAGCAGAAAAGGAGGACTATATTGTAAGAAAACTAATAAAGTGGCTGACACATATTTACGGCGACCTATCACAAGGATTACACATCTACAACTTCGACACCAGCCAATTAGAAACACTGAAACACATAGAAAAAAAACTGCCCAGCACCTTTAGTAGCTGTGGCTATTCAACGTGGATAAAAATCTTTCTTGTAGCTGTGGCTACACGTAACATTTCTACAAACTGAAAACCAAACTAAGCCAACCTTCAAACCTTCAAATAAGACAAGAGAACACCAAAGCACACAAATGAACACACAGATACCATTTTGACCTGTATCATCAACATAAAAATATGATTATTGCACACAAAATGTATGGTCCAATAGACGCAGCTATAACAGAACAACCAACGTAAAGGGGAAAAAGTATAGACGCGCCCATGCACGTGCTTTTATAGCTGTGGTTATAGTAAAGCGTGGCCGGTTTGGCAGTTATTACCCGCGGCTAAGACAAGTCCATGAACATTCAACGTCCCATTTGCTCATATATAGCCGTGGCTGCACATGGTACCACTTTTAACCGTGGGTAGCAACACCACACAACGGGGGTGTACGGCGGTTATTTGATTTAAAAAATATATGTATATCCGAGTATCAAAAAAGACAGTAGTGATACAATGGTAGTTAAAATGAGCTATGTAGGAAACATGATAATAACGAGAGCACGTCAAATGTGCTAAAATACTACACTCAGTGTACTCCAAAATAGTCTTTTTAAAGACTACATGTCACATATGAATATACAAATACATGAAATAACATCCATCTCATATAAAATACACAAATACAATGAAATTACATCAAAAATCTTTTTTCTAAATTGACTTATCACTCATAGCTGCGGCTAGAGTTCATTGACTTTTTTCCTAGCCGCAATTACAATATGAGACTTTAGGGAAGTAGGTCGCATAGATTTTCATACATATATGCATAATAGATCATTCTTAGAAAGGACTCTTCCGGGTACAAACACTGTTTTTATTATACCTGTGGCTACAGTTCATTGTCTTTTATTATAAACACAGTTGCAATTTGTTAGTTAAAGGGAAGTGTTATAATACAATAGAACTTAAAAGATCAATACAATGCAACACTGCTCATGTAGTTATGTAAAGTAGATGGAGATAAAGAAAGCAGAGAATAATACATGACAGTAAACTAGGAAGGGAAAAATTCATTAGGCACGAGATATAATAGCATGAGTGACAATACACAGACCAAAATACAGTGTATAGCGCATCTAAAAGTGGAATACGGTGGCTCATATTTCTTATGAATTTATTTAAACTATTTTCTTCTGTTTTTCTCCACACTCTCACATGTATGAAAGTCTAAAAACACACAGTCAAAATAGATAAGACTCCCAAATACCTACCGTTTCAATGACCATGGCCAGTGCTTTTTCACCCCAACATAGCTATACCTATAAAAAGGACTTTCAAAAAGAAATAACACACTGACACCCGAAATATATAGTCGCGGGCACAGACCTACTGTTAACTGCGGGTACCTGTAATCCTTCATAGCCTCGATATAGTTGCGAATACCAGCAAACTGGCCAAAATAAAAAATGCCCTCCTGCCCCCCAGGCCCTCACCAAGTGACCCCCTCATCTCTGCCAGCTTACCCTACTCCGCAGATGCCCTCCTCACCTCCCCTGCCCTCTCCCTTTCCCCCCACAACACACGTTGTTTCTGTGACACAGTTTGCTTTGAGATGTTGGCTTTTTGAGGCTATAGCCGAGGCTACTGAAGGTTTTGTGTTGCAAACTCAATCACTAGACCCCTCCAACTCTCCAATTCACTCTGTGCCCTCTTGACACCCTCCCTCCACCTCTAGCCTGATGGCATTTGCATGTTTTTTGACCTGCAAATAGCTTTGTTCCTGCACCTATCTAATCCTCAGCTATAGCCGCGGACATCTCTCGCATCGAGAGAAAAACAAGATGGTGGTCGTTTCATTTCTAAAAAAAAAACGGTTTTGGGTAAATCCCCAAGATAGAGCTATCTATTTTTGAGAAGGGGGCACCCCCTTTTCTGTCAAAATATTTAAATAACTACTTGACAGAATAAACCCAAACCAGCTATGGATCGCGAGTCAATGCTTTGTGTGCTCAAGTTGTTTTAGGCCTGTTTTTCATGCTTAATAATGTTCTTTTTTTTTATGAAACTTTGCAGTCGGCGGCGTGTGGGGGATCTTGGGGGTGGTGGGGCGGCTTATTAATCACTTTCAAAATTTGCCACCGCCGCCCTATAATATACATATTTATTCAAGGAAAAAACTTCAGTTGCAGGGACATTGGGTAGAGAATTTAACACATCAGAACGCCTGAAATTCAGCTAAATCCACCTTAACGTTTTGCCGCCTGTGGTGCAGCCTATGACCACAATGATAGCATCACTAATGACATCACTGATGACCAATAGCACGGCCACTCCATATTTTAAAACACTTGCAACCCATCGCTTAATGACATTCATCAATCACAAACTGATTTTGACCGGTTTTGATGGTGGCAGCATGGAAAAGGGAATAAAAATGACCAGCTGCACCAGTAATATATGATTAGGAACTTTTACCCCATAGCAAAAATCAAAGGCAGGCATCCATGAACATACGCTGTGTAAGTGGAAATATATCTTAAAGTGAAATATACAAATGTAGCTCAATTGACCTCCCCCCTAGAAAAAGAGCGCAAGACAAAATAGCATGGGACTTTTTAAAAAACTAATACACAGAAGAAAAATAACCTGAGAGAGGAAATATTTCAATAAATATGCTGGTGCTCACCTTTTAAACCCAGTAATCTGTCATGAAATATTCCCAATATGAAATAAGAGCTTGTGTACTTGCAGGTATCGTCTGCACGGGGAACATGACAACTTGAGTAAAATCCTGGTAGCCAAATACATGAGCAAGTTTGCCCAGTTAAAAAAAAAACAAGGTGTCCGCCATCTGAAAATAATGATGCTGTCCTCCCACATGTGTCCTTTACTTGTGCCCTGAAAAGCAGCCTCAATCAGGGGCAAATAACTGTGCCAGTGCCAAAGATGTCAAACTCCATTGGCCTCTCATTGTGGGCAAATACTAAAGACTTACTTGCCCTCTCATAATTTCCCCTCTTCACTTCCATTTCTGGCTATCAACAATACTCTGCTTTAGAAAGATAACTTGAAAAGTGCACATAACATAGTGTCGCTGAAATAGATACATCCTTAAAGAACCTGATGTCATGAATGGTACTGGATACTGGGCGAAGCCCTGTCTGCAACAGATGCAGCCCACGACTGGAGGTGATCTAAGACACAGGAAGCAAACACGTTTCCTGTTATATCTAAAAGGGATAATAGCCTGTAATTATTTGGGAGAAGCCAGTATGCTGCCTGACCGGGCCGATCATGGGCCTCTTCCATGAGGTAGGAATACTACATGATCGGCATACTTTGGCAAACAAGATGCACAATATCCTATCCCAAGGATCAGGATCTTGTTTTAAGACTGCCACCAAGAGACCATTTGGGCCCGGCTCTCTTAAATGTTTTAATTCAGAGGTCAGGTGTATATTGTGTTCTCAAATTCCTCAATTATGCGTACGGGATCATACATTTTATTTATTTTTATTTTATTCAAATTTGTTGAGCGCACATCAGCCCAGAAGCATCGTGGCGCTTGTTACAGACATCTTAGTTGCAAAGGAAACCGTAGTTACAAGCAATACATAAATTACAGAGGAGATATATACAATAGCAAGGCAGTATATTTACATGGCTTCCTGAAATTTGCTAGTTATTTAGCAAGGAACGAGGTTTTCAGTTTCCTGCGAAAGATGGGAAGTGAGTTTTCCGTTCGGATGTCTGAAGGGAGAGCGTTCCATGTCTGTGCTGCAATGTAGGGAAAACCTAGACCTCCGGCTTTGGCTTTTTTGATGCGTGGGGTGCAGAGTAGGTTAGCGTATTGCGTCCTGGTGGGACGTGTGGAGGAAGGTTTGAGGATGGTATCTGAAAGATAGGAAGGGGCGGAGAAGGAGAGGCATTTGTGAGTGAGGGTGAGGATTTTGCGGGTGATCCGTTCTTTGACTGGGAGCCATTGGGCTGAGAGCCTGGCCTGGGTGATATGCTCTCTTCTTGGGATACTAAGAGCGGCCCAGAGAGCGTTGTTCTGTGTGATTTGTAGTCTATTTATGTTTTTGGCTGATGTGCCTGCTAGGAGAGCATTGCAGTAGTCCAATTTGGCTCCAATGGTTGCCCTCGCTATGGAGAGGCAGTTAGGTTTAGAGAGGTAGGGCTTGATGGCGTTTATAAGTTTGGTGGTGTGTGCGGATGCGGAAGTGATAGCACTGACTTGTCTAGTCATAGATAGCGAAGAGTCAAGGTATACTCCCAGTGTCTTGACGGCTGTGGACACGGGGATGATGGAGTTGTCAATTGAGAAGTTAGTGTACAGTTTGTCCAGTTTGTCTAAGGTGTTCTGTTGACCTAGTATCAAGATTTCGGTCTTGTCACCATTGAGGCAGAGGCCATTAATTGCCATACATGCCTTGATGATGGAGTAGATAGTGTGGAGTGCCTTTGCGTCTTCGTTGTATGAGCCTGAGAGGGGTACAAGTACTTGTGTGTCGTCCGCGTAGTTCGTGTAGGTGATGCCGTATGAGTCAAGTTTGTCAAAGAGGGGCTTGGTGAACAAGTTATAGAGTGTGGGTGCAGTGCAGGAACCTTGAGGGACCCCGCAGTGGATTGTCGTGGGTGTGGCGTTAGCGATGTCCGAGAAGACTTTCATGGCCCTACCTTCGAGGAAGGAAGTGATCCAGGCGGCTGCTTTTTTGGAGAAGTTGGCTGAGTGCGTGAGGTGGGAGGTGAGAATCTTGTGATCAACCAGATCAAACGCGGCTGAGAGATCTAGAAGAAGCAGAAGAGCCAGCTTGCCTTTGTCCATGATTTGGGTGATCTGGCTCTTCAGATCTACCAGGGCTGTTTCCGTGCCATGTCCTTTCCGGAAGCCCGATTGTCTCGTCCAGAGGATGGAGTGGGTTTCCAGAAAGTGTTGGATTTGGCAGTGTGCGGCTTTGTCCAGTAATTTCAGCAAGAATGGCACAGTGGTTATTGGTCTATAGTTGTTGGGTTGTGAGGGGTCAAGAGTCGGTTTTTTTAGGAGAGGCCGGACCCAAGCCTCTTTGAGGTTGGCTGGGATGATGCCTGTTTTAAAGGACGCATTGATAAATGCAGTGAGGAGCGGCGCAAGGCAGTCTGCGCAGTCTTTGACTAGTTTAGGTGGGCAGATGTCGCCTTTGCATGGGGAGGGTTTGAGGTTTATTAGAAGGTTAATAACTTCTGTTTCAGTGACATCTCTGAAGGAGAAGTCAGGTATGGTGGGCTTGGAGGAGGTGGGTGGGGTGTTGGTCGGTTTGGTTCCTGTCTGGTGAGGAAGTGCTTTGCAGTGGTCTTTGATTTTCTTTTGGAGAAGGTCAATTTTGTGAAGCATGGCAGCTTGAATGCTGGTACACCACGCTTCATCTTTGATTATTTCATCTGGAGTATTAGGGGGGGAGATGAGCTCATTAAAGATTGCGAAAATCTCTTTGGAGTGTGACTTGGCATTGGCGATACGAGTGTTGAAGGTGTTGGCTTTGGCATTGGAGATAGCTCTCTTGTATTGGTGGGAGATTAAATTGAATATGTTTTTGGTATTGGTGCAGGGGTCAGATTGCCAGTTTTTTAGTGCTGCTCTTTTGTGGGATCGCATTGAGTGCAGTTCTTCAGTAAACCCGGAGTTGGAGTGTAAGGATTCCTTTTCTTTTTTCCATTCAAGTGGCGCTATTTCATCGATAGCTTTGGTGAGGACATCTTTGTATTTGTCGGCTAGGATATTGGGATCGCTAGCGAATGGGGGGGCTAACACTGGGGTATTGAGGTATGGGCGTAGGTTCTCCTCTGTGAGTTTTTTTTTGCTTTTGACTTGTGCAGCGCTGGCAGGGGTCAGAGTCTTAAGGTTTTTGGTGATAGGAATAGAGAACTCTATGCAGTTGTGGTCAGTCCAAGGCAGTGAGGAGTTGGAGGTGATAGAGGAGAGGCAGTTATGGTCTGCGATCCAGTCAAGTATGCGGCCTTTGATGTGAGTAGGACTTTCTACTTTTTGGATGAAGCCCAGGTCATTGAGTTCCTTGGTGAGAGTGGCTGCAGATTTGTCCTTGGGATCATTAAATCCGAGGTTGAGGTCCCCTAGTAGAATGGTTTTGGTGGAGCTTTTGATATTTGATATTTGATATTTGATATTTTAGATTCAATATGAGTAGTCCAAGTATGTGCGTGTTATATATAGTCTTGTACATTGTCACTGGCCTGGAGTGATTGCCAATAGAATGTGATGTATGATGCAGCCAGGAGAATGTTGAGTGCATCAGTGTATGAATGTTCTGAGTGAGTCAGTTGGGGGCCTGAGCTGGAGTGAGTGGATGGCCGGTGGGTCTTCTCCTTCATGTGTACTGTACTACCTATCCCTGTCCTTGTCCTGTCATCCAGACTACTGTAAATACCTGAGAGTAACTGGAACTGTACATATTGTACCAATAAAGCATACCTGGAACAACATCAGTCTCCACAGCTGGTCTGTGTGTCCCTTGTGACTAATAAGAGACTTTATTACAGTGCGGTGATAGAATTGAGAATCTTAGTTTTATGGGAGCCCTGGACCGATCCCAAAATCCGCCACATAGATACTACATTAACTATTGATGCGCTGCCAATATACATCCAGCCCCGGGAGATTCCTTCTCTTCATCCAATTAGGGTACTGATTTTTAATGCGTTTGCATTCCTTCCATGATGCAATTCGGGTAAACACATAGCTTTTTATTCTTCGCCAGTCCCTACATGATTGCCGTTTAGCCAATATGATCTCCATGTCAGAGTGGCTCACAAATTCCCTGTTAGATACCACCAGTCGGTTTACCCTTTTTCTACCTGCACTATGGGCTAAGAGAGGCAGCCGATCCTCTAATTAATCAGCTGTTGCCCAACGCAAGAGATCCATAGCATCTTCCAATGAATATCTCAATGCACAACAGGCTTTACATACATTACCATAGGACCAACTAAGGTGGTTCCCTGCATTCTTCGGTGTAATTGCCCCTGCGCCCCAAACAAAAATCAAGGTTGAGTAAAGAGTGTTCTCTAAAAAGAGTCGGGCGTACACTGAAATCCCTTACCAAGTCAAGTAAACGGCTCTTACCACACTTGTAATCCAAAATGGCACTGTTTGTGCCCATGTTCCAAGTTGCAAGTCGCTTCGGGATCTCCCATTTATTATTACAAGCTCCCATTCGTGTAGGAAATACTGACATTTGAGATCCCTAGCATTGACTTTTTTCAACACCGGAGACCTCTTCTGGTGCGATGTTCTGATACTTAGATCTAATTGTGGATTCCCCCCACCGGGAATTTAAGTCGCCATCTAACAGAATGCAATCAGAATCAGTACTGTTTCCCCATGAGGTTCTGGTAGTGTCTTCATAATCAAATATGACATCTGTACCAGTGCCAACAGGAGGATCATATGTGTTAATCAATAAGAGTCGCTTACATCTGGTGGAGCCACAGCAGAATCTTAACTGCCAGCGCTTTTCCTCATGGATCAAGAGGTACTACCTCAGGTGAGCCTAGTTCCAATTAGACTCCAGCAACCACCAAATGGGCGTCCTTTAACTTTATATTTCGCATATCCATCTGCATAGAAGTCAGCCATGTTTCTTGCAACAAAAACACCTGAAAATTAAGCAAACAATCCAAAGAATGCACCTTTGGTAGAAAGTGGCAAGCTCCCCTAGTGTTCCAGGAATCCAGTTTATATATTCAATTCTGGTTGCCCAATTCCAGCCTTTTATATTGTCAAAAATGTCTGCGGACACTGCACCAACTTTACATGTTTTCCTGGGTGCCCTGTCTTTGGCTGGATTCTTGCAGTGGTCACAAGTCTTGTATGGCAGAAGAGTAAACCGGTTTGTCCAACGCAAAGCCCAAGAACATTGGAGATTCATGTTGGTTTCTGATTAGAGTTGCCGTTTCTGGCAGCACAAAGTGTACCCGGGACATATTACCGGACCCTAGCTTCAGGGGTTCAATTAACTCAAAGTCGCAGGAGCTAAGGATGGGCAAAAGTGGAATTTGAGAAAAAAGCTTTAATATCTCTTATCTATTGAGATGCTTTTTCGCACCTATAGTGATAGTGTTCCTTATAGAAAAACACATGGGCATCCAAAGTAGAAACAGCCACCGCATCATTAAGTCCCACCTTACTAACTGTAAAACCAAAATCTGGTAACTGCAATGCAAACAAGATAAGAAAGCAACAGACACAGAGATGAGATTAAACAACAAAAGTTTATTTGCTTCAAGCGGACTCAGGTTCTATCCAGCAATAGATGTGCAGAAGTGAGAAATGTACAGACAGAAAATGACATCATTTTATGCATTCTAGTTTACATGAGTTCTGCTGTGAGTGTGATGTTATAGATGACATAGACTGATTATAGCTCCATGCTACGTATAGGGTTTTCTGTGAAAGCATACAGATCTGTGAGAGATTCCATGCTCTATATGTGCTAACTTTACAACCTTGCAAGATAACAGACTGTTTGTATTGAAAGGAAAACATTCCTACCATCTTTCTTTTGTTTTTATGACCAAGGGTTACTTGCATAGTGGCATGCTTTTACAGTTTGTTTAGGGTAACCCTTTCCTCGTACAAACAAAACAGAACAGAACATCTCCTGTGTCATATACTATCCTCATTATGAGTACGTACATTTGTGAGACCCATGCAATTAAAGAGTTGCAGGTGAAAACATTTGATCGCATTGGTGCAAGCAAAGAATGTAATAACAATGGGCTAATTTCTTTGCAACAGAAAACTCAGCACTCTTGTGCAGCAATTACCTGTATCTCCAAACAAGTGATTTTTGCAAGATGGAGTGAATGCAGGAAACAAAATATCTGAGCTTAAGACTACCCTGAATAAGTGCATTTTCATAAACCCTCCTTCGAATGCATGTATATCTATATTCATACATTTCTGAATTTCCATATACTGCATAATTAGTGCATTTGTCACATTCCCAGCGGACAAGCGTTCAGGCTGTAAGTATTTGAGAGTTCTTGTACAACACTGCCATGGCATGCATCCTAAAGTAGGTATGTTCAAGATCAAGGAGACGAAATGTCTATGTGTGTACATAGAAAGGAGACAAAGTAGTGGCGCTGACCGTAGGCAATAGTGATCTAAGGGGCTGTGAGCTCTTTAGAAACCATAAAACAGGATTAATATAAGTATGATACATGTCACAATAGCTATAATCACACATGTATCTCTAGTTGACCACAATCCTTTGGACCTGGTCATTCCAGTGGCAAAACGTTCAATTTCATCGCTTCTGCGTACCCCAAACAGAGGCATAGTCTTTCAGTGTCTGTTAAGAAGCCTCACTGATATAGCTTTATAAGTTCATCCGTGGGTAGTACCTGACCACTTGGCCTACCTTGCTTGGAGTCTTCTTTTCCCTGCCCCTTCTTCTTCCAGGCCTCTTTGGGAGGCATGGAGGGATATCATTGGTTTCTTGTGGGTGCAGTACTTAAAAAAGCCACACTTTCCTACTCGCAATATGACCTGCCCTAGCTATATACATGGTCGCAAATTGTATCTGGACACCCTGGCCACGGAGTGATACTCAAACAATGTGTTGGTGGTTGGCAAAGGTGAAACGTCTGGCTGCTTAAAATTTTGGTTAGTGTATTCTCTGTCACTGAAAGGTACGTGATGTGGAACGTATTCGTGTCCCGAATCAACGACCCCCTCCTTTACCCAACTGTCATAGGGAAAAAGCAAACATACTCATTTCAGATGTGCTGCATGTATGCCGTGCTTCTTCCTGTCTACCTGCACAGCAGTATGGGTGGCGAATAGGACCTGCAGTGGCTCCTTCCAGCGTGGTGCAAGGCTAGATTTCTGCTGGACATCTTTCACCAGGATGCGGTCGCCAGCCCTCATGGTGTGGCCAGGACCCACGTATCGATCAGGTAACACGTCCCTCACCTGTTGGTGAATCCACCACAAGTTTTGAGTCAACTGGTTTACAACAGTCTAACAAATTTGGATACTCATTCTCTGACAATTCTTTCGTCCTGGGTATATTTCATACATTAGCAGGTCTCCCCATCACAATCTCATATGGAAACAGACCTGTTTTTGCTTGGGCTGTCAATCTCATTGACATTAAGGCTAGTAGTAGGGCTTCAGGCCATGTTGGCTGGCTGTGTGCACATATCTTTGTGAGCTTGTTCTTTAGGGTACTGTTGTGTCTCTCAACTAATCATGCCAATTAGGGATGGTTCGTGGAATGACATTTCTTTCTTATCTGTAACCCTCCCACTTGTGCTTGGTGCCTGATGCTATAAAGTGTAAACCATTGTCCGATCAGATTACCCTTGGTAAACCAAAACGGGGAAAGTACTTTTTTAGCATTACTTTTGCTTTTGACATTGCAGTGTTATCTTTCAGACGGAATGCTTCAACCCATTTGAAATGAAAGTTTTACTTCAAAGGGCATGGAAGGTGGACCGAAGCTGCCCTAGGTACTGGTGTTCCTTTCCCAATGTTATGCTGTAAACAGTTCATGCAATTCTTAACCAGTCAGTCTGCTATTTTGAGTATGTTGGATTTCCTCCATACCAGGTCTAGGTGTTTAAAAATGCCTTTTCCGCTTATGTGGGCTGGGCCATGGGCCATGGTCACTACAGCTTGTACATATGCATTAGGTAACATCCATCTCTGTTTGTCATGGTCAACCCAGCAACCTTCCTCATCTATGCAGGCTGATCCTGATCCCCACTCTGTGATCTCTTTGGCTGTGGCATTGGCCTGAATCTCTTTTACACTCCTAATTACCTCTTCCATCCTCCCACTCTCAGTGGCCCATCTAGCAGGACCTAATACGTACATTCCAGACTATAAGTCTGTGGCTGTTTGTTTGGCAATTCGGTCTGTGAAAGCATTGTCTTTCCCAATACTGTCAGTGAATTTCTGATGGGCTGCACATTTCATTATTGCTAGCTGTACTGGTAATGCTAGTGCTGAGAAAAGCTTCACTATCAAAGGACTATGCTGAATGTTTGCTCAATGGGATCTCAGAAATCCCCTTTAGGCCCATAGTTTCCGAAAACTGTGAGCTACACCTAAGGCGTACTGGCTGTCCATATAAATATTTACTTTCAACCCTTGAGATACCTCACAAGCTTGAGTTAGGGCAATTATTTCGGCGGCTTGAGTGGAGTTGTAAGGATTCCTCCTAGTTTCTACCACTGTATCTAGTGTTGTGATTTCATAGACAGCAGTAGAAGTGCCGTCTGGAAGTTTAAAACAAGAACAATCACAAATTATTTCTCCATCTGAGAATGACAGAGGTGTGTGTTTCAGTCAAATCGATTCTTCCTTTTGTTTCATTTTCAGTGATAAAAATGCAATCATCATTGGTATTAGGAATGCCACTCTCCTCTATGGGTGGTAATAGTTCAGCTGGGTTTAACGTGTTACATCGTTTAATTTTGATGTGAGGTGCAAACAAAATGAGCTTGTATCTAGTGAGGCGAGCAGATGTGAGATACTGGATTTGAGGCGAGCAGATGTGAGATACTGGATTTGAGGCGAGCAGATGTGAGATACTGGATTTGTGGTCTGTTCACTAGTACATCTACTGAGTGAGGCACCATGACGGTTAAGGAGTTCCCCAAAACCATGCCTTAGATCTGCTTTACTGATGCGGCGGCAGCAGCCACAGCTTTAATACATATTAGCAAAGCGCATGCAACAGAGTCCACCGTGGAGGAAAAATAGCTGCACAGCCTGTTCTTTCCCCATGTTCCTGTGTTAAAACATCCAAAGCACAACCATATCTTTCATGCACAAATAACACAAACTCCTTAGTGTAATTTTGTGCGCCCAATACTGGCGCGGAACACAGAGCAGTATTGAGCATATCAAAAGTACCTTGACAAGCTGTATCCCAAGGTAGAGGTAGAATTACATCTTTATTTGTTAGAGCTAATAATGGCTTGATAAAAAGGGAGAAATTCATAATCCATTGTCTGTAATAGCAAGTCATCCCAATAAAAGTTCTAACTTCAGTTTGTGTGTTTGAAACCACCATGTCAGAGATAGTCTGTATTCTTTCTAGTGCAAGACGCCTTCCCTCCTTCGACAGGAGGTATCCTAAATAGGCAACCTCCTCTTGACAATATTTGAATTTTATTAAAGAAGCCTTGTGACTGTTGTTAGCCAAGTGTGTTAACAACAACACAGTGCCCTCCTTACAAGCTTCCTCACAATCTGTGGCAATACGTAGGTCATCAAAGTACTGTATCAATGTGCAAGATGAAGGTCATTCTAAAGTATCCAGTTGTTCTTTGAGTTCTCTACTGTAAATGCTTGGGCTTTTAGTGTATCCTTGGGGTATTCTAGTGAATGTAAATGATAGCCCTCCAGTAGTAAAGGCGAATAAGAACCTACTATCCGCATGTATCGGTATGCTAAAATATGCATTCTTAAATCTACCACAGAAAAATGAGTGGCTTGGGCAGGAATAATAGTCAAAATAGTGGTGATGCCAGGTACAATGTGAAATTGTAGACCAGCAATTTTATTGATAGCCGTAAATCAATTGCAAAACGGTAAGGCAGTGCATTGTCACCCATTTTGTCACAGGAAGTACAGGACTGTTACAAGTGCTACCCATAATCTGTTCAAACACACCTAGACATACAAGATCTGAAATTATGATTTTCACTGCGGCTTCTACCTCCACTGAAACCTTGTATTGTGGTATGCGCAGTAATGTGACATTTTGCTTCACTAGATGCGTACTGGTTTAACACTGAGCATTATCACATCATTATCGCTAAGGGCCCATAAATGAGTGGGTACACTTTGCAATTCACTGGGTAGTGGCAGTGCTAACAACTGAAATGTAGAATTGTTCTGCTGTGAAATAGTCAAATATAGACCATCAAGTGAGCAGTAAATGATAGCATATCATTTCTTCAGTAAATTCAAACCTAACAGGTTTTAACCACAGTTAGTTGTCAATAGAAAAGGACATGCATCAGTGAATGGTCCCAGAGAAACTATTATTGTTATTAAGGTAATCAAAGTTTTCATGAGCTAACTTATAAATGATGTTATGTCTAATTCAATTATTGTTGTAATGAGTTATATTCAATGTAATTTGTGTTGCCACTAGTGATGGAATCAGTGAAGTGATGTGTAATGGCATCATTGTTCTCATACAATGTGGGATTAGTGATGTCATCAGTGATGTGATCTCTGATGTCATCATTGTGGTCATAGGCTGCACAACAGGGGGAGTGCAGTTAAGGTGCTTTAAGCTGAATTTCAGGGGTTTTGCTGTGTTACGTTCTCACGTTAGCTTCCCTGCAACTTAAATTCTTTCCTTGAATTTTAAAGGTTTTGTTATAATGTATTGCTCACCTTAATGTCCCTGCAACTAAGGTTTTTTCCTTGAATTTCAAGGGTTTTGTTATTCCATAAATACTTGACATCAATAATACAGACAATTGGGCTAATGAAAACAATGTATCATGTCTACAAAAAGAAATAAAAAGAAATTGTGCAACTACATTCCACCCCCAAATAAACCTCTTCCTAACAAACTTTGTTTGCAAATGTGCTTAACTATTTGAAGTATTTACATTTGTATGTAATGTTAACGTAGAGAAAGTTATTAAAATGTTACTGTAACTTTGTACAAAAACTACACTCAATTTATCTTAAAATAAATCTTTACAAGACTGCTGCCCATATATACACAAGATAAAATAACAGAAAATGACAAAGTGTAAGCACAAGACAAAGGACAAAGGTATAGGAAGAAGAAAGGTAAAAAAAAAATGGATAAATCAAGGTACTGCTTTTCAAAGTTCCTGAAGGCTTATAAAGAAGTTCACCCACCAAAAGACAAAAAGCAATGCCAGAAAACTGGTATGAGGTGCCTGAATAGGGATACAGCTGTTGTTGCATGATATCTGTCCTCAAAGAAATGTTCTCATCCACCTGCGCAGGAGAGTACGCAAGGACCATCCTAAATGACTCCCTCAGGTCTGGAATCTTCCTGATGCCTTAGAAATTGCACATGTCACCTCTTCTAAAAAAACATCCCTCGACCCCCTTGACTCCACAAACTACTACCCCATCTCGAACACCAAAAACCTTGCAAAACTCATCGACCGAACTGCTTACTCCCACCTAAACGACTTTGTCAAATCCAACAACCTCCTTAACCCCGCCCAATCAGGCTTCAGACAGCGACACGGAACCAAAACCACTGTGGCCTCAATCTGGGACGATCTTAAGATCACCGCTGACTCTGCAGGATGCGCTGCACTAATTCTCCTAGACCTCTCTGCCGCTTTCGACACAATAACCACTCAATCCTTCTTGACCGCCTCCACTCCCTAGGAATTCATGGAACTGCTTTCAATTGGATCGCCTCCTTCCTCAACAACAGGAAACAAATAACCCTCCTCTCCCATTTTGCCTCGGCTGCTCGCCCAGTTAGTATTGGAGCACCACAAGACGCATGTCTATCAGCCCTCCTATTCAACCTCTATATGTCCACCCTCCTAAAATCATCCGCCCGTACAATATCCTGTGCTACAACTACGCTGATGATACACACATCATCCTTAAACTCCTCAACTCAGACTCCAACTCTCAGCCCGACCTCACTGCCTGCCTCCTTGATATCGACTGTTGGATGACTACAAACCACCTCCTCCTAAACCCCACTAAAAGCGAAATCATGGTGTGTGGCAATACTGAGCTTCTCCCCCGACCACTGCCTTGGTCCTCATCCATGGGCCAACCGCCCACTCCCTCCGCCACAGTAAAAAACATTGGATGCACTATGAATTCTGACCTAACCCTCTCTCGACAAATCAACAACGTATCTAAGTCTTGTCATTACCGTATTAAAAGTCTTAGGTGCATTTTTCCCTACCTCTCCTTCCCGAACAGACTAGCCGCTGTCTTGTCCATTGTAATCTCGAGACTGGACTATGCTAACTCCTTTTACCTTGGAGTCCTGGCATACCACCTTAATAAACTGCATATAGCGTAAAACGCTCCTGCCAAAATGTTACTAGCCCTGGGTCCTAGAGACCATACCTCTCCAGGCCTCAGAACCCTCCAATGGCTCCCAGTTGGACAAAGGGCCACTTTCAAGACCCTGTGCATTACTCACCGTGCAGTGCACAAGACCAGCCCTCTATACCTGCAAGACAAGTTAAAACCTTACCTCCCACCCCGCACCCTAAGATCAAGTTCCGCCCTCCTCTTAGTGATCCCAACCACCAACTACGTCAGGATCGGAAGATCCTCCTTCTCAGCCTTGGCCCCTACTCTGTGGAACGCGCTTCCACCAAACATCCGACACACCCAAGACTATTTGTCATTCTGCAAATTACTAAAAACATGGCTCTTCCCATAACACCAATGACCATCCTAAAGATATGTCTGAACCCCCAACAACCATATGACGAAACACACAATGGCACTGTCTACCTGGTGTTCAAAGACATCCGATCCTACCCACAGGTTAGGATGGATGCAATAGATGGAATGGATAGAGTGGATAGAGTGATGGAGTGGATGGTGTGGGTGGAGTGGATGGAGTCTATGGAGTGTATGGAACTGGAATAAATGGATGGATGGAGTGGATGGATGGAGTGGAAAGATGGAGTGGATGGATGGAGTGGATGGATGGAGTGGATGGATGGAGTGGATGGATAGAATTGGTTGAACTTGGTTGGAACTGGACAGAGCCTATGGAGTGGATGGATTGGAATGAGTGGAATGAGTGGAATAAGTGGAGTGGGTAGAGTGGATAACATGGGTGGGTGGAGTGGGTGGTGTGGATGGAGTGGATGGAATGAATGGAGTCAGTGGTATGGATGAAATGGATGGAATGGATGGAGTGGATGGAGTGGTTCGAATCGGATGACATGGAAAGAACTGGATAGAGTGGATGGAACTGGATAGAGTGGATGGAACTGGATTGAGTAGATGGAACTGGATTGAGTGGATGGAACTGATGGAGTGGATGGAACTGATGAGTGGAGGGAGTAGAGGGAACGGATAGAATGGATGGAATGGATAGAGTGGACGGAACGGATAGAGTGAAAGGAACGGATAGAGTGGACGGAATAGACAGAGTGGAGGGAACGGATAGAGTGGAGGGAACGGATAGAGTGGAGGGAACGGATAGAGTGGAGGGAACGGATAGAGTAGATGGAATGGATAGAGTGGATGGGACGGATAGAGTGGACTGAATGGATAGAGTGGACTGAATGGATAGAATGGACGGAACGGAAAGAGTGGACGGAATGGATAGAGTGGATGGAACAGATAGAGCGGATGGAACGGATGAAGTGGTTGGAACGAATGAAGTGAATGGAAAGGATGGAGTGAATGAAACGGATGGAGTGGATAGAAAGGATGGAGTGGATGGAACGGATGAATTGGATGAAACGGATGGAGTGGATGAAACAGATGGAGTGGATGGAGTTGATGAAGTGGTTGGAACTAATAAAGTGAATGGAACGGATGGAGTGAATGGAACGGATGGAGTGGATGGAACGGATGGAGTGGATGGAACGGATGGATTGGATGAAACGGATGGAGTGGATGGAACTGGATGGAGTGGATACAACTGGATGGAGTGGATGGAATTGGATGGAACGGATGGAACTGGATGGAGCAGATGAAACTGGATGAAGCTGGATGGAATTGGATGGAGCTGATGGAACTGGATGGAACAGATGGAACGGATGGAGCGGATGGAGCAGATTGAGCGGATGGAGCGGATGGGGTGGATGAAATGGACAGGGGTGGATGGAATGGATAGGGTGGATGGAATGGAATGTATAGGGTGGATGGAATGGATAGGGTGGATGCAATGGATAGGGGCGGATGGAATAGATGCAATAGACGGAATAGACGGAACAGGTGGAATGGATGGAGTGGATGGAATAAATGGAATAGACGGAACAGGTGGAATGGATGGAGTTGATGGAGTGGATGGAATAGATGAACCGGAATAGATAGAATAGATAAGCTGGATAGAATGGATGAACTGGATAGAATGGATGAATTGGATAGAATGGATGAATTGGATAGAGTGGATGGATTAGGTGGAATAGATAGATGGAATGGATGGAATGGTTAAGGTGGATGGAATAGATGGAATGGTTAGAATGGATGAAATACGTGGAATGGATGGAATGGATAGAGTGGATGGAATATGTGGAACAGATGATATGGATAAAATGGATGGAATAGATAGAGTGGACGAAGTAGAAGGAATGGACGGAGTGGACGGAATGAATGTGGCAGAATGGAATGAGTGGAAGTCGATGGAATTCGCCCCACATATTGTATCACTGTGCTCCCTGCCCCCTGTTCCCTATGCTGTTGCTATATATCTATATCCCCTATATATGCTATCTACCTGTATCCCCCTGTCGCCATGTGTCTGTCTGTCGCTATGTTCCCACCATCCTGTTCACGTGCCTGGTCTCAGGCGCTCTAAAGATAACCACCACATCACATCACTACTCTTACTCTCTACTATACACCATCACTCAACTAGAACACAGCTATACCCCTGATTAATTCGCCCTAGTTGTCAACATACAAATACGACCTCATCAACACCTCATCACCCTAATAAAATGCAGCTAGCTGAGCACATTCCGGTATAGTTGCTCATATATGCGTCTCTCAGGCCTAACGCAGCCAGAGCCCAGCCTGGATGTCTACCCACCAGACTGCACACATCCAACTGACATCACCAGCACCACACCTAAACGCTAGGACGCAGCTACCAACTGGCAATTATACCAGCTGCACACTTATCTGTTGCACACACGCACCCTACGACACTATCACTCTCTACTGACCAGAACTACGGTTTCAGAGGGCGTTTAACCTACCAGCGCTTTGAGGTCATACCAATGATATATCGAGAGGTATATCAATGCCAAATAACATAATATAACATAACATAACATAACATATAATATACCAGAACGTGTTTTCAGTACGCGCGGGTACGCCCAAATGCAATGACGTGTTTGTGCCTAAATTATTGACCAATCGCCTAAATCAAAGAGAAGACATGCTTACACGTAGCCGTAGCCATGTTGAGGAAAAGCCTAATCACTTTGAAAGCAGCATTGATGCAGCTACGTGGCTTTGCGCCTGTTTGTAATAGGTAATTGGATCATGTAACAGTTTTGCGCTTCCACTATACCTTGAATGTGTTCATTTTTCTAATGTTATCCAAGTAGACAGTTTAAAGTACAATTAGTATCCGACAAGGGATAATCGGATTGTTACAAACAATCTGATTGGCCCCCACTTGGTCCTTAGCATCCAAGCAAGGCACTGGTCACCACTACATCCCTTGGTGTTTGTTCTGTGAGTAGCTGCTATGGAAAGAGTGAAAGGACTACATGTACTCCTTTTTCCCCTTCCATAGCAGCTATTTTCTTTCTATCTTTTTAATGGCTGTCATGGAAAGGAAGAAGAGACTATATGTTGTCCCTTTTCCAGTTCCATGGCAGCCATCTTCTTTGTTTAGTATTTTCTTATGGTTTTAAATGGCCACCATCAAAAGGGTGATGGACTTTATGGCGGACACCTTTTCTTTTCCTTTTTTCAGTTGCAAAATGCTGGGGTGTCCTCAACCGAATAAAAACACTATTAGTATGCTGGGATGAACTGGATGAAGACTTCGTCAGATGAATTGCATAAGAAAATAAAGATCCTCGGAAGGCCTCTTGCTCATCCACATGGTACTGCTGGAGATAGGAGCAGCACATATGTAGACACTTCATGAAAAGCCTCCTCTCTAAATGTCTCTAGCATTTCTAATAACTCTTCAAATAGAGTGTTCCTGTGCTGCCAGTGTTTGAAGACTCTGGCTGTTGCTAGCAGCACTTTTAATGGGTGGAGATTGAGTCTGCACAACCACCACTCACAGTGAAGATATAATACCACATATTAGCCAAAAAAGACTGCAGCCCAGTATGGTCCAGACCATCTCATGCAATTTCCAATACACATCATGCACATCATCCCAGGAGACTTGCACCAAATGATTTATCATAACTGATTTTCCAAAGCTTTCTGGGGGAACATTAAAAGGGCCACGTGTCAGTGTTTTCTTACACAATGCTCGACATATTCAAATGTCTAACTTTGATGAAAATATACAATAACAAAAAAGACAACTCTAAAAAGATAATGCCACAAAACAAGAAGCCGCCTCTCTGAACATTTCTAGCATTTCTAACAACTCTTCACATACAGTGTTCCAATGCTGCAGATGCAGATGCTGGCTGTTGATAGCAGGATCTTTATTGGATGGAGGGTGATTCTGAAAAACCACCACTCACAGCTACAGTGAAGAATTAAGAACATTATGCAGCCCAGTATGTTCCACACCATCTCATGCAATCACATGTTCAAATGTCCAACTGGTGAGCAAAACATACAATAGCAAAAATGATAACTCTAAAAAAACAATGCCACAAAAAATTAAGCCTCCTCTCTGAATCTCTCTAGCATTTTTAATCACTCTTCAAATAAAGTGATCCAGGGATGCCAGTGTTAGACCCTGGCTGTTGCTATCAACACCTTTAATGGTTGGTGGTTGATTATGCACAATCACTGCACACAGCTGCATGACCACATATAAGCCAATTAGGCTGCAGCCCAGTATGGGCCAGACCATCTCATCCAATTTCCAACTCACATCATCCACATAATTCCAGAAGACTCACACCATATGATTTATCATGAGTGATGTTCCCAAGCTTTCTGACGAAACAGCAGAAAAGCCACATCTTAGTGTTTTCTTGAACAATGTTAGACATGTGTAAATGTCCAACTGGTGAGGAAAACATAGCCTAACAAAAATGACAACTCTAAAAGACAATGCCACAAAAAATGAAGCCTGTTCAAAAAGTGTCTTCCGGTGCTGCAGGTTATTGAAGGCTGTTGCTGGCAGCACCTACAATGGGTGGAAGTTGATTCTGCACAACCACCACTCACAGATACCGTAAAGATGGTATTACCCAAATTGTTCGTTTACAATAGTTCGAATGAACAATTGACCGAATTTAAATGGTCACTATTGACCTTTTCACAATTGACCAAATATATATATATATATATATATATATATATATATATATATATATATCGGTTTGGTAATATATATATATATAGGGTTTTGGGGGGTTTGGCGTTGGGTGGGGGTTTGGCGTTGGGTGGGGGGTTGTGGGGGGTTCCCCCCACATATATGTTACAATTGACCTTCACAATTCGGTCAATTGTGAAAAGGTCAATTGTAATTTGAACAGTTGTAAACAATTCGTATACAACCATAAAGATATAACACCCTCCCAGGTCCATCTTGGGTCCATCCTCTCTGCTATCTTTTCCTCTACCTGTGGTGTCCCCAAGGAATCTAACCTCTCGCCCTGGCTGTTCAACCAATACCTGGCACTCCTGGCTCACCGCATCGCCGCTCTCTGCCCCAACTTTCAGTGTTATGCAGATGACGCGCATCTCATCTTCAGGCTACCCTCGGCCTCCTCCTCTACTTCCCTCATCTCTGACTGTTTGTCTGCTATCCAGGAGTGGTGCGTCCAATTAATGCCAGTAAGACTGAGATTCTCCTCTTTGGCACACCCGCTCCTTACTTTTCTGCAGCTCTCTGGCCGGCCTCCCTTGGCCCTCTTCCTGTTCCCACCTGCAAGGCTGAAAACCGTGGGGTCATCTCTAAGAAGTCACGCTACCAACTGCACCTCCTCAGAGGTATTCTTCTTTTCCTCCCCTTCCCCCAGAAGCTCACTGTCTCCAAGGCTCTGGTTCTCTCTAAGCTGGACTACTGGAACAGCCTCTTTCTAAACCTGCCTGCTTCTACCATGTGCCCCCTGCAACTTATCCAGAACAGGACTGCAAGACTTGTCCTTGGCCTCAAGCCCAGGGATCCTATCTCTCCAGGACTGAAATATCTGCACCGGCTCCCAGTGGCTGCGAGGATTAAGTTCAAAACCATCTGCATCGTCCACAAGGCCTTCTGGGGCCTGGGGCCTCAATACCTTCAACTCTCCTTAAAAACCTTCCTTCTCAAGCTCTTCGCTCTTCTGCCTCTAACTCCCTCAGGGTCAGTCGCTTCTCCTCAGGGTCAGTCGCTTCTCCAAGCAACAAGTTGGTGGTAGATCTCTTTCTTCGGCTGGTTCCTCTCTCTGGAACAGCCTCCCTGCCCCACTGAAACTTGAGGAGAATCACTTTCGGTTCCGGAAGCTCCTCAAAACCTTTCTCTTTGCTTTTGCCTTTTCTCTTCCTCTCCCTTGCTGACTTCCAGGCTGACATTGAAACTGCACTGGTTACCTGGCTACCCTCTTATCTTGGGCCCAGGTCGCCCCCACCCCTCTCCAGTCGTACTCCTGCACTGCCTTCCTGGCGACCCCAGCACTTCGGGACTGTTTCTGTATCCCTACAGTCCCACTTCCAGCACTTGACACCTGATGTCTGCACTTACCCTGCACTTGCCACCGGCTGGCCGTACTTTCACTTATTGTTATTTATTCTAATCCCATGTACTGGATTACACTGTCCCCCCCATGCACTTCTCCCCCTCCCATACCCATGCACTTGCTCAATCTGAATGACACCTGGCCTAGTAAGATCGTTGTCTGTCATCCCTCTCACACCCCTCCCTTGCCTCGTCGCACCTCGAAACACTTGTGTGTAGGCACGTTATAAATGCCATATCATATCATATCATAAACCAAAAAAGTCTGCAGCCTATTAGGGGCCAGATCATCTTGTGCAATTTCCAGTACGCATCATCCACAACATCCCAGGCAACTCACACCAGATGATTTATCATGATTGATGCTCCCAAGTTTTCTGACGGCACATTAGAAGGGCCACTTCTTAGTCTTTTCTTGCACAATGTTAGACATGTTGATATGTCCAAGTGGTGAGCAAAACATAAAATAAAAAAATGACGACTCTAAAAAGACAATGCCACAAAAAAATTAGCCTCCTCTCTGAACCTCTGTAGCATGTCCAATAACTCTTCAAAAGGAGTGTTCCAGTGCTGCAGGTGTTTGAAAATTCCAGATGTTAGTGGCAGCACCTTTAATAGATGGAAGTTGATTCTTCACAACCACCGCTTACAGATAAAGTAAAGATATAACACCACATATAAGCCAAAAAAGGCTGCAACCCGCATGGGCCAGACCATCTTGTGAAGTTTCCAATACACATCATCAACATCATCCCAGGGGACTCGCATCAGATGATTTATCATAATTGATGTTCTCAAGCCATCTGACGGAACATTAGAAGGGCCACGCCTTAGTGTTTTCTTGCACAATGTTAGACATGTTCAAATGTCCAACTCGTGATGACAATATAAAAT
Source organism: Ambystoma mexicanum (assembly GCF_040938575.1). Lineage (NCBI taxonomy): Eukaryota > Metazoa > Chordata > Amphibia > Caudata > Ambystomatidae > Ambystoma > Ambystoma mexicanum. The sequence goes on from NC_090925.1 coordinate 78,046,333, forward strand.
GACAAAAATGAACACTTTAAAATGGGAATGCCACAAAAAATGAAGCTGCCTCTCTGAACCTCTCTAGCATTTCGAATAACTCTTCAATTAGAGTGTTCCAATGCTGAAGATGTTTGAAGACTCTGGCTGTTGCTAGCAGCACCTTTAATGGGTGGTGGTTGATTCTGTACGACCACCGCTTACAGCTACAGTGAAGATATAAGAACACATGTAAGCCATAAAATGCTGCAGCTCCTATGGTAAAGACCATTTAATTCAATATCCAATACCCGCCATCCAAATCATCCCATGAAACTTGCACCAAATGATTTATCATAATTCATGTTCCCAAGCTTCTTATCCCATTCCATGGCAGACATCTTTTTTTTTCTTTTTTCAGTTGCGAAATGATGGAGTGTCTTCAACCGAATAAAGACGCTATTAGTACCCAAGGATGAAGTGGATGAAGACTTCCGGCAGATGCACTGCATCAGAATGAAAAGATCCTGGAAGGCCTCTTGCTCATCGAGTTGGTACTGCTGGAGATAGGAGCAGCACATCTGTAGACACGTCATGAAAAGCCTCCTCTCTGAACCTCTCTAGTATTTCTAATAACTCTTCAAAGAGAGTGTTCGTGTCCTACCAGTGTTTGAAGACTATGACTGTAGCGAGCAACACCTTTAATAGGTAGAGGTTGATTATGCACAAACACCGCTCACAGCTACAGTGATGATTTGAGAGCACACATAAGGCACGAAATGCGGCAGACCACTAGGATCCTGACCATCTCATGTAATTTCCAATATGCGTCATGCACATAATCCCAGGAGACTCACACTAGATGATTTATCATAATTGATGTTCCCAAGCTTTCTGACATGTCTTAGTGTTTTCTTGCACAATGTTAGACATATTCAAATGTACAACTGGTGATGAAAATATAAAATAACAAAAATGACAACTCTAAAAACACAATGCCACAAAAGATTATGCCTCCTCTCTGAACATCTCTAGCGTTTCTTAGGACTCTTTGAATAGAGTGTTCCAGTGCTACCAGTATTTGAAGACTCTGGCTGTTGCTAGCAGCACCTTTAATGGGTGGAGGGTGATTATGCACAACCACCGCTCACATTTACAGTGAAGATATAAGACCACATATAAGCAAAAAAAGGCTGCAGCCCAGTATGGGCCTGACCATCTCAAGCAATTTCCAATACACATCATCCTTATCATTCCAGAAGACTCGCACCACATGATTTATCATGATTGATGTTCCAAAGCTTTCTGACAGAACATTACAATAGCCACGTCTTAGTGTTTTCTTGTACAATGTTAGACATGTTCAAATGTCCAACTGGTGAGAAAAACAGAAAATAACAAAAATGACAACTCAAAACAGACATGCCACAAAAAAGTGGTCCAATGCTGCAGATATTTGTAACAAAACATTACTAGTCCCACGTCTTACTGTTTAATGCACAATGTGCACTGACCATCCTAGGCCTCCCTTTAAAAGCATGGCCTATAGAATGCGCAAAGGAATCTATAAAAAAGCATCACTACTGCTGCTGTTCTCCAACCAAATAAAGACACTATTACTGTTTAAGTATAATGAGCCAAAGGTCTAATAGCAATACACCCAAAGGCAAGGGGGCATTCCTGCATCAAATAATGCCCCACTGTCTTTATTAAAGCCCTCACGTTGGTCAGACCTGTTACTATGAGCACGCTAAATATTTACCTTAACTCCATGGAAGGACCAGTGTGCCCAGTAAACTGGCATTCACTTCAGCCACTATTTCTGTATCAAGTATCAGTACAGTAACAATAACATTACAATAAAATCAGTGTGTTTCCTATTTTAAACGGTTGCACATGGATTCTTCCAATAAACCATCCCAAAATTCTACAACCTCTAATTTGTGTACTAAAATGGGATTGCTGAGCATATACTGTACCTGCATTTATTGGGGCAATTTGCACCAGTAAATCTATTCAATTTCTATTTTACATAATAGCAGTTTGCACAACTAATACCATTCCTATATTCTGTATGAATATATATTGAAAATAATTATTTTTCATGAAATTAAACACTAGCTTTCACAAAACAATAAGCAAATGAAGATAACGCATTTTCTTTCATAGATAACCAACCACACAGTAACTCACTTCAGCCAAATCTTTTTTTTAAAACAAACACATTTTCATATCACCCCAAACAGCACTTTAACACATACCATAAGTGATTATAAAAGCATTGTAGATAGAATCACATTTCTACGGCCCTGTGATCATTCTTTTATTTTGAGTGCAGGAAGTATACTTAATGATTCTATATAATGCACCTCACTGAAATGTGTGTTGTTTCCTAATAAACAACTTCCAATAATTATTCCACCCATTTTCTACATATACAGCAGGACCACTTCATTGTTAACAAATACAGTAAAAAAACAAATAAATTCAAGAGCCCCATTATCAACATATTATCAAATAAAACGTTCAACAAAACAATGACAAAGGAACAGATTAATGCCAATCATAGTTGATCACAGGTAACATGAACTGCACAATGTGAGTTCTACAGTCAAAATGAGAAAAGTAGGCAAAATGGGGAGTTTCATATCTTCCAAAATCAAAACCAGATAAAGAGGACTATATTCTAAGAAAACTAATAAAATGGCCGACACATATTCACTGCAACCTGTTGGGTATTTTGTGGATATTTGGGGCTTTGCGGTATTTTCTTACCGCCAAAATACCTTTAGCAATAATCACTCTCTGTATTCGTATTGGATCACACATAACAATAACACATTGCATTATTTCAGAATTCAGGCCTATTTAGATAATGTGCGCGATAATTTGCGTGGTTGGTTTATTTGTGGCCCCAATATCCAACATCCCTTGTTTTTTATCTAGATTGTTCTTGATCACTAGAGAGACCTCAGGCCTACATTTTAGGGATACCACATTTTCAGTGTTAGTGTTGTGTGCCACCATGGGCTATTGTGGTATTTTTGTGGTAATTTCCACTACCTTATATACGGTATGGAACTATGTCCAGAGAGTCTCTCTTCCCCTTGGCTCATGTACCTCCAACAGTCTATGCTACAAACAGTCACTCACAACTGTCCATACTGAATAGAATCATGCACACATCTGCTTTAAAATGACAATTGCACTGTTTAAAAATCTACCCACGTTTAAACCTTTTCCCATGCAAAATGAAAGAGAGAAATAATACACACTAGCTATCTGTTTTCAGATATTTTTGTATTATAGAAATTTCCTTTAAACACAGTTTAACCCTTTTTTACAGAAATAAATGAAATGGTACAACATTATTTGTGATAAAATGAACAGAGAACTGCGAGAATATATTCAATTGGTAACATTACATATGCTGATAAGGGACTGGGACTCCCTCGAATACACTGACTGAACAGTTTCGCACACTTTTGCACAGCTCCCACACTTCTGTAATTACCTTATCTGTTCAGCATGAGTTTTCTCCGGCTATTCTCTTTCTGAATTTGGCTCCCTTGAAGATTAACCCCAGTGAAAACAAGCGTCTGTCGTTCTCAAACCGGGGTTATTGCCTGGAATTCTCAGCTTTTGCAGCAGGAATGCTTCAGCCAGGAAACAGGTCCTTCTCCCAGCTCTGCCAGATCTCGATTGTTCTCCCCCTCTCCTCAAGCTTCCCCCGCAAAACTCTAATCACAGCCTCTAGCATGATACTTGCTATGACGCTGCTCCAATCAGAATCAATCATGTCATCTCCTCCCTCACTACACAATGGCTCATTTCTACAGTAAAAATTTGTAACCAACTGATTTCCTGTTCCTTCGAGCTCTTTGCTTCCTGTAGTTATGTGGACAGAGCATCAGAGAAAAAAAAAATGAATGTGCGTTTAAAAGTTCACTTTCAGAGTAGGCCTAATTCTGCAGTGGAGACACATTTTTATTAGTGGGTTATGTTAAATGCAGTTTTATTAGTCAGGTTAGTTATTAATAAGGTTAGTTATTAATTTTCAAATGTGTCTCTTGCACCATAGGCATTTCAGGTGAAAAATAGTGTGCATTTTTGAATGTGCACATGTGTTTTTAACTGTAAAAATAGATTTGCATCTTATATATACATTTCCAACATTAACACCAGCCAATTACAAATACCGAAACACAACCAAAACCCTACCCAGGATCACTAGTAGTTGCAGACATACAACATGGCTACAAAGCTTACTTGTACCTGCGGCTACATGTACCTTTTATACAAACTAAAAACCAAACTAAGCCAACCTTCAAAACTTCAACAAAGACAAGACAACACCTAAGCACACAAAATAACACACATAGATACAATTCTGTGATATATCATCCACATACCAATATAATTATTGCACAGAAAATGTATGTTTATATACATGGCTATTCATATAACCATACCTATGAACACAACTAATAAAAAGATGAAAAGCATTGACGCGCATATGCACATTCTTTATCGTACACGCGGTTATAGAAAACCCATACATGAGCATTGTACTCATAGCCATGAATATTCGCAAAATCTACGACTTAAACATTTGTATATCTACTCCTCCAAACTCCAATCTCCAAACTCCAAACAAGTGTCCCTAACACATTTTAACCCCCTTCCACTTCCCATGGTCCTCGTCCACTCCCCTGCTCTCTCCCAATTCCCCAAAACACTCAATGCATCTATGATGCTACTCCACCCAAAATGTCAGATAGCCATGGCTACCACACATTCAAAGACACACGACGTGCCATTTGCCACAACAAAGCCATGGTTGCACAGGGTACCACACTTACCCATGGGTAGCAATGCCATGGACTGAGTGGCTGCTGGATAGCCGTGGATAATTACAACGGTACCATCAACCAATTACAGACTTGAAAACACATATATCATACATCCCTGCTCATACACACTACTAGAAATTCAAACTAGGAATCATTTTCCTGGAAACAGCGAAAGACTCCAGATATCATGGCTAGTTTGAAAACTGTGTAGCTGATCGGAGGCTGTTTTGGTTACTGCCTTTTTAAAATAAATATATACATAATAGATAAGTCTTAGAAATATAATACATAACAGAAAAGTCTTAGAAGAGACTCTTTTGGGTACAGTGCACTTTTTTGCACATTGAGGCCTGTAGCCACGGGTATGGTCCAACGATCCTGCGGCTCCAACCCTTGTCAGTCATTGCTACAGTTAACTGCGCCTCCAATATTCAACGGCCCATTGGGCTACACCATAGCCATGGTTATTAATCAATGTTTACAAAAATTATAATATCCTTTTATCTGAAATAAAAGAAAACATAATCAGTTCGAAAACACACACATTTTAAGAAACACAATTTAATACACAGGTTTCTATGACCCTCATATCTTGTATGTGGTGCATCACATTCACTATATACGATACAGCACTTGTGCATACAACACTGTTGTTCTCTTTCCACATACTAATCATTGGGTCATTGGAGAAAAGAAATCCAACTTGGATTTAAAAAACCCATTAAAACGTAGGTGTGAGCAGTGTTTGCGCGTAATCAAACTCCACACATTGAAGATGCTGCCATCAACAACTAGAGACTTGAAACATCTGCAGCACCCCATTTCAAGCATCATCAGAAATGCTAGAGAAGTTCAAAAAGAAGGCTTTTCAAAACTGTCTACAAATGTGCTACTCCCATCTCCAGCAGTACCACTATGGTTTGAATATAGATTGACCTTTCATAGAAATTAACTGTCCAACATCTGATGCTAATCCACTGGGATGATGAGAACAATACAGTTGAAACACAATACAAAAATAAAAAATGACTAAAATGAACTTTCAAAACACCATCAATTGTACTACCTCACAGAAAACTCAAAACAGCTAAGAGTATTGCATAGCTGAAACTGCATTAAAATTACAACAAATACAATTAAATAAACCTTCAACCTCACTAACATGAATACAAAAATAAAATGCCTACATGTAAAATGTCATTGATTGACAAATCTAATTCTGTAGGTCCATGTTAGCGAAAGTTAACAAATGCATTCAAAATGACTTGCCACACAATCAGAGCAGATGAAACAATGATAATGAAAGCAGTAATTAATCTAACGCACACAACACTGCAAATAAAACTTCAAACATGTATATATTTATTAATACTTACTTTCAGATCAGCCACAGCCCTGCCATGTGCGCAGTGAGAGTTCTGAAATCAAAAGGATACAAGTGCAGGACATGGTGGCTTTTATACTTAATGAATGGATGACACATTTTGACTACAACCATTCCCTCAGAACTACACAAATAGAACAGTAACAACAACCAAAAACAAACAATGAAACTCACAGAAATCAATGTTTTCCCCACCAAGTCTCTTTCATAGCTGCAACTATTTGACGCGTTTGCAGACCTTACTTTTTATCCGCTGCTGCACATACATTTTTCTGCAAGCCCAAAACTAAATTGGCCTTCCAACTTTCAAATAAAATAAGTGAACAACTTAGTACATAAAATAACACAACCAAATAAAATGCTGTACCCTATCTTCCACATACAAATATGATTATTGCACATAAAATGTATGTCTATAGGCGGTGTTTTAAATATACCTGTGGTTCCACCCCAACTAATAAAATGCTGAATAGTATTGATGCGCCTACACATGTGCTTTTTAAAAGACGCAACTGCAAATACACTATGTCCTATTTGCCATGATATAGCCGCGGCTGCAAAACTGTGTTACATTTACCCACGGGTAACAACGCTGTGGAGAGAGTGGTTGCTGCATAGCTGCGGGTAAGCACAACAGTATAATCAAACAATCAAAAACTTCATAATACACACATCAAACACACCCTGCTTATACAAACTATTAGAACATTCAAACTAGGAATAATTTTCCTGGAAACAGAGAAAGACTGCAGATATCATGGCTGGTTTGAAAACTGTGTGGCCATTTAGAGACAGTTGGCTGTTTTGGTTGCTGGCTTTTTGTGAGAAACTAAATATTAACATGGACCAAGGTTTGAGAGATTTTACAATTAAATGGTTTGGATTGCGGGAAATGCGTTAGTTGCAGATTTTTCCAAAATTGTTACGTCTGAGAAGTACAGGGCAACCAGACGTCATACTAATTAATTGTGGAGGCAAGGGGATGATTTGGGGAATGTACACAGTGTGTCCCTTACTTTAATGATGAAACAAGACTTGGAAAAACTAATGGCACTATTTTCTCACACCATCTTTATCTTTTCCAATCTGACTCAGTGACAAAAATGAAGACGGACCACCAGAATTAATGGTAAAATTGAGAAATCCCACAGAAATGTTAATAAAGCAGTTTCAGCATTCATGACAGACCACAACCAATTATGGATTTTGAACAACAACATACAGCCCTACATGGCCAATTTCTGCAGACATGACATGACGGGGTAAACCTAACTGATGAAGAAAATGCGGTGCGCCTTCAAAACATCAAAAAAGTACTCCAGGTGTGCTAAAATACTACACTCAGTGTACCCCAAAACAGTCCTTTTAAACTCTACTTATGACATATAAATACAACAGTACAATAAAATAAACAAAAACATGTTTTTTATTATATCCGTGGTTACAGTTAATTGAATTTTATCATAACCACGGTAACAACAAACTTTTAAAAAGGCTCTCATTTCAGGTTTTATACTACAATAGAGCTTAAAAGATCAATACAGTACAACACTACTCATGTACTTATGTGAAGTAGCTAATGATAAAGAAAGCAGAGTATAATACGTAACAGAAAACTGGGTAAGCAAACATTTCACAACCACACAATATAATACCATAAGTGAGAATACACAACCTAAGAGACATTGCATAGGGCATTTAATATGATTATTAATTTTGTCAAACTATTTTCTTCTTTTTTTCTCTAAAGTCTCACATATACAAAACTCTAAAAACACACGGCTAAAATAAAAAGACTCCCAAATACCTACCTTTGGCCATGGCTAGTGATTTTTCACCCTCAACGTCACTATACCTGTAAACATAACTTTTTTTCAAAATAAATAAACCACTGACATCCCAAAATATATAGCCGTGGGCATAGAACTACTCCTACCCACGGATATCAGTAGTCATTCGTAGCCTCGGATATAGCTGCAAATATCTGCAAAATGGCAGGTAAAGAAATCCTTTCCTACCCCCCCCATAGGCCCTCACCAAGTGCCCCCCTCATCTGCGCCAGCTCACCTCACTCCCCAGATGGCCTCCTCACCTCCCCTGCCCTCTCCCTTGCTCCCCACCACAGACGCTGTTTCTGTGATGCCGTTTTCTTTCAGATGTCGGCTATTTGTGGCTATAGTCGAGGCTACAGAAGCTTTGTGTTGCAAACTCGGTCACTAGACCCCCTCCAACTCCCAAATTTCACTTTGAGCCATCTAGCCACACACCCACCTGTAGCCTGATGGCATTTGCATGTTTAGACATGCAAATAGCTTTTTTCCTGCGTTTCATTTTCCCATATCCTCGGCTATAGCCACGGATATCTCTTGCATCGAGCGGAAAACAAGATGGTGGTTGTTTCATTTCTAAATACCACTGGTTTCAGGGGAATCCCCTAAATATCTCTATTTTTGGGAAGGGGGCACCCCCTTCTCCGTCAAATATCTAAAAATCGACTGCACAGAATAACCCCACCCATGCATGGATTGCGAGTCAACGCTTCGTGCCAAAGTTGTTTTGGACCTGGTCCAAATCTGTCCAGCGTTTTGGGTTGTGCGCTTTGGCAAAAATGTACCTTGTTTGTCTGTGGGAAAATGAATGGGAAGTAGGCCACACTTTTGGAGAAAAAAAAACATTTTATTAACGCTTAATAACTTTCTCATCTTTTAACAAACAAACGTGTCTGCTGGTTTGCCTGTGTCTGACCATGTCCAGGGTCGTTCCACTGGTGGTATAGGCGCTTCCTTGGCTGATTTCCATGGGGTGTCTCTGTGAGATATCTGTAGGGGTGCTACCTAGGCGGAACAGGCCACGTTTATCAACCATTATCGGCTGAATGCGACTCACCCCAAGGATGGTTCCTTTGTTGTTGGTGTGTTGTCTGATGGCATGAGATTTTCTGGGTTATTACAGTGTGTTGTGTTGCAGCACTTGTTTCTCTGTCGCATTGGCTTTCTGTGTCTTATTGGGACCACTCCCTGTTGACGGTACTTTGGTATACCTCAGAGGTATGTACTGGGGTGAGGAAGAAGGACGTGGAGGTAATGCTATGATTACTTACAGGTAATCATTATTACTCCTAGTCCTACTATTCCTCGTCACAGTACTGCTGATCCTCCTCCCCTACGCTGCCAGGAGAGTCCCATGCTCTGGTTTGTTCATTATGTACTGGAGTTTCTGGGTAAGGGGATGGTCTTATGATGGACTGAAGAGAAAGTGAAGAAGGTTTCCTGGAACAGAGACGGGGCCTCAAAGGTAAGTACTGTGACGAGGAAGAGTAGGGCTGGGAGTAATGAAGATTGCCAGTAAGTAATCATAGTATTATTGCCTATGCTTTGTTAATGCTTATTTTTCGGGGTTTTTTTTTGTAATACCTACTTTCAAACTCTGCGAAATGTCAACCACCCTTGTGAATATTACTCACTCTGCAAAGCCCTGAAATAAATGCAGTCCAGAAATAGCCCAGTGCTCTTAGTCCTTTCCATTCTTTACATGCAAAATGTATAAAGAAAGTGGCAAAACTACAGGTCCCAGAATGCAAAATGAAAACGCAGGACTAGATGGGCTATACGCAGATTACAGTGATACCTGTGCAAATGTTGGGGGCGGGGGGAATGCAACGCAGATCCATAACTGCCAGGAGATGCACATCGAATCCGGGTTTTAACTTGGCATTCTGGGACTTGTAGGCCTGGATTCCACACATTATAAAGACAGAAATCCAAGTCCGAGAATGCCAAATTGAACTCAGGGCTGGATTATCATTTCCCAAGTGGAATGGGGCATGCTTGCAAATGCCATTTTAAAAGGAACATGTGGAACCTGGAGCTTAGTCTAAAGAGGTGGCACCTGCATGGCAGTTTGTTGAGGTGCCACCTACATGGCAGTTTGTTGAGGTGCCACCTGCCTGGCAGTTTGTTGAGGTGGTGACAGTTGTGCCATCCAGTTACGTTTCTGGAAGGTGGTGGGGCTACTTCACAGTAGAGTGTCTGCTGGGAAGGTGAATGGCTGCCACAGGTGTGCCCAGGGTCATGTGATGCATTCTGCCAGCATTGACTGCTCCTGTTTCTATTTCCACCTGTAAGTGCGGCACCACAATTCAAAGTATGCAGAATATTTTTAGCCAAACTGTCAGTACTGGAATCGAGTGGCAGGGGGGCCCCAAAGCAATTAAACTGGAGACGAAGTGCCAAAGCGTGGGTTCACACAGCACACAAAATCACGTCCACGCAGCTATCAGGCAGTGCATGTTCCGGGCACTGGCCTCCAAAATTAAAAATGCATGCTGGGACTTGTAGTCCTATCACTATCTTAGAAACAGATGCTCTTAGAAACCCTTTGCATAAGTAGAGGCGCGTGCACGATGTATCGCGATGTGAGCGTGGGAGCAGAGGCACGTGCACAATGTATCGCGATGTGAGAGGATACTAGAGTCGGTTCCCTGTGACTTTAAACTGTGGCCCGCTCTAATTGGCTGCTGCGCCTTTAAAACCAGCTCCTTGGTGCCGGCTGTTGAGAGGGTGGGTTGTTTGCGGGTAGATTTGGGAGCGGGTTATTACGCAGCAGATTTGTTTAACATATGGGGGGGGGGGGGCTTTTTGTGGCGTGTGGTAATGCAGTTTTGTGAGTGCATGATTTAAACAGAAAAATCTCAGTAGCGCGTTGGTTCATTTTACGAGTATGTTCTTTCTGTTTTTCTTACTAAAGTATGAAGAGAACCAAAAAAAAGGCACAAGCTAAAACAGCATTTTTTTTTTGTCTTGTATTTATCAAAGAGAAAATATTGGCTTGGGTGCAACGCGTTATTTGACGTCTTTGGGGGGAGGGGGCGGGCGCTAGGCTTTTGTGTTTCAGGTTAGATAATCGATTCGAGGAGCTCGCTCCTGGAAAAGAGACTTTTAATGTGTGAAAAAGAATGTAGCTTAGTGTGCCCTTTTGCGCTTTACAATGCCCCCTCGCCCAAGGGGGTGCAGCTTTCTGTGGCAGTGTTCAGGTTTAACTGCGTATCCCCCAAAATATGAATAGGATGCCTAGCAGTGATCGAAGTGAGCGGGAACGGTCAGGAGCGGTGTACCACTACTTTTATTATTTTCTGTTTACTAGTCCTACTTTTTACTACCATGTTCACCATTCTATATATAGGATTTGTCCATTTATGTGTTGTGCAAGTGCAAAGTTGTAATGGGGGCCTTAGTTACTAGTCACAATGACTATTGCAATGCCCCTGCTGTGGCACCTTGCACTATGCTGCCAACTACCCTCTTCCCTGCAAAGACCACAGTTCCACTACTTTTGTCGGTACACTTCTACCACTGCTGAATATTGCTGATGTGGCTGGCATGATAGCAGGCTGCCATGTGTGTCCTACTTTGGGGTGGGGAGGGTAATGAAACCTGGCGCAAGCGCTTTGAGTGTGCGTTTCTGTGATTTCCATCATTGACGCTTTGACGCCGGTTCTTTAAACCATTTCATAGTGATGCAAAAGGTTTCCCTTGAAGCCGAGCAGTTGGGCGTGGTTTACAAAAGATTCACACACCTGGTGCTGATTGATGGCCAGTTCTGAACGTGCATCTGGTAAAAATGGCCCATTTAAATCGGGGTGTGCCCAACCGGATGAGCTGGAGGGCTCAATACACTACACTACTGTCATGCACGCCCCATGGGGCCGAGCGGGTGATGCAGGGGTCGGGAGAGCAAATATGATTTGAACAACAAAAATAAAGGGGTGTGGGTTGAGGTGTACGTTTGTTTTATTGCACTCGTTTATACATGTAACCTGTGAAATGATTGCCTTATAGTAACATTATCCCTCTTGGTTGGTTTGAGGTATGGGATCACACTTTTGAGCTGCTCATCTTATATTGCAAAGACAAAAGCAGATTCACACACCTGACCTGAGGGAGGGCAATCTAGAAAGGGAAAGGAGACTGCCTTTAGGCCACACCTTGGGTGATCTCGAGCACCCCAAATCAAGTCCAGAAGGGCTCCATCTTGCCTGCAGGCTGATTGTTGTGAACCACTGCTGTAAATTGTCTGCAATTGGGGGGGTGGGGGGAGCAGGGTGGGCGGGGGGTGATGGGGCACTGAAAAAGTACATGCCCCAAAAGGTCTAGCTTTGTAACCTTTTATGAATAAATTGTACCTGCAAAAGCCTTAGTTTACACTGAGATGCTCCTATTGAAAATGTGGTCTTAAATATGGAAGCAAAAACATGTTTGCCTGTATAAGGGGGTTCCCTGGTCAAAAGGATTTCCTTGGAAGCCGTCCTGGAGTCACTGGATGATTCGCAAGCTACTTCAGAAGGCTTCCTCGCACCATCACGTTCTTCAGAATGGGCCAAATAGTTGGGAGCTGGTGATAACTTTACAAGCATCAATATTGTTTATTTTTTTTAAAATTTTTTTTTTAAAAAAATATTTATTTTTTTCTTGTTTTGATTGCTTGCCATTGAACCTTTGTGCGTGCAAACCCTCACGGAGTAAACCGGTAAAGTAGACCTTGTTGCACTGTTTTGTTAAACCTTTCAATACAAAATTACATTTTAAAGAATGTATCGCGAGCTTCCACTTTCTGATTAATGGACCTTTTTGGCCAATGTGTATACACGTCATAAATGGACCTTTACTCAACACGTATGGATGTATGGGAACTCAGTGGGTTAATTTTGAATGGTGCTATGCAAGTTTGTTCCTCAAATAGCTGATCTCTGCATTACTTCTTGACATCTAGTGCTGAAGTAAAAGACTGTCTGCAGGCAGAATGACTCAAAAAGAAAGCTTTAAAATAAAGGAAGGTGATTGCAAGACAAGGATAGGGGCTACATAAGCCAAGCCGCTGGTAGGTAGCTCAGGGGTGTCCCTTATCCTACTGAAAACCCGAGGTAAAAAGCTTCAGGACCACTCTATTCCCCCCACCATAACGGAGGTCAACCACCACAAGTACACAAAAGGTTGTCCACACACTAAAAATATATCTTGGTTCAAAATATATTCTTTATATAAGTTTAATCTCAACCTTGCTGGGCAGTACTAGACTCGCATTAAAACGCCACTCCAGATTTAATTTGCCTTTTGGGCAACGAGTGCATTACCTGTAATGTATCTGGTCACACATTTCTGTATAAAGCTGAGGCAGGTTGATCGATCAGTGGGAAAAAAATCTAGACTAGTTATGATGCCAGTATCCAAAACCGTCTAACCAATGCAATTCTGGTTAAGGGCTTGTTAGCTTACTGAAGTAAAAGACGAAAGGGAAACGTTGATCCAAGTCCTTAAACTGATCCCATAATAATACACGAAAGGTGGTACCAGGAGGGGAGGAGACTCTAAAAAGAAGGGCGAATAGATACAAATTCAAATCATTTTCATTTTATTTTGAATTATATAATACATAGTACTTAGAAAATATTTATTTTACTAATCATACATTCAAACACATTCATTCGAAGTTATTTGCACATCTAAAAGTTATATAAATGTAATAAAGTGCCATAAAAAGAATAATTCATTTCATTAGTACATTTCATTATAAACCTAATTACTGATCATAGTTCATTCCAGAAAAAATATCGACTATTGGTGCTTTAACAGATAGTTCTTTTTTTCGAAAAAGCTCCCCAGATGGTGAATAGTTTCGACTTGACCAATTTAAGTGTCTTCATCAGGATTGGATGAACATTTAACAGATACTTCTGCAAACCCCATTTGGTTCTCCCAATGGCTAGAGTTCCAGCAGCCTCTGGTAAAGAGCTAAGTGCTGGATATCAGCCAAGGCGTGCCGGAAACAGCGTTTCGGTGGTATAGGACAGTTGAAAACCACCTTCCTCAGGTGATAAATGATGTTAATGTTCAGCCCCTTAGTCCTCAGATCGGCAGTGCGATAGAGTATGATGTAGCGGCGTTCGATTCCGGCATAGATTGATAAGGAGAGCAGGTTGCTTGCAGCATATCGGAAGCCATCCATATGCACGTCAGTGCGATAACTGTGCAATGTTTCCAGCTGGAGAGAGACCAATGACTGGGTGCCCGTCTGTTGTTTGTCTCGGTCTAAACTGATCCCACCATAGAGCCTCCCAGTGTATTGCATTAACATCTATAATAGCCCTTCGGAAAAAGATGGCTGGTGTCCAAGTCTTGATAGAGGTGATTGCCGGTTTACGAAACCAAACAAGGGCCACCGATGTAACTGTGTCTGGAGGTGACCTGAACCTAAAAATGGGCAATTGCCCAACTGGTCTGTATGACCTGGATGAAGATGGGGGTACTGGGTGTCCGTCCGCCACAAATGATGGACAAGAGGATGTGTGGTGTGGGTCTTCGATTTTGGCACTGGTTGATGGAGATCGGGCTTGGATCAACATGGTAGATTTAAGGGTGGGATATCCCTGGTAAAACCACCTTTAGTAGCACGAGAGGCAGGTCGGCTATAGATTATTTCCTGGTATTTGTCAATATACAGGGACTGTTGAAGGACTTTCGATAAGTGATGATCTATATAGTAACAATATGCTCTGGACCTAGTCCAAAAATGTCCGGGTACTAGGCAGAGTTAATCCGATTACATCACTGAAATTGCTTCTAAAGGCACAAGCACCAGATTACTGAGATGGAATAGTTTAACAAAAGATATGTTTGGGGGAGGGGATAATTGTGACAACTAATATGGCCCTTAATGAGACTCTGCTGAACCTAGATACTAACACTGAAAATAGTACAAACATGTATGCACCTGATGGGGAACATTGGAGAGGCATGCATGGGGAGATGTGTCAGAAAAGGGGACCGAAGGGATGGCTTGTTACGTTTTGTAGCTTAGCCAAGGGGAGCCTACTCGACAATCCAGCCCTCTAAGAAGGCGAGTGTACAGGGAAGAGCAACGTGTAAGGACCAGAAAGAAACGTAAGAGCTGCACAATCAAGCATGGAACAGGCTAGAAATGACGAGTACAAATGACTCGTAGCACCTGGAAAGAAGTTAATGGTTGCCCGCATGTAGTGAGCAGCGAACTGGTTTGGAATGTGGTATAGAAGACCAGTTATGGGTGGACCATTTCAGTAAGGGCTATAAAACAGAGGGATGGGATAATAATGTGATGCGTGCCCCGTTGGTAGACCAGGGGAGTGTGGATAATTCTAGGGGTGAAGTTTTGTTATCGCTACAGAGGTGATCAAAGCAATTCAGTTTGCCAAAAGAAGGCCTGCCCCTGGTAGTGATGGCAAACTGGTTGAGTTTTACCAAGATGATGATCAAATATGGGGACCTGTTTTAGCAATAGTGTTTAATGTAAGGCGTGTGAAATTGATACCAAGGGAATGGCGAAGACCTATAATTGTCCCGATCTACAAAAAAAGTTGTAGACAAATGCAGCAATCATATCGGCCTATATATCTTCTGAATACTAGTTTTAAAATGTGAAGTTGTGACCCTACTTTATAGAGTTGGCACTTCCCAATGAAATTCTCTCCCCAATCTAATTGGGCTTTCTGGCCAAACTAGGGACAATGGAACAGTGTTTAAATTTGTATGATAGTTGCTCATTCTTTGCACATAAAGCAAGAGCCAATATACCTGGCGTTTATGGACCTGAGCAGCGCCTTTGACATTTTAAATTGGAAAAAACAGGGAGGTGCCAGGGTCTTATGATTGCCCAGCTGTCTTATTGGACACCCTACACAAGGATGAGGCATGCAGCCATTGGTAGTGAGGGCCATTGTACAGCTTAGTTCTCCAATCGGGTGCAAGACAAATGTGCGTTTTGGCACCCCTGCTAGTCTCCCTGTATATCAATAAACTACTGGAGTTTCTATTGGAATGTAAAACTGATGTGCCAAGAATTGGTAACCTGTTAATCCAGCGCTAATTTATGCTGACCATATGGTCCTCATTGCACGGTCCCCTACAGATCTTTGTCCACCTATATGAAAAATCTGGACTTGCATGTCAATACCACCAAATCAGCAGTAATGGTGTGTTTGGTGAAGAAAAGAGCATCACGTTCTCAAAATATGGTGTGGTGGACTAGTTATTCCAAGAGTGACCCAATTTGACTATCTTGTGGTATGCTTCAACGAGAAGTTCACTGTGCAGTCTCATGTACATAAAAAGGAGCCTGTAATGCAAATATCAGTCAGCTGTATTTATAGATGTATGCAGCAGCATAAGAAATGGACACTTTGTATTGTGGAAAAGGTCTATAGTTACTGCATTTAGGGGCAATTAAATATGGTGCTGACATTTGGAGGTATGGAGATCTGTGTATGTTGCAAAAAGAGGAAACTGGTTTGTGAATACGTGCTTACCTGTGTCGGTGCCAAATTTTGCTTCCTGTAGAGAGCTAGGCTGGGTCTTCTTAGAGGACCAAGGTCCTGGAGCCCTGTAGGCTATCTTTGCGTGCATGGTCTAATCAAAACGCGGGGGGGGGTCACACACTTTTAAAAGATCTATTGGGGAAAAGGGATGCTAATAAAATAGGCTGGCTTTACAATAAATGCTGGGGAAAGTGAATGCCAGTGTTTGAGGACCCACTACTAATATTGGAAAAAGGCAGGTGTCACTTCCTCACAGAGACTGAGTGGGGTAAATGACACCAGAGAGACGGAAGAGCTAAAAAAAATTCCCACAAACAGAATTAATAAGAATATCGTCTAATGACATAAAGGAATATCTTGATTGGTCAAACTGGAAGTACCAGAGAGCACCCATCACAAGGGTGCGCTTTGGGGTCTCTCGAGTTGGTTGAGTTTCAAAGCCGGAGATTGGGCTGGGCCTTTGAAGCTGTGTGTCCTGCAAGGTTTGTAGATTTCGCACACTTCTAATTTATTGTCCAGCCTATAGTGTTCCAAGTAAAAAATGTATTCCCGCTCTTCATAGGAAGAGGGTTTTCTCGGTATAGGCCTGCATTCTTTTACCTACTGGATGCCTCCTTGCCAGCCATAGCCTGCACTGTATCTTTACATGTAGGAATAACTTGGCGAATACATGAAAGGGCAGTCACAGGTGCAGAAAGTAATAATGGAACCAGTTGACTAAAGGCAAACCTTGTAAATTGTAACCATTCTCATGATCGTAAATTATGTTGAAATTGAATCATACTTGTAATTTTGCAAGTGAATTGGTTTTCATGTTTGAGTTGTGAAAATAGCTATGAAACAATTGGAGCAAGGTTTATCAATTCTATTTGTTTTGCAATGTCATATTGTAATGAACGAAACATGATCCTATGTATGAATTTTAATAGATTGAATCTAATGGTTGTGTATGTTCCTTTTTTGGATTTTCTGTTGACCTGCAATAAAGAATTACATACTAAATAAATATACCACGAAGTCCGTAGAGATACCGATGCTACTGTGTAGGCATTAGGCAAAGAAAAGTTGCCCGACCCTTTGTCATTCTCAGATATGTGGTAGACTGCCGATGGGCAATATACTGATTAATAAATATTCTCCCTTGCTTTGCCATAGGGAAAAAAACTGATGGTGATGCACCTTAGTGGGTATTTCCCAGCAACGAAGGATCGATAGTTATATATTAACACAGGGGTGTGGGTGGAGACCTTGAGTGTGATTGTGCATTGACCCATGAATGAGTGACAATGGGTCCATTTGACACAATCTAATATTTTAACTTTATTCAGATGTTGCACCCTGAACAAGTGACCGGTCTAATGGAGCCAATTTTGAACCTCTGGTCATTGCAATGTTTGTATAGCACCAAAAAACACCTAGGGTGTTAACAAACACAAAAAAGAAGGGAAGACAAGCAACAAAGAAAAGAAATAAACACAGAAGCAAGACCACCTTCCCTCTCTAAATTGAAATAACCTTCAAACTAATTAACACCACTAATTGAATGATGAGATGATCTTCAGGGCCCTGAAGGTTCCAAAAAAACACCAACACAGCAAATTGGGTGGCATAGCGTTCCAGAGCTTAGCAGTGGCATAATTGGACACTGCCCACTGGATGCCAGATTTCTTCTTAGCACTGTTGACAAGCTGGTAAATTTAGCTCTTATTAGTAAAAATAGGCAACCAAGGTTCTTACTGAGAGATCTGGAACTGCCACCAAATAGGCATTTATGCATCAAAGTAAAAAGCTGAAAGATTACCTGGGCTTCCACAGGCAATCTGTGCCTGAACTGTAATTCCTACAGTAATATTCTGTAACACTAGGTAGTTGTGATGCTGCCTTTGCTTGTCCCATGCAATGAACTACCACAGTAATTACTCTTGGCTCTGATTGCCGTTGCTATACCAGCACAGCTTTCCTTGGATTAAAAAGTCAAATTTGGCTCAACAGCCTAAAGGGGAATTTTGCACAGATATTGTATTGGCCCCAATCGATCAGGCATGTATTCCTGAGCATATATCCATGGTATAAACAAATTCCAATGCACACTTTCTTCTCACCTTTACACACGCGAAACTGGCGAGTCGGGTACTGCCATCTTATGCTAAACTTAGCTGTTCATCCATCACCTTAAATTAAAGTGCCAGTGCAGCAGTAATTCAGGTCACCTCGCCCTTAATCTTTCATCACTAGTCATTATATGCTCCACCTATTCTCATGATGTTGGTGGACTATGTAGCCAAACCTACCCTGTCATCACCTACGTCGCCTAACGCAAAACTACGAAGATCAACACGCATCCACACACAGAGCGAACGTTCTCTTTTGAGAAAATAGCAGTTGTTTGGCATGTAACAAGTAGTTGTGTAACAGTGCTCAAAATAGAAGATTACATCCACGAAAACATTGAGAACCTTTGCCTATAGAAGTGATAGCTAGAACAGATTGCACGCTTTGCAATTAATTAGAACTATCAACTTGCATCAAATATGCTGCATTGATTGATATGTACTTGCACTGTCGTCAAAGTTCTGTGTGGTTGAATCTATGCTATGCTTATGTTCTATCACCGCTGGTTGATCGACGTACATAGTGTTCTGTTAGTGAGAAAAAAACTTGTTTAATTTTTAAATGAAACATTTTATTTGCTCCACACTGATTCATAATATAAATGCAGGCATATTGCCCTCATTACTGCCATAGCAATACGACAAATTGCTGCCTACCATCACAGAATATTGATATTACAGATGTGGTGTTGATGGTTATTGGTCCAATTCTGGTTGAAAAGCACATCCACAGGAATATGGTAGCCATGACCAACACACATCCCCAGAACATGGCTATGTAAATTTGGGAATGCAAAAAGTATTTCAGTACCCATGTAAAAAAATATGCACAGCATATAGAATTTATGGTAAAATGTACAATGTCTAGTCTTTGCAGCAAATGGAACATGTGCCAACATTAGTCACATAAATATTATGTAAAACTATGCTTACTTTGCTGATTTTTCCATTGTCTTTGTACAGATGAGGAACCGTCTAAAGCGACTGATCTCAGCAATAGAAACTTGCTTATGTTCAGTTTCATTGTAGTGAATCGTATCAATTCTTTGTGGATTTTCAACACATTCTGTACTTCAAATGGTTAGTACTGGTGATTCAAGGACAAATAAGAGACCCTTTATTGTGCTTTCTCTGCTTGCAAAAGGAAGTTTTTTTTTTTCGGGAGCAAATGCCACAATATTCTCTACTTTCAATTGCAAGCTGTGCAGTAAAACTAATATTTCAACTGTTCCCCAAAACGCCATGTTTACTTCCAATTTAACTATGTCTCAAGGTGCCCTGTCCTACCCTGGTTTTCGCTACTTCAACACGTGGCTAGGAGATGTATGGAACAGACACCATAAATTGCTGTAGTCCTGTGCTCTGAACATGTATGTATTGTTTGCTTTAGATGGCCGTATGGGAGGGCATCATGCAGCTGTGGGTGTGGGGGTGCCGAACTGCCTGCCCATTTGGTTCAGCAAGGACTAGGTGGTGAATTAATTACTGTTGAAAGAGATTTTACAAACATGTAACAGTCTTTCTTCAATGTAAAGTCCTGCAACCCTTTCACAAAGAATCCTAACCGTGTCGCACTTGTACACATCAAAGCTATCTCACTTAGTGCAAAGTGCAACAAACATTCCAGCCTGCCTATAATAGTTTTGAAAGGTTTGCTTGCTTCTCTGTAGATCTAGTCAAGCAACCCTCTTGAGTTCAGCAATGTTGCAGGCCCGCCTCGGTGGCCTCCACAGTGAGATGGAAATGAGCGTTGGCTACAGGGGCCTGTTCATACGGCACATTGACAAAGTATGCCTTTAAATGACCTATTCTGTCACCCTGGATGTCTATATTGGCTAACTCTGTGGTCCATAAACCTTTGGTCTATTTCAATCCGCAGCCACTTACCACAAATCCTACTTGCTAAGGAATTTAGACTCCATATCTTGTAAGAGTTTGTCCTTGCTTTGATTTTGTATGACTGATTCTCCTCTGAGATTCTTCAGCACTCGTGAGTTCATTACAAAAAAGAGCTTAATGGCACCCTGAATGATCACCAAGAATATTACAAGTGTGGTTTTGTGGTACTCGCTCTTGGGTGCAGATGAATAACACACACACAGAAGGATGTAACTGTTGGGTATTATTTAATAGTAGAAAATACAGTTATTGGTCATACTTTCTGCATATAATGGCCAATAAGGCGGTGAGTGAATATCATCCATGCTTGGATGGTCATGTAAATCTGGTTAGAGGGGAGGAGTCTTCAAGGTAGTTGCCGGAAAGGGAGAGTAACATTTTGTTATTGGCATAGGATAAGCTGATAGTCCAGTAGGTAGGTCAATGAGTGGTTTCATGAAGATCGTATAGAGGGTCAAGGATATACATGACCCTTGCGGTATGCCGCAAGCGATGGGTGCTCAGGGTGGGGGGCACTGGTCTTCTCCGCTAGCACTCTGAATGATCTCTCCTCCAGAAAGGACGCAATCCACATCGATGCCTTGGGTGAAAACTTGACTCTAGTTGTTGGGTAATGACAAAGGATCTTGTGGTCTACCAGATCAAGCGCTGCTGATGGGTCAAGGAGTAGCAATAGGGCAGGCTTGCCCTTGTCCCTGCTCTCATTGAGCTGTTTCCTCAAGTCCAGCAACGCTGATTATGTGCTGTGGCCAGGACAGAACTACAATTGGCGTATAACCAGGATGTGGTTCGCTTCCAGGTAATGCAACATTTTCAAATAGGATACTCTGTCCAAGATTCCCAGTAGGACTGGGACAGTTGAGATTGGACAGTAGTTTTTTGGGACAGTGGGAGTCTAGTGAAGGTGTTTTTGACGAGTGGGAGTACCCAGGCTACCTTGAGCTAGTGGTGACTACACCAGTGGAGAAGGAGGCGTTGATAAAGTTGGTGATGAAGGGTGCCACAATGGCCGAGCAGTCCTTAGAGGGCCACCTGGCAAGCTGCTGTAGTGAAAACCAACTTCATGGCATATGTTTTATTTCTTAGCATCAAAAGAAAGAGTGGGGTCCACCCTGTAAAGACTGGTGCTCCTCGAAAGGAGCTCAATTCGTTTGTTCTCAAGTTCCAAAATTTAAAGTGTTTGTTTGCTTCAATCTTCGATTATATTATTGCGAGTTTACTTGCTTCAATGACAGATGTTCAAAATATACTCATTCGAAAATATGCTGTAAAAGATTAGTGTTGTAATCACACAATTATCCCAAGAGAATCAAAAAATCCTCAGTTAACAGTACAAGCTGTTTGGCCAATGCATTTTGGTGCAAAGCTACGTTAAAAAAAAACATTAATTCAAACAAATATTCCAATCATGTAATTCATTGTAAGTATTTACCTACCCCCATTTGAGCGTATCGCAAAATATGCATGGTTGTATGCCGATGAACAGGTCAGGAGAAAACAGAAAAAGACAGAGTACCCTAATTAGAATACTCAAACCCATATTTGCATTATGTATCATACCTTTTACCAAATTCAGTAACTCGCGTCATGTTTAATAATTACCTTAGTTATGACTGGTGGGAATATGTGTCTCGTGTTCCTTCAATTTCAAGTATACGGGGTAGATATGTATTAGGAGATGCTCTGGTATTGGTTGAATGGCAGGAGATGCAGTCGTAATATCAATACTGTCGTCGGGTTCCTCCTGAAATGGAATTTAGGCGCATGTCAAGAGTATGCAACAGATTCTTACCAATTGCCTCGCCAACATTATAATGCAGCACATAATCTTACATTAGTTTTCAAGGCCCCTTATTTGGAACAGGTACCTTTATCAGATTCTGAGTCGGCGAGCCTGGTGCAGGTAAAGATGAAATCAAGTTGAATCCGAGCAGTCGTTGGAGTCAGCCGAAGGTGTAGAATTTGTTAGTGACAGTCTCCTTTTATTTTTAAGTTCCCAAGCAACTCAAAGTATACAATAATTGGCTATCAATCACCAAAGGGAAATCTATCATTAATCGTGTCCATGATGGAGGGGTTGGTGGGAACCTTAAAACATATAGGTGGGGATGTTCTTTCTGCCGTAAATCGGGAGAATGAGTTGCACAATTAAGTATGGTCTCCTTTCATCTTACTGAAATATTCACATGAGTCGCCATGTTCTGCTCGCAATTCAAACTATTTGCTGTATCAGTGGTGAGTTGAAAGGCAGACCGGCCTTGCACAGCCGGATGACGGTGACAAGTTTCGTGCATGCCGGTAGAGAGCAATTTTATTTAAGCATTTGTAAAAGTGCACTAGTTACAGTGGGATTACAGAAATATAAAATGAGTTTAGTTGAACAGGTGAGTCATGAGAATTTTCCTGAACAAGAGAAAGGAGGGTTCAGCTCACAGGGGAAGGTTGTTCCTAACGGTGGCAGCGTACAGCAGGAAGCTAGAGCCCCCTGCTCATTTCTAGTTGAATCTTAGTATGATGATTAGGTGGTGTCTGTGAGTGGAACTTGGAACCTTCACAGAAGCATGTCTGGTCCCTGGATAAATAGCAGATCAAGGGGCACTCTGCTCTTCAGCCTCAAACCCAGGAAAGATGGGTAATGTAGTCCGGTATGTCACAACACTGGTGACCTGAAAAGCCCTAAAAACAATACATTTACCAACGTGCTGTTCACTAAATCTGGCAAAAGCCTCCACGCTATCAATGTAGGGAGCTGCTAATGTACTACACAAATAAGCATTTTCAACTGTACCTTCAAATTGAAGGAAAGACATCTTGTGGTCAGGAGCAGCTGCACAGTAAACCTGCATTGAGAGTAGCTACATGCATAATGAGAACTAACAACTCCTTGTATCACCTGTGATGTACATGTTCAATGGTATGGTTCTAGAAATTAAAGTTCTGTGAACGCCCCCATGTACCGGTTGCAGTGCAGAATACACTTGACACTGGCTGAGCCTGTTCTCCCCCCCCCCCCCACACCCCTCCTCCGCAAGGCAAGGAGAGAAGTACTTTCATCAGGATTATTATTCGGCATATGGACATTCCTTCTCTTCCAGAATTTTAAAGTGAACAGTTCCTCATACTGTAAGGCTTCACGTCCCTTGGGGAAGCATTTGCTGCAACTGCAAGTTGCTCCACATGCCACTTTGCCCCCACTGTGCAATTCCAATAACAATGGGATTCTGGTGTAGAATTGTCCTGGTACAGATGGTGACCCTTCTAGAATAAGGAGGAAAGATATTACACAATGCTTTTGCAGACAGCCAAGAATCTTTTCCAGTGTGTACACTGCGGTATGCATACCCAGTGGTACTTTCACACATGTTACCCATAAGAGATCCTGCTACAGAAGCAAGATTATGTACTGATTCAGCAGTGGCTGACCCTTGAACAAGACCAAAGACTCATCAATTGATATATGCTGCCCATGAACATAAACCTCAGAATCCTCTTGTAAAGTGTCTCAGAAATGGGTGAAAGCCTATCACGTTTTGGGTCATTGCTAGGTAATGCTGCAGAGTTGCAGTCCCAGATAGCAATCTAGGAAAAAGGTGTTGTCTAAGATGGATTTTGTGCACCAGTTTAACGCAATAGAAGGCTGCAACACTATTCCCATGAACCACAGTTTTTTCATCTCAACAAATGTAGACCACCGACGAGCTCTTGAAGGATGCAGGTTGTCCTCATGCTCCCTCAAGAACTGTGCAGCATAGACCTTTTGTTTGCTGGACCATGTCCGAAAGGAACCCATCGTCTACAAAGAAAGTAGGGGGAAAGTAATCAACTGTCAGAAAGCATGTTTTCTCTTTGCAGCCTGGTTCTCTAGCGATGAAAGGTGGAATAAAGGCTGAACCATTGCCAGAGCCGCCCAGTCGGATACACCAGCAGCGTTCTGCACAACTGGCACATAAACTCACATTGTGCATGCCTGCCATGTCCATTCAACCTTGCAGGTTTTCTTCTTGTGGTAAGTTCCCCACATGCTTGATTGTGTCCCATGGGTGGGCGCTGGGGAGAAGGGGGGCCGGGTCTCTTCATCACTTGTGGAAGAATTATCAATGTAAAAGTCACTTCCAGATTCTTTACTTTAATACATTTATGTTGCGCATACGGGCGCATGAAGGATGAGACAAAAGATCAGAAGTAGACTCCAACCAAAAGGTCCAAAGAGGACATTGGGGGGGGGGGGGGGAGCCGGAGAAGAAACATCTGAAAGACAGATTTTTTAGTTTCTTCCTAAACAGATCAGTTGATTTCAGTAGTAAAAGATGATACCTTTCATCACCATATAAATGTGACGGGTGGTAATGCCCCTTTAGAGGAAGTCTTCCTCTAACGGAAGGCTTATCCCGCAAGTGAGGTAGTGTGGGTTAATCGGAAGTCTCGCTCTACCAGAAGTGTTACCCCTGACGTGGCATCCTGGGGGCCAACCTGAAGTTCCGCCTGCACTAGCTCATACCCTGGATATGACATCAATGGGTGACCTCGGGGGGGGGGGGGTCCTGTCCTCAGGAAATTGCAGCCCGGAACTGACCTTATGGTGGTTCTTCCTGAAAGTCCCTGCCTGGAGAAAGTCCCACCCGTGGGAGTGACCTAGTGTGGGTTCACCTGAAAGAATTACCCACCTAGGTTGGGGGTATGTGTTATTATTGACGCTGTCGTAAAATGGGCCATGTTGATATTGACTCCACAGATATGCCCTCAAGAGCCGGAAGTGTCTGTTTTTGATAGTGCGCTCTGGAAATGTCTTTGTGGTGCCGCCTTGAGGGGTGAAGTGTAGGGTGTATGTGTGTGTGTGTATATATATGAGTACGTTTTGGAGGGAGGTATACAGCACTCTTGAAGACTGAGATCTATTTGTACAACGCCCTCGATAACCTGAAACAAGAAGCGCTACAGTTACTACTCTAAGAATACCTAAGGGCGCGATGACGTGAACACAATTGAAAACTACTACAGCCTGAAAAGTCAAACAATGAACCCTGTAGCTGATGAGGAATTGCAGCATCCTAATGCTATGAAGTACGAGGATGATCTGAGTTGGCAGCTTTTTACGATTAAGCTAGTTGAAATGAAGCTGCCTGTTTCTCCTATCAAAGTTGCTGCTCAATGCTGTGATTGTGTAGATGCAGTTATAACTGATGCAGACTATATTGATATGGATGAGTCTATGAAGACTCGATTGCCACTGTATGAGCACTTGGGCCTTCTGGATGAGCTGTTTCCAGAGGCTGGCATGTCCCGATGAAGACAAGCTGCTAATGAATGCTGTTAATGCTATGGAGACGGAAGCGGGTGCGCCTGACCTGTGCAATCTGTCATGTAACAGTGTGTGAGAGCAAACCTGTTAAAATACATATTTGAGTGAATTGCAGAAAACAGATCAAGTTGAGTCAGAGGTCTTCATTCAACACCATCAATGTTTACTGTGTGTTCTGTTAAAAAAATGATCGCAAGTCCAGCAGCCCAAAGCCGTAAGAAGTGTGTCTGCTTAAAACGCTTTGAAAGTTCTGATGAAGAGGAAACTGACAATTTTGGAGACCTTCTTTTGTGGCCTGTGTATTGAAAACCTGCTTGGGGCGCGATTATTACTATTATGGGGTGTTATGGGCATGAATGCGATGACCCGCAACAGTATGCTCATGAATGTCTACGGGCGCATTACCACGCTAGAGCAATACGGCGGATATGCTTTATGCTGAATTCATATAAAGTTTTGCAGCGGCTTAAAGCGGTCTATAAAGGCCTGGGCATGCACGTACAACAATGCTGTTTCATCAAAAACATTCCTGAATATACACGATTGCTGCAATCCTGGGTAAAAATATGTGATTTTTACAGCTGGCCAGTCCCGTGATTTTTAGAAACTGGGTAGCACGATTAATGCTAAAAGATTTTTGTGACCTATATGTTTTTAGGAAGACGCACAAGGAGTGTCCGATATGCCGGAAGCTGTTTTAAAAAGAAAAAATACATTTAACGTCTTCCTTATGTGTACATTTGTTTTTAGGATGGAACTACTGAAGGTCAAGCAATGCGTTTGGAACGTAAACTGAAGCCAGGACGTGTATGTGTGGAAAGCCTGTTGTACGCGATGCTGAAATAGAAAATCTGAAATTGACCCAAATACCTTAAGATATATATGGGTACCTACACCATCGTGCAACAGACATTGTAACGGTGCAGCAGCTCCTGGATGAATTGTATGACCACTACTTCAGCATTAAAGGATACGTTTTACAGGACTGTGAGTTGTACACACTTTTAAAGCCTTTGGGTTTCGTGTGCATGCAGAGTTATAGGGAGGGTGAACAGGAGGCTCTGAACAGTGCATTTATAAGGCTGCAGAAAAAATATCAGAGTAACAGACCCTACATGCATAATATCTGTAATAAAAATAAAATAACTTTCACCAGCAAGACCTTTTTTTTGGAGTGCTTCAATGGATAACTCATTTAAGAATGCATAAAAGCTATTCTGATAAAAGTGGAATTGGGAGTTATGGTCGTGTTGATGCTCTTTATCAGAAATGACAACATGACAAACACCCCGTTACATGTGAAGCTGTCAAGGAATGGTTATTGGGTCAAGAGACGTAAACCCTTCATAAAAACGCTAGAGAATGTTTTGAAAGAAGAATGACCATGGTATCTGACTGCAACAGACAATCGCGGCTAATTTAGTGGATGGTTGTTGTTATCTAAACATGCAGAGCACATGGTCGCCCAAGGGCATCATGGCGCTAGAGAGGAGAGCTGCTCACGGAAGGGAGGGCCAAAGAGGATGGAGAGCTAAAACAAAATGGTCTTAAGGGCTCTTCTGAAACCAAGGTGGTTGGACGCACTTCTTAGTGCCAATGGAAGATTGTTCCAGAGTTTAGCAGCAGCCATGGAGAAGTCTCTACCGCCAACCCTTTCACGGTTGAACCTTGGAACAGCAAGGAGATTAGTGGTGGAGCGTAAGTCACGTTCAGGGATATAACGAGAGAATTCTGATTGCAAAAACTCAGCTCCTCAGCCGTGGACCGCCTGGTGGACAATACACAGCGACTTAAAATAGACACGCTGGCCCACCGGAAGCCAGTGAAGCACTGGAGAGATGTGGGCTCCATAGGGAGTGCCAGTGGCTAGCCTGGCTGCCAGGTTCTGCATGCGCTGAAGCCGCTGTATTAGGCCGATCGGCTTGCGACAGATATAAAGCGTTACAGTAGTCTAACCGTGAGAGGACTAGCGCAGCCACCACAGGTGGACGAGTGGCTTCTGGTATCATGGGTAAAACCCTCTTAAGGACCCTGATCTGATGGTGGGCCGCTTGGCACACAGCAGTCACTTGGTTGGACACAGAAAGGGAGGCAGACAGAATGACACCCAGATTTTTCACTTTGCTAACTGGAGTAGGACCTAGAGAGGTGGGCCAGAAAGCAGAGGTCCACAGTGAGGAATCCGGAGGACAACCCACCACCAATATCTCAGTTGTATCGCCAGTACGTTTGAGCCAGTTCTGGTCCATCCAGTCACTGACGGCTCTCAAACAGTCATGAAGGCATGACGACACCTCAGCCTGATCTTGATCTAGTCGGATCAGGATTTGGGTGTCGTCGGCATAAGAATAGCAGTTGAGGCCGTAAGAGCGGATGAGGCAGACCAATACCCAGATAAAGATATTGAACAGAATCTGGGAAAGTGAGGATCCCTGTGGGACACCACAGGTGAGGGAACAAGAAGAAGAAAGAAAAGGGGGCATAGCAAGAGTTTGTGTACGGTCTGAGAGAAAAGAAGTGAACCACGCAAGGACTGGGCCAGATATCCCGATCTGAGCCAGGCGTGAGAGCAGGATGGGGTGATCAACCGTGTCAAACGTGACTGACGGATCTGGCAAAATCAAAGCACCGACTCCACCCGCGTCAACTAGCCTGGACATATCGTCTTGTACAGAAACCAGCACACTTTCAGTACCTCTCCCTGGCCTAAAACCAGCCTGAGCAGGGTTGAAGATTTTAGAAGAGGACAGAAGGGGAGTGATAAGAGATTCCAAAAGTTTGGACAGTAAGGGAACGGGAGAGATAGGGTGGAAGTTGGTGGGGACTGTGGGATCAAGTTTGGGCTTCTTGAGAAGAGGGATAACCCTCGCAGACTTCAGCTCCGAAGGGACCAGGCCTGACTGGCAGGAGTCATTTATAGCCAAAGTAATATCTGCTAGTAGGTCTGGGGCGATCTTCATAATGGTGGTGGGAATAGTCTCCTCAGAAGAGGATTATTTAATTTTCATGATGGCAGCTAGGACCTCTGCCTCAGTGAAAAGTGGGAAAGTAGACCAATTGGCAGAGGGATCAATAGGGGGTGCAGGTGATGACATGATGGCATCTGGAGTCATTATTGCAGGAGATTTTGCGATATTAGAGCGTATCACTTCAATTTTAGTGATGAAAAATGAGGCAAGGTCGTCGCACAGCTTTTGAGAGGGCTTACCTTGGAAGTAAGAGCCTCAGGGGAGGCTAATGAGTGTATAATAGAGAACAAGGTTTTGGGCTGACATAAGGCATTTTCGATTTTCTGTGAGAAAAATGAGGCTTTAGCCATTTTAACACTGGCCAGATAAGTAGAGAGACCAAGTTTGTAAGATTCTCTCAGCACAGGGTTGTAGCTATTTCGCCATTTGTTGATCCGTAAACCAGGGTTGGGAGGGTAGTCTGTGACCTTGGGTCAATTTTAGTGGGGCGCAAAAATCTGCAGCAGCCACGAGGGATTGAGAAAGTGATTTTAAAGATGGTGCCCTCAGGGAGGCACAATTGGTGGCGATTTGGGCACTAAGTGCCTTGGCATCGACCAAGCGTAATGGGGTTTTAGGAGGGAGGAGTTTGCAAGGTGGATTCGCTAGTGTGAATGTGCAGGATACCAGATGGTGGTTAGACCATACCACTGGTTTAATGGGGCCAGGACAGAGCAAGGATTCCTTGGCAAATACTAAATCAAGCGTGTTCCCATGGGAATGAGTGGGGGCTTGGATCAGTTGATGTAGGTGCAAATCAGATAAACTATCGAAAAGAGAATTCTTCTCAGTAGATCTTGGCAGATTGAAGTGCAGGTTAAGGTCACCTAATATCACTAGATTGGTGTATTGTAGATTCAGGTCAGCTACGAGGTCAGCTAGACCTTTCCCGAAAGCCCCTATGGGCCCGGGAGGACGATATATGTGCAAGAAATGAATAATACAAGAATGAAGATTGTCCGGGCTTACAGCTCAGGCAGTCTTGATTCTATTAAAGACAAGGAGGCGAGCATTATGCTTTACTTCTTTATTACTGTCCCCACAGCAATTTAAAGAAACTTTATATATAAAACCTTGTAACATTTTGTTTCCTCCCAGGAGACCTGCAGGTGTAGTAAACAACATAAAGTTAACACGGTTTGAAAAATATCCATAAAATATCCAACTCCTGAAAGAAAAATGTCTCTGGACTACCAGTACCCATAGTCCTCAGGGTGTTCTGTAGTCCTGTCTCCAGTACCTTAACCAATCCTGGCAAAGCTGCCCCTATAAGATAGCCTCGTCCCCCTCTCTACTCCTCTTTCTTTGGCCGCTAGACTGTGCTCGAGTCTTTAACCGGTAACTTAAAACCATTGGAGATTCTACTGCAACTGCATCACTCCATAACTTCGGCTGAGCGTCGTCCTCTTGCGAACTTCGCCATGCAACTTGTGACAACCAAGATGTTTATCTGTACTCAAGACGTCTTCTGATCATCTCCTGCAATAAATGGAGACGTGATTATAAGGGTGGGGTCCTTACTTGACACATGATCATCATAAGTAACATGATTGTCTTCTGTCCCAAGGGTGGGATATAATTCACGCCTCCTTGTCTTTAATAGAATCAAGACTGCCTGAGCTCTAAGCCTGGACAATCTTCATTCTGTGACAAGACGGAGGCGAGCATTATGCTTGTTCAAAGCTATGCATCACTCTGTTTGCAATCTGAGACACAGGCTTAAAATAGAACATTTTAAAGGTACATTCATTGGACCAATCGGCTGCTTTCATAATGTCCTTTAAGGGAATGCCTGCTGCAAATGCGCCGGATGCCATTGCGCCTCTCGCTGAATGAGCGCCAAATTGAGATAAATCTATCCCCGCCCACTGCATGACTTCTCTAACCAATTTATCTATGGTGGCCGTTGCTACTGCATGGAAGGTTTTTCTACACGCAATTAATAGCTGCGTTACTCCTGCGGGTCTAAGCGGTGGGTGCTGTGACTCTTTCGTACTCCTTGATGCACTGTGCTACGCACAACTTCGCATTGTCTGGAAAGTATGGGTAAGAAATCGCTGTTGAATCGGATTTCGTCCTATTAGCCACATTGAATGCAACTGCTTCAAGGTAGAACATTTTCCGATCTATCTCCAGGGCCTTGACATCTAACACTCCTGCATGCTATGAGGCAGAGGAGCATAGCCAGTTTGCCTGACAACTGTGATCTAGAAAGAGCCTTGTTCACTGGCCAGTCAGTTGAAAAATGTTGCGCACGTCCCATAGAAATGAATATTTGGCCTCTGGCGGCTTCTTCAACTTTATACCTTTCAATAGGAGAACATCTGGCCGTAGTCCGGCTATCGGGTGACCCTCTAGCTTGTCGTGTCCCGCAGAAATCGCAGATCTATAGACTCCTACAGGCACACTGTCTTCGAATCTTTGTGCTAAAAAATTCAGCAGGTGTACTAGAGGGGCTGAAACGGGATGAACACCGATGGACGTACAGTACGTCTCCCATGGGTTCCAAGCGGCAACATAGCTCCAAATGGTGGAAGGCGCCCAGGAGCTTCTGATGCAATCTGCAGCGAGCTGCGAAATTCCTGGCAGCTCCCAACGTTGCCTGAAATCCGGCACGCTAGTAGGATGAGCGAGCCCTCCGCTAGGAGCGGGTGACACTGGCCGTCGGGGTTCTGCAGAATGTTCGTGTTGTGAGGAATCACTCTCGGAAAATCTGTAAAGTTCCATCACTACTGGAAACCACGGCTGGGACTTCCATAATGGGACTATGAGCACTAGCTCTGCTTGCTCTCTCCTCACTTTCGCTACTGTCCTTGTCAACATGATGAATGGGGGAAAGGCATAGTGGAGAGCTCCTGACAACTGGTGAAGGAGCGCATCCGTCCCTGACGCTTCCGGGTCTATCCTCCAGCTGTAGAACTCGGGGAGCTGAGTGTTGAGCCTGCTGGCGAACCAGTCGCGATGCAATGACCCCCATAGCTGGTGGATGCAGCTGAAAATGCTCGGGAGAAGTCTCCAATCGCTGGAGTCTACCAGGTAACGTGAATTCCAGTCCGCTATCGTGTTCTGAACGCCGGGCAAGTATTCTGCTGATACTGATATCTGTTGTTCCAAACAGTAATGCCAGAAATTTTTGGCTAGTTCCGCGAGCATCTTGGAGGAAGTTCCTGAGTTTGTTCACATAGTGGACCGCCAAAATGTTGTCCATCTTGAGGAGGACACAGCAGGTCACCCTGTCCCGGGTGAACGCTTTCACTCCGAAGGAACCCGCCAACAGCTCCAAGCAGTTTATGTGGAGTTTGAGCTCTTCTTGTGACCATTTCCCACCTGTTTGCAGTCCCCCGCACCGGGCTCCCCAGCCTATTCTGCTGGCATCCGATTCTATCACCAGATCTGAAGTGTCTCCGAATATCGCTCTGCCATTCCAGGCCTCCATATTCTGTAACCACCACTGGAGCTCTGTAATGGCGTCTTGGTCTAGGGAAACCAATTGGTGATAACCCAGACCGCCTCTCAAATGTCTGATTTTCAACCTCTGCAGGGTTCTGTAGTGTAGAGGCCCTGGAAATATTGCCTGAATAGAGGCTGCTAAGAGGCCCACTGTGCGGGCTAGGTTGCGAAGGGAGATGACTTTCTTCGCTAACACTGTCCTCGGCTCTTTTCGAATCTCTCAATTTCCGAGTTGGCAGTTCTAGAGAGGCACTTTTCGTATCTATTACGAATCCCCAGAAACAATATACGTTGAGCCGGATGCAAATCTGATTTTTCTTCGTTGATGATGAAGCCGAGGGAGGTTGCCAGGTTGCTTACCCAGGCAGCTTGCTCCCGAAGGAGTGATGCGCTCTGGCCTAGAATCAGAATATCGTCTAGGTAGATAATAATTCTTATACCCCTTTCTCGAACAGCAGCTGCCACTGGCCTCATGAGTTTGGTGAAGGCCCAAGGGGGCGGAAGCCAGTCCGAAGGGGAGGCATGTGAATCTCCACATCTCCACATCTCTGCGTTCCATCTGAACCAGAGGTATTTTCGGTGATGCTCTGCGATAGGGATGGTAAGATAGGCATCCTTGAGATCTAGGCGGACTAGCCAGTCTCCCGTCCTGAGAAGATCCCGT
Organism: Ambystoma mexicanum; assembly: GCF_040938575.1. Taxonomy (NCBI): domain Eukaryota; kingdom Metazoa; phylum Chordata; class Amphibia; order Caudata; family Ambystomatidae; genus Ambystoma; species Ambystoma mexicanum. Next base: position 78,079,304 of record NC_090925.1, read on the forward strand.
AGAAGGTGAATCCCTTCCATCTTGAAATGCCTGTATACTACCCATTCGTTCACTTTTCAAGTTTATTACTGGCCTGACTTTGTCCCCTCTGTGGACCAGGAACATATTGCTGATGAAACATGGATCGCTTTGTGTGTCTCGCTCTATCGCCCCTTTGTTCGCCAAGCTGTCTAATTCGCTGTGCAACAGAGGTTCCTCTTTTTGCGCCTTGCAAATTGGTGTTTGAGAGGGGGCACCTACAAACTCCAGAGTCAAGCCAGATACAGCATGTAGAATCCACGCATCATTGGATAAATCACGCCATGCATGCAAAAAGCTGGCTGTCCTGCCCCAATTCTGTTACCTGCCTTGTACTCACCGGCTGGGGCGTTTTGGTGCCTGTAGGCTCCTCTTCCTCTCCTGTTTCTTGGGAAACGGCTTCATGCCGGAAAGAAATTATCTTGTTGTCTTGACTCCCAGTACTGGGACCTCTGGCCTTGGGGTCCTCTTTGATTGGAGAAGCGACCGGACGCTCGACCCCTTTTGGCGACTGGTCCCAGAAAAAACACGCCCGGGAAAGATTTTCCTGATAGAAGATTGGGCCTTTTCAAGTGCGGAGTATGTGCCGACAAATTGGCTCATTTCTTTGGCAAACGCCTCTCCGAAGAGCATGCCCTTTGCGCCTTCTCCTGCCTCGTACGAGGCTAAGACGCTTAGTTTGCCGTCGATTTTCAGCAGTACTCCCCGTCTTCTTTCAGATGAAAGGGCGCAATTCGCGTTCCCTAGAAGGCAGACCGCGCGCTGGGCCCAATTTGCCAATACTTGGGGATCTATGTTGTGCTTGTATCAATTGCCCTTTCCGCCAGATCCATTATTTTAGGCAGGGGGACGGAAAGGTCTAACCGTTTGTCTTGACAACCTCGCCAAGCTCTGTCCACCCCTTTCCGTGTGTCTTTGGCCGTCTTCGTGACAAACGTGACCATCTTAGGGTCTAAATCAGCAGTGTCCGTAACTTTACCGGGCAATTCGGGTCTGGGGCATTCCGCCCTCATTCTCGACCTGACTTCTCGGTCGAGTGGTTTTCTCATGTGGAGGGTCATATATTGGGCTACCCTGGGTGATGGTACCCAGTCCGTTGATCTTGGATGCCGGATCGCCTCCGGATCGAACATGTTCCTCAAGTTCTCGTCATCCGGGAATTGTTCTATCAGCTGATGAGATGGGAATTCTTCCTCCCCACTTTCTTCATCCGGTGTGTAACCGGCATCCAGTTCCTCCCCCACATTGTACACCCCTGGGGTCGGGGGTCGAGAGCCCGGCACTGTTGCCCTATTCAAGAAGGCTTCTTTCAGCCTATTTACTGTGTCAACTGGCTCTTGGGGTCTTAAATTTACCCTGTCTGGGTGACTCGGGGGCGTCTTAGAGTCTGAACTCTTCCGAGTCTTCTTACTGCCCTTGGTATCAACCCTCTGCCCAGGGTGTCTAGCTGAGGTGCCTTCGCCAGGGCTGAGCGCCCTTTTCTTGGATCTCTCCTCCGCTCTGCACGTTCAGAATGGCCTCCAAATGGTCAAGTCTCTGTGTAAGAGGAAACACTCCCTGCGCCACAGCATGTGAGAGTGAGTCCCCTAGGACCATTTTAAAACTCTGGGAGAGGTCTTGCTCATTATGTGTGAGCTCTTCCACCCATTCTTCTGAACCCCATTCTGGAGTAATGGACTTAGATCCCCTGGGCTCAGTATATTGTGGCCATATTTCCCAAAGGCTGGCTCCTCAGCTTTCTTATCCACAACCTTTGTTTTTATTTATTTTAGTATTTTATGCCCAGATAGCGTGCCCTGTAATATGACCTCACCACCAATTATTATTATTTTTTTTTTCCTTTCGTGACTAAATGAGCTGCTGTACCACCAACTGGAGGTGGGGGCTCTGAAAGTCTGTGCGTGCTCACTGGAGAGAGTCTTTGTGTTCCAACACACGTTTGAAGTGCTGAGAGAATGCTCCGTTCACTGCGCGCTCAACCATGTTCCAAATCTTCCGGAATAGCGGTTGAGCACACGCGATGGCTTCTGGGGCGCGATGTGTGCCTGCCTGCTCCCGCTGGGTCCTAGCTCCGCTTAGCGGGAGCCCGGCGGCTCATTCACTCGCCGCAGGAGGAGGGAGGGGCCGGTAGCCTAGCGCGAGTGCATTCGCTCGCGGCTCCATCCACTCCTTATCTATCCGCCTGTTATTATAACTGACGTGAAGCGGATACGCTTCGACTTACACGTGAGGGAATATGTAGATATAATATTCAAAATTAACATGCGTGCTCTAAAGCACTGCGCATACGTCACCATAAGGCACACGTTAAAGTAACTATGTAAAACTTATACTAGACAATGAAATCACTACAAAATATGATAAGGCACTTATCTCTGTGGGATCAGCAACAAAGAAAGAGTAGAGAGGGGGGGGATGAGGCTATCTTATAGGGGCAGCTTTGCCAGGATTGGATAAGTTACTGGAGACAGGATTACAGAACACCCTGAGGACTATGGGTACTGGTAGTCCAGAGACATTTTTCTTTCAGGAGGTGGATATTTTATGGACATTTTTCAAACCGTGTTAACTTTATGTTTACTACACCTCCAGGTCTCCTGGGAGGAAACAAATTGTTACAAGGTTAAAAAAAAAATGTGTTATATATAAAGTTTCTTTAAATTGCTGTGGGGGACAGTAATAAAGAAGTAAAGCATAATGCCCACCTCAGTCTTGTCATAGAATGCGTGATGGCATATCTGAAAAGTAGGGCTTCCATAGTAAGCGCGTGGGGGCATAACAACTGAGTGACAGCATACTTGTCCCTGAAAATAACCACAACCCGTTACACCTTGACAGTGATAGACGCTTTTGCTGAGGTCTTGAGGAATAAGACTGGTTCACGGGTGATGGCCGCTTTAAAACTTATCTTCAATAAGGGGCGAGTACCTGTAAACTTACAAACTGATGCCGGCAAGGAGTTTTTAAATAGGCCCTTCCGCAATCTTCTAAGCAACACAGCGTGCATCATTTCATAATGCACAATGAGGTTAAGGCCGCTATTCTTGCGCGCTTTAATAGAACCTTGAAATCTAAACTTTGGAGATATTTCACAGCATATAATAGACATTGCTATGTGCACATAGTGTATACGATAGCTATCGCCTGTCTATTAAAATGTCTCAAGTCTGAAACTTCATTAGCAGCCTGGAGAAACTCTTATGCTCAAAGGTTCATCGGAGAAGGTCAAGAAAAAACCCTTACGCGTTATTGACCATGTTAGTGTATCCAGGTTAAAAGCTGTCTTTACAAAGGGGTATCACCTATCTTTTACCAATGACATTTTTATAGTGACGGACGTCTCTGTGAAAGAAAGGGATATACATCTACCAACTGATTACGATGGGCAAGTTGTTAGGGGTACATTTTATACCAAGGAGTTATAAAAGATGACAAATGAACCCCCCCCCCCCCCCCAGCGCCTTTTTTAGGATTGGGAAAATTATTCAGAGTAAAGGCAGGGGGTCTAATAAGCAACACATAGTAAAATGAGTGGGATGGCCTGATAAATGTAGCAGTTGGGTAAAGTGCTGCATCTCTAAAGTAGCTAAAAAGCAGATGTGCTCGCTGAGACGATGGAAAGCACTGGATTTTATATACCTTACCCAGTAATGCCTCTTTGTACATTCCCTAACAACGAAATATCGAATTGTGTTGAGATGGCTAAACGCGTTGATATACAAGGAATGTGGGATGCCGGGCAGATGGAGATTCAATACCCCATACGTGGGACACTTTAGATAGAACAGAGGCAAAGTTTACCATCAAGCGTGAAGGCCCTGTTCTGTAACACACATGTTTTCCTGCAGGTTTTTACACCAACAAACAAGCATTGCTAGATGCTATATCAAGGCTCTCGCAAATATACAGCTATATCTGGATAAGGCTCAGAATAAAGTATGTCTAAGAACGGCTGATCTTACCACATAGTTTGTGTAGCAGGAAACATTTAAGGTGTTGGGGACCGTTCAACGTGTAAAAAGTAATAAAATTTTGAACAGAACATGTGCTGATATTGATGGTGTATTTTACAGCCTCATGATCTACATTGGTATAGTAGAATATCAAAGGGTCAGTGACTCATATGCCCCCCTAATGAACAGGCCCAGTCAAAGAAATACCTGTCTGGAAATACCGTTTAGATTGGCAAGCCCCACATCTAGATGGATTTATGGGGTCATGGACACTGGTAGGGGTTTGAAACCTTAGAAACGCGTTAATCAGCAACACTCCTACATCAGACGAATAATACTAAAGCCTATACAAAAGCCCAAGAAGGGCACGGCCCCCCACGCCAGCAAGCCCGACCAACTTTTTGCCCGGGATCGCACCACGCAGGAGAGCCATGATTGCCGCACTCTAAGCTGGTGAAAGAGGAGGCCGCCATGAGCTCCATAAACTGCGCCATGAAGTGCGAGACTGGAGGCGGAGCCATAAACTGCGGGAAGAACTACGTCAAACTCAACCAAATCATTGTATGAACCTGTTAAGTGAAGCACATTCCCACATTTCTGCGAAAACTGTGCTATGGCGGACTCATTTATATGCCCCGTAATGCCAGTGACTGTCTCTACTGGTCTAAACCTCGGACACATCCCTACCAAAAAAATCTGGATTGAAAGTGCATTACTACTGGATTTTCACAAACCTTTAAATCCTCTTTAATTGCAGAAACTCCTATTGTACTGAGTGGATTGCATTTGGCTTCCTTTTGGCTTAATACATTGAAATATGTTAATTAGAAATCCTCAGTGGAATGCAATCATGAAACAATCCAAGCAATCAATCCCCAAACAAACCAGTAAAAATCCAAAAGCAATGCCATCCCTAAATAAATCCAAAAGCAATGGATTACATCTGGCTTCCTTTTGGCTTAATGCACCCGAAATACGTTAATTGGAAATCCTTCCTGGTAGAAATCCAAAAGCAATGCAATCCTTTACAAATCAAAAAAATCCCAAAATAATCATTTAAGATAATAGGCATTGTTTTGGTTTATGCGCTAGAAATAAATTCATTAGAGTTTGGCCCTCATTACGACCCTGGCGGAAATCGAAAAACGATGGCGGAAATGTAATACCGCCATCGAATACCGCTCGGTGCGATTATGACCCGTCACCGTAAAGTACGATGCCATCAGCGACACCGTAGTGAACGCCAACTGCACCAAGTACGCGCTCGCAAAACCGTAATTACCACCATGGCACGACGGTAAGCGAATGCTGACCCTAGCGGACATTTACTTAACGCCATCAAGCATGGCGGAAAGTACCATTCCGCCATGGTGAGAATTACAGCATCGTGAACCAACCGTAAATGGCCCTACTGAGTGCCTGTACACCACTCCCTGCCCACATTGCACAACACCTCGTAGGTGCAATGAAGTTACACAATGCAACCAGTGAAATGTACAAGTCACCCATGCATGCCAACGAACAAATGAATGTAGGGGCTCCAAGTGCCTTGTGAGTGGCCATCCATATTTGGCATGTCACCATTGCCGTACTGATGCAGCACAGGCACGTGAAGGTTCAAGTACAGCAATATGAACTGAAACATGAGACAAAACAACAACAGGCCCCCATCGCTTGACACCAGTGTAAGGCAACATTCAAAGCAGTATCCTGAGGGAGACTGCACCAGCCCTGTACCCTTGCCAGTAAACAAACCAACCATCAGCATAAGCATGTACCACACAAGTTGGCAGAGTGACTGAGCAGCCAGGCTCATCTCAAGAGAGGCCAATGGGAGTTGCAGGGCACAGATGGCACGAATACAGAAGCTATTCCAATGGACATGACCTCAGTCTCCCTCCAAGAAACGCACGCAAACACAGGCACCTGTGACCAGCCATTTTCTGATAATCACATCATTCCACCAATCCACCTGGCTGACCGGCATCTGTTACACAAAAGCTAATCCCCCGCCCCTGAGCATGACATCATTAAAACAGTCATAATGGCAGCCCCTATCCCTGACCTTACTGGGCTTCGTAGGCAAACGCGGCCAGTACAGTACCACGCAACTATACTCAGAAGCCGGAACCCAATGCAGATCTCCTCACAATACACCGCTCCACAAATAGGAATATGCTACATTACTTGCAAAGAATAACGCTACACGGTTGAAATCAGAATCAAATTTTAATGCACATCAAATTCACCAAGCCCATACAGCTATTAGGTCATAAACTCCAAAATATTTTTCATTACTGTGGGCTGCATCCGCAATAAATGACAAGCTTCTTCTTGTGTGACGCCCTGTTCCTTCATGGTACACAGGGGCTACATTCACGTTCAAAAAGGCAACATGGAAGCGCCGAGAACCGCAGGGCCGTCCCATTAGGTAGGCACTAGTCCAGCTGAAAGGTTGATATGTAGCTCCTAGCCACTAGTACTGCGTAAGGGCATGTGGCCCATTGGCGATCGTCCCATAAGATCGTAATGGTGCTCCACTGATTAACTCGAAGCAGCAGGTGTCGGGAGTAAAAGCCATCTGCAGGAGTGGCATACAGATGGCAGCGGCAAAAGGGGAGGAGATACCTGTCGCCCAAATGAAATGAAAAAGAATAGTATGGGCATCAGAACTTCATTTGTATTACTCACTTCAATGATCACACTAAATCTACAGCCATATGCATGCTAGCCCACTCAAAAGGATTATTTCCACCCAAAAATCACTTGCGAATCATAACTATATAAATCGAGGTGAAAACACTATTACAAACGAGTGTTTGTGTGCATGCATCTGTTAAAACAGAATCCATTAGATGGGATTAGTAACGTGCATAGACACAAGTGTTTGAAGGCGCGTCGAGACAGGGAGGGTTCAACAAGGGCAGATAGACGATGGTCCCACTATGGCAGCTCTGCATCACATAGCGCAAGGGAAGGGGATAGATTCCGAAAAGCCATGTACATGGCAAACTCTCAATTAAATCATCTGTCCATGCATCCATACATCATTCCCTCATCCCGGTATGAAAACGCCTGATTATTTACTCACATCACATTTGAAATTTCCATTGAGTCTGTGCGTAATGCAGTCTGCAAAATCCACTGTGCTCCAGCCCGGAATTCTAGTGTTGTGAAGTAACATGTATTTGGGAACGTCCTGCCTTATTGTCCACTATGCTATTGCGCATCCCATACTATTCATATCAATCATTGCATTCTCGCCATGGCCCCTGTCCCAAGGACATTAAACAATAGACCGTTATTTGCAGTCAGACCTGTGGGCGTCTCCTCGCCGCTAGCTGAAAACCGAAAGCGCTGTCCTTCGAATTCCTCATTTGCAACATCACGTCGATAAGGCATCTGTGACCGCTTGAAATCACAAATTCATCCATGTAGTGCGGCAGTGTGTGAAAATGGCAACTGGCTTCACTCACAAATGGGACGCCCCGCCCGTCGGTGAACCTCGGTACAGTGCTGCATGAGGGTCCACCGTTAATCGAGTACTACATTCCACTGACCCTTCACAAATTTGTTCGCGACTGCAAAGATAGTATGTGAAACAATGGGACCATAGCAGAATGAACATATAAGCCAATATTTCACTGCCATCGGGATTCAATACATGATTGTAATAGCAAGATGCCATGCGTCACATTGCAGCGTTGTGTGCGGGACGTGCTCGCCCAAAGGGGATTGCAGCTGGCACAGGTGGAATGAATCCCCACAGGTGGAGGCTATACAGCCTGAAAACACATAAATTGCACACCCAACCCCCTCCCACAACCACTCCAAAATGCTACCGGCAGGACTAGCGATGTTGGCCCTGGGGGACCTGATAGCACTGCAAGTACTACAACTTCAAGAAGAAGACGAACACTAACTACTACAACAACCGGCCGCACAGAGGAGACGCAGGAGGAGGAGGAGGGCAAGGCAGGGCCAGCAAGGGCCACCAGCACAGCCACTACCACCACGCAGGCAGCCCGCAATCCCACGCCTCCGAGCTCATCCGTTCAACCTCACTGCTGAGCAGATCCACACCCTCTACCATTTGGACGGGGACACCATAACCGCCATTGTGAACATGACACACGCTGACCTTGTCAGCATGATAGATAGCCCAACCGCCATCCCACCCCTACTGAAGGTGGTGTCTGTACTCCACTTCCTGGCCACAGGCATCTACCAGCACACAGTCGGACAGTTGCATGGCATTTCACAGCCACTGTTGTCACGGACACTATCGCAAGTACTCGATGCCCTCCTGAAGCACGCAGACGACTACATCTCTTTACCACGCTCGGAGCAGGAGATTACAAACACAAAAGTGGGATTCCATGCAGTTGGCGGCATACCGGGTTGCATTGGTGCCATCGACTGCACCCATGTGGAATTGGTTGTCCCACATGCCATGGAGGCCCAGTACCGCAACCGGAAACAATATCATTCTCTTAATGTACAAATGGTGTTTGACTCCAACAGGATCTTTACACATTGTTGTGCCCGATTTCCTGGATCAACCCATGATTCTATGGTCTTGAGGAACTCTACAATACCACGCTACATGGAGCGACATGCAGGGAACAGATCCTGGCTACTCAGTGAGTCTCATTTCATGCATGATAATGTGGGGTATGTGATGCAGCAATGACCTGGCAGGAAGGGGGGGATGCGTACGTAGCAATGTCATTCCACAAACATCCCTTATTGTCCACATACAGGTGATGCCGGGTATCCACTGAAGAGATGGCTCCTTACACCACTACGGAGCCCACAGAACCAGCATGAGGAGGACTACAACCATGCCCACTCACGTACCCGTGTAGTCATTGAACAGGCATTCGGCCTACTGAAGGCTCGTTTCCGCTGCCTCAGCAGGTCTGGCGGGGCAGTCCTGTACCACCATGAGAAGGTTGCAAAGATGGTCATGGCATGTGTCATGCTACACAACATGTGCCTACGTAGAAATGTGCCCATGCCCCCTGACGCAGAACTGCAAGCACCTGAAGATGGTCATGATGAGGGTGGGGATGTGGCAGCACCTCAAGGAGTCCGTGAGGCACAGGAGGCCCATGAAATTCGTCAGAATATCATAGATTCATGCTTCTAGCACTCACGCCTGGTGGCTGATACATGGACACGGGACTTGTGGCACTGTGTGTGTCTGGAACATGCACAATGTGGACTGTACACCTATAAAGGCCTCGTACACAAAGATCAATGTCCACACATCTCATTGGATGATTATGAAATGTTTATAGCATATGTGAAATTATATTACACACCCCATGGACCCGCCACCCAAGAAAGCCCAACACCCCCCCTCCACCCTCCTACCTCCCCCCCGAACACCAGTGTCCAAAGATGCTCATTGTCAGTGGGCAGACGCTATTGCAAGCCCCCTCTCTGGGTATCAGGGGCACCCCTGCCTGTGGAGCGCAGGTTCCTCCCAGATCTACGTTGGGGGCTGCCCTGGACGGAACTTGCAACGGATGATGTCTCTGCCTGCTCACGTCCATGCATGTCCCTAAGGGTTTGTGAGAGCTCAGTGAGCACACGGCGCACAGCGGCAAGTTCACCACATACGTCTTTGGACGTCGCATGCAGTTCCCCCCTCAGGCTCTCGGTGCTTCTCTCCATTTGTACCCTTAGTGTCTCTGTACTTCTCTCCATTTGTGCCCTAAGTGTCTCAGTAGATGTTTCTATGACTGCCTTAGAACCCCCACATTCATCAGCATGCTCCTTGAGGAGCGTGGCCAGTTGCTGCTGTTGCACGATCACCTGGTCGAGGGACTGTTGCCTCTGCTGGGCCATGGCCATTTGCGGTGGTGTCACAGAGGGGCTGATCACCTCATGTTGCCTTGCCACAGGGCTTGTGGGGGATGGCCAGTAGTCGTCTTGTGGGTGCCCCTGCGTGGTATCCTCATGGTGTACGGGATGAAACAAACAGGGGGATTGAGACGGGTCATGGATGGGTCCTACATCGACAGCACCGTTTTCTGTGTCGGAGCATGCTGCCATTAATGCAGTGTCACCTATGGTGCTGCTGCCACCAGAAGCAGTGCCTTCTGTGGCATCCATTGGGGGGACCTGTGGTGCTGCTGTTGTGGGCATGCTGGCTGCTGGGGTGCCTGTTGAAGTCCCCTCCTGTGTGCTGCCACTTGATTTGTGCTGCTGCCGTGTCTTGATCCGTGCAGCTGAGGTGGAGGGTCTTTGGCCGTTGGTCTTGGCCCTCTTTGCAGGTGTGCTGGTAGGGGTGTCCTGGAGCTCGTCGTTTGAATCGGACCCTGTGGTGGAGTAAAGGAGGGCGAGCGTTATTTATGGGTCTGTGGAAATTGGAATGGCAATGTATCACATGCATTGGGGTGGTACCTGAGGGTGATTTGGGTCAGGGCCTTGGAGGTGGTTTCATTTTTGTGTGGATTGAGGATGCAGTTGTTTTGCAGCCTGCAGTTAGGGTGTGCATGCTGCATGTGTAGAGGGTGTTTTTAGGATTTTTAATTATTTATGTATTTAATGTGACTTTTAAAGTGCGCTATCAGGCCAATGTATGTGGACGTTCTCCTGGACATGTGTTTCTGTTGCACTATGTGGACACATGGTACTTCACATGATTGGACATTGTGGATTTAGCATTGTTTTATTTGGCCCACCTACCTGATTCTTCGGATGTCTGCACTCCTTTCTCCATCCCTCCGACTCCCTCTAAACTCTCCATTCCAATGGTGGAGGCACAGATTTCTTCCCAGGGGGTCAACTTGATGGGTGATTCCGATCCTCCCCCGGTAGCTGTGGCAATGTTACGGTTGGCCGATAGTATGCTCCGTACGCGTATCCGCAAGTCCCATCGCTTTCTGCATTGCTGTGGGTTGCGGGGTGCGGTCCCCACCGCACTTACCCGCTGTGCCACCAGGGCCCATATGGCCTTCTTGTTCGCAAGTGCCGTCCTGGTCATTTGCGTCGAAGACGACGGCAGCATTCTCCTGGAGGGTCTCTGTGAGCACGGTGAGTTCCTCATGGGAGAAGTGGACCTGCCGCTTGCGGTCGCACGCTTTTTTAGCAACTTTTCCCATTTTGATTGTTTTAACTAGGGTGACTTACGGGTTGGGATGTGTCTCAGGGTCGGATTTGTAATGGTTGTGTTGGGATTCTGATTTTGTAGGTGTACGGCGTGCTGTTTCCCGTTCCGGCCCCATGTTTTTACTTCCGTTTCCGTATATTTACGGTCACCATATTTTGCGATTACCGCTCATTACGGTGACCGCTATGATGGGTGGCGGAATTGCACCTAGGGCGCCGTACGACTGCGGTGAGGGGCGTTTTGGGGACATTTCCGCCATCGCGGACTTTGCACTTCCGCCATGGCGTAATGCTCGTGCCCGATGGGTCGGAATTAGCCGCACTTTACTCCATCGTGCAATGGCGGAAACGCTATTTACGCTATGGCGGTCAGGTCAGTTACTTTCCGCCAGGGTCGTAATGAGGGCCTTTGAATCCAAAAATAACGTTAACTATAATCCTGAAAAGAAATGCTTAAAAACACATTTGGTGTACCTTGTGGGCTTTAAAAGCGTCATTGTGGCTTAATTGCTGCCCATTTCAGAGTTGGATTTTGAATTGCTTTTAGAACAATACTGATGACTTATTAGGTCTTAACAGTCATTTAGGTAAAATGGCCATGAAAGTCAAGACCATGTAATGGCAAAAGAATACACACATTTTTTTTCTCCCCACTGTATTTAGTAAAAGACGCACTCCGATGTTCAATCGGACACTGTGTACATAGCACAAAAACATGATTGTAGCAATCCCAGACACAGGTGCTTTACAGTTAGTTGAAATGGATGCTTTGTTTGTTTTTATTTGATTGAATCACGTTCGTGATTTTTACAAAAGATACATTTTACACGTTTCTCTTCTCTCGAAGTCCAGAAAGGATCTAAAACACCAAAAGAAAAATGGAGAGTAAAAACGCCAAGGGTGACGGGAAGATCCAGTTAAACTCCAGTCTATTCTGTGGGATCAGTTTCTTGTTCAATTTTCTTCAGTGTGGTCGAATGAATTTTTGTTGTTGCAATTATCCATAACGTTTTTCTCCATTGATACGTTAACAGCAGAAGTCCTCCTCACTAAGGCGAAACTGGGAACATAAATGACAAATATTTTTGTCTTATGTCTTGTGTTTCTGGGCAGGACAAGAGGTGTCTCAGAGTTTTGATTTCATCTGGGTTTTTGCACATTTCTTTGTGGTATAGAGTTACTGCTCAGATTTCGTTAGTGTCTAGAAGGTTTAGCCGAGCCCTGAGGAACATGTTTCTTGCAGCCTTATTCGGGAATTTCTTCAAAAAAGCTTGCGTTTCATTGAGCTTCTTAGGATTTGATGGAAGGTGGGTTGTCAGCTTGTTAGTCACCGCCATTTCTAATGTGTGTATCCAATCCTGCTCTTCCATTTTCTTTTTTTCGCTTTGTGGGGTTTGTATCGGGTCTTCTTCCGTGCATAGTACTGTGGTCAACTTCTCTTTGTTTCTGTGAGCCCATGAGTTCAGCATTTTATAGCCTGCTCCTTTGAGCTCTGAGGCTATCCAGAAACTAATGGAAGTTAAAATCAAACAACAAAAACACAATAACTGAAGGTTAGAGAGAGTGTGGGGTAGACCTATAAAGGTTGGAATGTAATGCAAATCTCACCCAGGAGTGGTAGGGTTGGGAAGAAGGTAAGTCCAGACCTTGCAGAATGATGGGAGGGTTATGAGAAAGAGAAGGCTAGTCGTTGGAGTGGGTGGGTGTGGACGGAGTGGTGCAGAGCCAGCACTGGAGCAAGCAGAGGTGTCTACAGCCATTGAGCAAGAAGGGGGCAGGACCCAAATCACAACCACAGGGGAGGGGCAGGGGTGTCGGGTTGGGACCCAGAACCAGCAAGTGAGTGAGAGGATCCCCCAGCCCAGAGAACAATTTATCATGTGGGGAGCGAAAATTCGCCAGGAAGACTGCGAGGTACTCGGCCCATGGAGCAAGCTAGTCAGGTGGGGTCCAGCCCAGGGGGCAAGGGTGAGAGGGGACACAGAACCAGTCCAGGGAGTCGCACGAGTATCCAGGCCGAGGCCAAAGAGCAAGGGAGTCCCATGTACTGCCTTAATGCACAACTACACTTGAGTAAATAAGACCAGGTTTGGCTCCTCCTTCATCTGGTAGTTGCCACTTTTATTTTGGAGGACTTTTCTGCACTCCGATGCAGAGAGTCATGGAAGGCTCATTTCCTTGGCTTTAGCATGGATACTTTCTGAAATGCAAAAAAGATTGTGTTAAAAGTTTGAAAAGAGCAAGTAAAGTACTTCTAATGAACAGACAGATGTAAGGAGGTGTTCGGGATTATGGATTATTTGTAGAAAATGTGCCTGCCACAGGTTAGAATGTAATATATATTAGCCCCACTTCCCCCAGGGAAACTGGTTTTTGGCTCTGTTTATCCTGTTTCCCATTTCTTTGCCTAATTGGTATACTGTGAAGAATCTCATGTTTCCCATGTACAGTGCATTGGTAAAGGAGCCATACAAGCAAAACAAATAAAATATAGTACTGTAGGCAGTCGAGACTATTGGAAATAGTGTCCAACAGTATTTGTTTTGCTGTGACCACAGGGTTTGAAATTGAGGGGAGCTGGGGGCTATTTAGCCCTGCTTGTAGCCTTGAAGTGCCTGGTTAGCTTCACACCATGCCTACCAGGAGCTACATTTGGCTCCCTGGCCAACTGAAGCTGATCACCTATACCTATGGGAAGATCACGTATACCTATGGGAATTTAACTATGTGCTTTTGTAACAATCTATAAATCAACCTTGGGACACCACTCTGACATTTGAAGCATAACTGGTCATAAGTAATGGACAAAGCGATATGTTTGCATCTTGTGGAACGCTGCACTAGCTCCTGTTTATCAAATCCTGGACCGCCTTTTGGGCCGGAGTGTGGGCATATAATGAGTGATGGACACTAACTGGTGAATACATGAGCCACAGTATTTGAGCTACCTTTTCCCACCCTCTGACACAGTCGTGTAGAAGCCCTATGGCTTCATAGGAATGTTGGGGAGGAGGGTTTGAGATTGGGGTGGAGAAACACATAAGCCTACAACTGAAAGCATTTGGATTGAGAAAAAGCATTTGTCATAGGGGCACAAACTTTTGTTCAACTCAAAAGGCACTTATCTCTGATGCAGTTGATGGACCGGGGTTGGGATTTGGATCGGGATGAGATAAAACTGTTTCTGTGGCTCCCGTCCGCCTCCTCTTTATCCACTGAAGGGCCAGTTCCAAGCAGTGCTCAACTGCTACCTGTTGATGGGAATCCATTGTGTCCCTGTATGCTGAAAAAATAACACAAATATTAATATTACTCATTTTAATACAGTACCCATTCTAATGACCGTTACCAAGACTGCAATGCAGTTATTCAAAGCACATAGCGGTTAAGCTTTCCATCATATTGTTTCCATTGTTGCTGGTCCATAATCGCCAAATGACGATTCCATGCTCCCCCTCAAGACACTGCTCATGTCTTCACTTTCAGCGTCTTGTTTACAATGACTATTCCTGCCCCATTTAAGTCCTGGGGCATTTCTAGTCTACGTGGCCTAAGATGTGACTCTCTGCAATTTGACTGGTGGCCCAATAGTAGCCATGGAGCTTGGGGATTATATGGCGGCGGCGGCGGCGGCATGGGCTTACTGAGTTTGTCTGGCTGTAGACACTGGGTCAATGGCGTAGCGTGGATAAGGCTCTGGTGTGGCTGGATAGTGTGGTATAGTGTGGTTCACACCCCTGGGTAGGTGTAGCCCATTGCCTTTTTAGAAGCCGACAAAGCCTGGAGAGGTAGATGCAGTGGCCTTGTTGAGATGATGTACTTGGGAGATGCCTGAATTGTGGAGCAGTGAATCCCTCTGCAATTCCAAGCCTCCCTATGAGTCCACTTTCATTTGGCGACCATTCCACATTTTGCATCCTTGGAACATCATGTCGAATTTGTACCTCTGGTAACACTGGAGGAAGAGAAAGTGGCAGGAACATAGCCACCTCTGCAAGCTTGGAAGGATGCAAAGGTCTTTTGGCTATTGCTTGCTTCTTTCCGCTTGCTGCTTCACTACTGTCACTCGTGTCTCTGTGAAGTACCGTCTTTACCAAACTTTTTTTTTCTTTCATTATTTTCATGCCTCATTTCTTGCAGAAGAGGTAGTGCTCAAAGCTACACTAGCTCCTCTCTTTCCTCCATAATTTTTTTTCCATGTCTTTTCTTTCAGGTATCACTGAACCACTGAACGGCCCTGGCACTGAACCTCCCCCTTCTGGAACGACAATCCAGTGCCCACTTCCAAACCAACCTAGTAAATAGTGGTTCCACAAGCATCAACATAAAATCACAAACTCTATACCTATCCGCCTTCCCTTACTAACCAACCCCCTAACTCCTCTATGTAGAGCCACATGAGCAGCTAGGGACTGTGATAATGGTGGTGTTGTGCTACACATCAACTTACCATAAACATTCTTATATGATTCTTAACTAATACCCCTTGCATTATTTGAATACACCTTGAGAAGCTACGAGAAAAACAGATGGCCAACATAGTATCAACTAGTGACTCACACCAACTTACCTCCGGACAATACGATTGTTCCATAGTAACCCTTTTTCATAATCGCATCTTTTCCATCGTGGTCCGGTTCAACAGTATCAAAAGTCACAAATTTGCCCTGTGTCATCGCTGTGCAAGTCGTCAGTAATAAACTCCAACTCTTCTTTTCCTAAACACTGAATGGTATCATCACAAGATGGAGTTCGGGAAATAGTTACCCAGAATGGATATTGATATTTTATTCATATCGCGCTGGTACACAAGTGTTTCAGAGCATGACAAGGGAAGTAAGGGGATCGGAGGGGGAACAAATCAGCAGGGGAGAAGGGGGGAGAGACACGAAGGCAGAAGGAAAGAGGAAGGTCTTGAGGTGTTTCCGGAACTGGAGGTGGTTCTCCTCTGGTTGAGTGTCAGTGAGGCCGAAGCTGAAGACCGAGATCTACCCCCAGCTCGCTTCTTTCAAAAATGCCTGAAAGTCAGGGAGTTGGAGGAATGAAGAGCTTGTGAGTGGAGGGATTTGCGGTGGGATAGCTGAAGGTATTTTGGACCCAGGCCCCAGAAAGCCTTGTGGACAATGCAGAGGGTTTTGAATTTAATACTTGCATCCACTGGGAACCAATGTAGAGATTCCAGGGCTCGAGGCCAAGGACAAGTATAGCAGTCCTGTTCTGGATTAGTTGCAGAGGGTGGAGAGTAGAGGCAAGTCTGTACCTCTGAGGAGGTGCAGTAGGAAGTTTGACTTTTTAGAGACATCAGAGATGTGGGCAGAGAAGGAAAATGTAGAGTCAAAGAAGACACCAAGGTTTTTAGCCTTACAGGTGGGGATGGGAGGAGGGCCAAGGAAGGCTGGCCAGGGAGTGAGGGGAAATGAGGGTGAAGGTGTGCCGATGAGGAGGATCTGTTTTGCTGGCATTCAGGCAAAGATGGTTGGCGGCACACCAATCGTGCACGGCAGTTAGGCAATCGGAGACCAGGGAAGGAGAAGAGATACTTTATGAACTTTTTCCTGCCAGACTTCGTGAGAAGGGCAGGAGAGTCAATGGAGAAGCAGTTGGAAAAGATAAAAGAAACAGAAAGCACCATGGGAGTGGTAGGGAGGGAGAAACAGGGGGGCTTAAGGGTAGGTAGGAGTGGAAACAATGGGGGTCATTCCGAGTTGGGTGGTAAGGGAAAAACGATGCCGGTAAAGGACTATCGGCATTTTTTCCCGTTACTGCTCATTCTGACCCACCAGACCGTTATTTACGGCGCCGTAAAGTACAAGGCCGTAAATGGCGCTTTAGTGGCGCGCGCCCTACACGCCATGCCGAAATTAGCGGCATGGCGTAAACCGGAGCTGATCACAAGTAAAGCGGACATGGAAAAAATGGCCTCCACAAGACCGCAAAGTACCTTACTGCCATGGAGTAAATACCGGCATCGCCGAGAAGGTGTAAAGAACCCTGAGCAGTGTTTCCAAGAGGAACAGGTGCACTCAATTAGCACAGGTGGAGGCAATGGAGTCTGGCACAGCACAAAAGGAGCACACCCACTCCCACACCAAGATGATACCAATTGTAGCAGCATTCCTGGAGCTGGAGGCCCTGCTTGCAAGGCAGCAACTACAGCAACAACAACCACAGCCCCCACCACAGAGGATACACAGGAGGAGAAGGAGGGTGAGACAGGCCCAGCATGCCCTACCGGTGCAGCCACCATTACCACGCCGGCAGCCCCCAATCCCCCGCATCAGAGCCACCCCCTTCAACCTCACACCAGAGCAGATCCACACCCTGTACCGGCTTGACCGGGACACCATTACCACCATAGTGGACCTGATACATGACGATATAGTGAGCCACATAGAAATCAGCACTGCCACCCCGCCCCTCTACTGAAGGTAGTGTCTGTGCTCCACTTCCTTGCCACAGGCACCTACCAGCATACAGTGGGGCACATGCATGGCATTTCACAGCCCATATTTTCCCGGATACTCAACCAAGTGCTGGATGCCCTCCTCAACCACACAAGGGACTACATATCCCTACCCCAGACTCCCCAGGAGATATGACACCAAAGTTGCCTTCCATGCACTGGCAGGCATGCCAAATTGCATAGGTGCCCTTGACTGCACCCACGTTGAATTGGTGGTCCCACATGCCATGGAGGTGCCGTATCGCAACCGCAAGCAATACCACTCCATCAATGCCCAGATGGTGCGTAATGCCAGTAAAGCCATCACACATTGCAATGCCCGATACCCCGGATCAACTCATGACTCCTTGGTCCTGCGGAACTCAACACTACCACGCTACATGGAGCGACATGCTGGACGACGTGCCTGGCTGCTTGGTGAGTAACCTGAATGGGCCATGGCAGTGCATTGGGGCTGTGAGTAGGTTATCTGCATACTCCACCTGAGTGGGAAAGGGGGGGGGATGCATACTCCACCTGGGTGGGAATGTCCACGCCAGTGCACGATGTTCACCTCACAGCACACTGTGCCCCAAGGCAAGTGACACGGTACATGACCACATAACCACACAGTGATGAATTTGAGCCGACACCTAACACTAAATGACTAACTGGAAACCTGGCCAGATACCACAACACATGCACCACTCATCGGCGGACCTTACACACCGTAGCGGCATCCTGCACCATGCAGTGCAATAGCACCATGTCGCTGACTCCTGCATCTCAACACACAGGACGTCATCCCTGGGAGTGCATAGAAGTGAGTCTTAACAGGGATCCTACAGCGTGTCACTGGTCCTGCACCCCCATAGGATTGCTGCAAGTCACCATGGTAGGGATCTGTGCAGAATGACGAGTATGCTACCAACTACAGCCAACACCCCCTTTCACCAAGTCTTGCGCAAGACATCAATGAATGCAGTCCAACACTGCTGCATGCATATACGATGCACATGCAACAAGACATGAGTGCACACCATGACCCATCAGGGTGAAGCTACCCCCTCCATCGCACATGACACATAGCCGGGCCAGTAATGGGGTGACTGTATCCTGGGACATGTGTGTATGGCCAGTAATCACCTGCGGCCATGTAAGACTAGTACAATTCTCCACCATGAATGCACAAACACTTACCTTCATTACACTCTCATGCAGGTGATGCTGGCTACCCTTTGAAGCCGTGGCTCATGACCCTGGTCCGCAACCCACAGAATAGGCACGAGGAGGACTACAATAGATCCCATACCCGTACACGGGTGGTGATAGAGCAGACCTTCGGCCTGTTGAAGGCACGATTTCGTTGCCTCAGCCGGTCGGGTGGGGCACTCATCTACAGCCACGAGAAGGTGTCCAAGATCACCATGGCATGTGTAATGCTGCACAACATGTGCATCCGTCGGAACGTGCCACTGCCCCCTGACGTGGAACTGCTACCACCAGATGATGATGATGATGATGAGGGGGAGGAGGAAGGAATGGCAGGACAGCATCATGGTGCCGATGCACAGGAGGGACGTTCCGTGCGGCAATCATTGATCGGACAATATTTCTGACTCTCAAGTCAGCTGAGGATGAGAGGCCATTGGGCACTGGGTGTGGGGATACATGTACACCATGCACTGTGCGACATTAAAAGACACATGCACAATGATCAATGTCCACTCTGTTTTTTAGGGATGATCAACCAGTGTATTGAATAATAATGTAGAAACGTGTACAACAAAACCTCTACCCTCACCCCCTCCCCTCCCCCCCTCCCCCCAACTCCCACACACCTCCCCCCAACTCCCACACACCTCCCCCCAACTCCCACACACACCCTCCCCCCCCAACTCCCACACACACCCTCACCCCCTTCACCTCCCCCCACAACAACCCCACAATAGTCCCATCAGTGCAACATTTAGGCCACGTGTGTGGCAGTATGGTCAATGTGCACTCCCAGAGCCAGGGGGCTCCATGTCGTGGCGGCGCAATGTACGCAGTGACCGATGGACAGGGCTGGTTTGCGTGGGGGAGCTTTGGGAAGGTGGGTACTCCCACTGGGGCTGTGGTCTGGGGGGTGCTGCTTCCAGGGCATCTGCGATCCGGCCCAGCACCTCACAGAGCCGGTTTGTGCTTGCAGTGATCACCTCGCCCAGAGCTTGAAGGTCATTGTGCCACTCCAACCTTGATTCGCGGTTGTCCCGGATGAACTCCTCAATCAGGCCCGTGAGGTGCTGGGAGCGCACTGCATCCATGGCCGGTGTGGCCGATGTGCTTGGCAGGCTTGGTATTGAGCCTGCAGCCCTTTCGGGACTTTATGCAGGGGAAGTGGATCCAGGACAGGCAGGTGGTACTCCTTGGCCTGTGAGCCCTGGGGTGTCACTCTCCCTGGAGTCGCTGTGTGCCACCTGGCTGTATGATGGAGTGTCTGGGCTATGTCCAATGTCATTGGGGTCCTCCACGTTGGCCACAGAAATTGATGTTGGGCAATCTGGCACATCGAGGAGGCACATGGCCGCATTCTCCCCTGCCAGACTCCTCCGAGTGCACCGTGGGGCATGTGTCCGGCGGCACTGCAGGCATGGGTAGGGGTGCGGGTGGGTGTTGTGCACCCTTCATGGGGGTTGCTGGAGCAGGTGGTGTTGCATGTGTTTTCTTCCTGCTTGCAGGTATACAGTGTCCCCTGGCTCTGCCCCTGGAGGTACTGGCCTGGGTGGCTTCCTGGTCCTCACTTTCATGCCCGATGCCTGTGGGGGGGGGAAGAGAGACGGCATGAGCAATGATTTGGGGGTCAGCATTTATTCAAGCCTATGGTATAACAATGGGATTGCAGCGTTTTGTTGACATTTGGGTGGTGAGTGGGACAGTGATCTGGGCTTGGATGGAAAATGCATGCAGATGTCTGGGTCACTCATGTTGGCGGAGTACTGTGGTGACTCACATTGACAGCCTCTTTGTATGGTATGGCCAATATGGGTTGCAGCCTTGCACCTGACATCAGCCTGGGTCCCACTTGTTACGGCATGATTTCTTTGGGGGGGCTGGGAGGGGTTTCCCATACATGATGTGACAGCTTGCCCAGCCCTTGGCGGTGCCTTACATTAGGAATGCATTTACTGCCTTGACTCATGACACTCACCTCCATCAGCGGATGACGGAGCACCGCACTCCATTTCGCCAACCCCTTCTATGGCTTCTGTGCCCATCATGTCCGCACACGTTTGCTCCCAGGGCATCATTTTGATGGGAGAAGCTGGGCCTCCTCCTGTCTCCAGGGCCTGACTTCAGTTGGCCGATAGGATGGCCCGCACCCTGAGACGGAGGTCATCCCACGTTTCCTGCAGTCCTTCGTGGTGCGGGGGGTGTTTCCTACGGCGCTCACCCTCTGTGCAGCCAAGTCCCATATCTCCTTCTTCCTGACGACGGTGGGCCTACGCATGTCACTGCTGAATACTATCTCTGCATGTTCGTGCAGAGTGTCCACCAGTACCTGGAACTCGTCCTGTGTAAAGCGCTCCTTCCTTATGCGGGCAGCACGCTTTTTCAGTGCTTTCGGCATGATGCTGGTCTCTAATGGCTATTTTTCCGATCCAAATATGCCTCCGGGTCCTGTATGAAGAGGTTGGCAATGGATTGTGTTTTTAAAGATGGCCGCTGCGCTCCTTCCCGTTCCTGTGCGATGACGTAATTTCCGTATCCGTTAATTAGCGGTGACCGTAATTTACGGTATCCGTAAATTACAGTCACCGCTAAATACGGACGGCGAAGCTTCGATGGCGGTGTTGTAAAGAACGTCTCGCTTCATGCCGCTAAGGGGTTTAACGTGCCCTTTAGCGGTATGCCGCTAGGGGATTTACCGGCATGGCGGAAAGCTCGTGCCCGCGAGGTCGGAATAGCCTGTAAATAGCAGCGTGGTACCAGATCGGACTCGCTCTTTCCGCCACACCGGTAAAAACCAATACTTACCGCCAACCTCGGAATGAGGCCCCATGAGTGGTGAGGTCACTGGGGCCCATAAAACCAACAGCGAGATCTATGTGCGCACCAGCAATATCAATCTCTAGTATTCCATATGAGAAAACAGTCAGGAAACGGATTTGCCCCACATCACTCAAATGCTCCAAACTCACTTCCCACCTAAGTTGCCTTGGAACTTCAGAGAGATTGCATTGTGGATAATTTACATATTTGCTCACTGCTTTTATGTTCACCTCTTTTGTGGCATATTTGAGTTAAGAATGCTATGTTTAAAATACTGCTTTATCTATATGACACCTGATTATTATTATAATAAACTCTCTACCAACAATGTTGTCCAGTGTTTTTTCTGACTGGTGTGTCACAGGAAACGATGAAACACGACCTTTCACCCCTTGACAAAACAGGAAGTGGCATCACATAGCATTGTTCCTAACTACACTACAAAAAATATGCTTATGATATAACTAATGTGATATACATTTCATACAAGATTGGATTACCATTTGTATTGTTAATATCAGTGTGTATAGGCCCATATTACCGAATTACTGTGAATTCAAGCAGACGTCCAAGGCCAAATGATAATGACTTGTTCATTATATAGAACTTGCTTAAGCGCATTATGTAGAACAAATATAGATACAATATCACACACACATCACTACAGCAAGTGCTTAACCCACTGAGCTATTTTACCGGTTATAGCTATCTTTCTGGCTATAGTAACATGGGTAATTACATGTCTGAATGTTTTCAAAGTCAGAAAGCCAATTACACTCTGTAGTGGATACCATTCAACTGATAACTGTGATTTAACAGCAGGCAAGTTCATCTGCAGGTCTGGTGCAAAGTTGGCCACATGTCAAGCCTGCATGGATCTACTTTTCAGGCTTAGGGAAAAGCAGCGCACTTGCCCAGCATCCCATACTCTGGGCACTCATTACCTCATACATGCAAACAAACATCCTGTACAGCATTCTATGGAGATGGGAAAGACAGACGCATTACAACAAAGCATTAATTGTTGCACAATTAAATCAAGGGCCAATTTATGTGCTATGGTCAAACATTCTGCATCCTCCGTGCCAAGACAGTCTGTTGCAAACTTTGGTGCTGTGCCTTAGTGTCAGGTTTGCAAGTGTCAGGACTATAAGCGTTCATCTTAGTGCACGGTTTGTCTTTGGTGACTTGCATGTGAGATTTGAGGAAAAACCCATCAGTGGAGGTTTTCGGGCTCCCTTTGAGTGCAGGCTTATTTCAGAGGTGGGGTTTGAATACAACCAGTTCAGTTTGTGGCCTAGGCATTTATTGTTTCAGCTTTTTTGCATGGCAGGCAGTTTCTTCGCCATGGCTGCCTTAAAGGTAATCCCACCAGAGATGGGGTGCAAGCGACTGAAGATGTGTGTAATCTGGGTGGCACCAGTGTATATTTGCTTTAAAAAAATAAATAAAAGGTCAGTGAGCACGGCCCGGAATTGTTGAATTAAACAGGGACTCCGTTACTGTGGAAAACGCGTCATATAGTTGCCTAGCAAATGTATCCAGCGTTTTTAACTGCCTCTTAAATCAATGCTTTTTCAGCACGCATTTAAGGAAAGCGCTACATGAAACCCATTTGCGCAGCTGCTACAAAGAAACCGAACCCTGATAAAAAAGAATAGGATGAGCAATTCGGTTTCGTGTAGATCTTTCAAAGTAAATTAAGCCATTCCTCGCATTAACTGAACTTCACGTGTTTAAAGGTTGAAAAAAACAAGCACGTAACAAGGGCTTTCTTTCATTTGTTGCTGCAGTGCGCAAAGACCACGATGCGGTGCCGCTGCTGGATCTAAACAGGACGGACTATCACAGGCATAGCAGCCAGCAGGGCATAGGCTGAGTAGTGTGGGTTCCCCCCCCTGCTTTTGACCCTGTTGTCCTATGCCCTGACCCAGAAATGATAAATGCATACACCATTATGTTTTCGTGGAAAAATTGGTGGCCGTAGGCCTTTTTTATTATATACAAAATTAATGCTACATACTGGTTATGGCAACTGTACAATAACCAACGCTTTTTGGGCACCTCGTGTCCAGGGGTTGGGATGCCCCCCTTCCTTTAGACTCCATTTCGTTGCCCTGTGGCATCCTTTCCTGGACACGTGCCACCACACCTGAGGGGTTGCTTGTCTGCACCGCTCAGGTCCCCCCAAAACAGCGACCCTACCGCCACCCTATTTGCAACCCTGTGCCGCTAATGCTTGAAAGATGTTGTCCGAGAATCTCCCCCAGCCCTTGTTGGATAGGTGTACCCCATCCTGGTGGAACCAGTCGGGGTCGTTCTGTGATAGCCCATGTCTTATAAAATGGAGTCCTGTGCTCCTGCAGTGCTTGTTCAGTTTTTTCCGTGCCGTCTCAATAGCCTGCCTCTTGTGAGCCCCGTACCTGATTCTGCGGGTTATGATCTCTGACATAAAGATTTTCGTTTTACCCCAGCAGTGAGCTATTGCCCTCAGTGATTCACACATGTTGCGCGTTAGCTCACCCCGATTCGTTCTGACCAAGTCGTTCCCCCCCCGAGGTGGATGACCAAATACTCGGGAGGGTCCCTGAAACCAATCAGATCTGACAGCCTGTCGTGGATGTCTTCCCACTGCATCCCTGGGAGGCCCCACCATGAAGTTATTGTCCGTTTGAAATGCAAACCCTCTCTGTAGTCCTCGATCCACCTGCCTGCTCTTGTCACGAATGAATGGCCGACTATCCATGCTGACTTGTAGGGAGTTTTGTCTGCATGGAAATGGGAAATGAATCATATCATGTTTTCTCGCACATATCTTTTGAAACGATGTGATTTCCATCCCCCAATTCTCTTTACTCCCTCTGCCCCCAGGTCACCTGCCCATGCCGATGTGGCTGCCCCTATTCTGAAGGAGTGGGTCCCGAACTCTGCCTTGTCCCACCCCGCCTTTGCTATAGTTTTCTTTAGTACTGCCTGGAATTGATATCTGCTGAGGGCGCTGCCGTTCCTATGTATCAATAGTTGGCCCCCTACTTCCGGGCGCACCTTGAGAAATTGTTTTGTGATGCACCTCGGGCAATGCTCCCTTTCCTTGATACAATTAAGCTCTATTGTCCGCCCCCTCCCTTCTTGGTCTGTTTTAGCTTCCTTAGTAGTATTGCCATTCCTTCGGCCCTTATGCAGATGTCGCTTTTTGCTAAGCCATCCCCTGCCGTTGTGTTACGCGCTACTAGCTCACCGACCCTTAGTGCCCCATAATCTGCTAATGCAAATGCTGCCCTAAACAGTTTGATCTCGTAGCTGCCATTACATGTGCTATGCAGGAGTTTCAACAGTACCGTCATCTTTGCAAAATTCAAGGGCCTCCTGCTGTCGGGTATCTTTCCTTCTAACCTTGCCCACCCCTTCATTGCGTATTTTATTCGTGAATTCGTTGTCGGGTCTGCTATCCCGGCCACCCTTGCCGTGTATGCTACTGCCGCCAGGTGTGCTGCCGCCCAACTCTTCCTCTTTCCTTGCGAAAAAGCGCTCCCCACAAATTTACATAACATTGCCACTGTGATGTCCCCGATCTTTTTTGCTCCCGTTTCTCTTAACACATTATTCACATGCTTTTTGTGTTGCTCACCAGTTCTGTATGTTATGGCGTTTCTGGCCAACTTTTCAACTGTCTGCTCCTGTGGTTTCTCCTCCTCTTCTGAGCCAACCTTGTAGTTGACCGTGCTTCCTCCCATTCTTCCAGAGGTACCCATGCCTTCTTTGGCGTGGGCATTTTTGTCCTCCTTGCATCTGGGTGCAATTCTCTGAACCTGGCCCACTGAAAGCGAGATAAGGCGTCAGCGACCACATTTGCTTCACCTGCGATATGTCTTGCCTTTAAGCTGACATTATTCATAAGACAACTCAGGGTTATAGCCCTCATTATTTCCAGCAACAGTGGGCATGAGGCGCTCCCGTTATTTATGACATGTACTACTGCCATGTTATCCGACCATACCTTTAATTCTTTGCAGCTCAACTCTTTTTCCCATGCGCATAGCGCTACCCATATTGGGAATATTTCCAACAATGTAATATTGCTAGTCCATGTTGCTTTTTGCCATGCTTCTGGCCATTCTTCCGCACACCATTCCGTACCTAGAATTGCGCCGAAGCCGAACCCCCCTGCTGCATCTGTGAACAATACCCTTTCGTTTTCTTCGTTTATAGGTGTGCGCCAGATCACAGAGCCATTGAAGGACTTTAAGAATTCCGCCCATACCCCCAAGTCCCTTTTTATTCCTTCCCCAATTCTTACCCTATGGTGTCCTTCTTTGG
This sequence comes from Ambystoma mexicanum, assembly GCF_040938575.1. NCBI lineage: Eukaryota > Metazoa > Chordata > Amphibia > Caudata > Ambystomatidae > Ambystoma > Ambystoma mexicanum. The sequence continues at coordinate 78,105,188 of NC_090925.1, forward strand.
CCCCTCTTGTTCTCTGTTCTACCCTTCTCTGGAATATCTTACCTTGCGGTATGATTCTCCCTGCAAAGTTTAGTTTTCCTGCCAGTGATTGTAGCTCCTTTACGGTAGCTCCCTTTTAAGTCTTTGATTTTACTTAATAAGCCTGCTACTTTTTCTTCTGGGATCCTGCATTCCCCCATTCGTGAGTCTATTTCGATGCCTAGGAATTGTATTGTTTGTGTTGGGCCCATGGTTTTTTCTTCTGCTAATGGGAAACCCCACTCTTTCGCCAGTGCTACGAATTTCTGCAGAGTATTTTGACATTGTTTGGAACCATGTGGCCCCACAAATAAAAAGTCATCCAGGTAATGTACTACCTGCGCCCCCTCACATTCTTTTGTAAGTGCCCATTGCAAAAATGAGCTTACTTTCTCGAAATATGCACATGAAATGGCGCAACCCATCGGGAGGCACCTGTCCACAAAGTATTTGCCTTCCCACTGCATGCATAGCCACCTCTGAGATTCTTCTCTCGCTGGTAATAGGAGGAAGGCCGACTTTATGTCTGCTTTTGCCATCCATGCTCCCTTTCCTGCTTCTCTGACTATGTGTACGGCTTCCATGAAATCTGAGTAACTGACTGACACTGCCTCCTTGTTGATGCCGTCATTAACTGAGGCCCCTGTTGGGTAGGATAGGTGGTGAATCAGCCTAAATTCACCTGCCTCCTTTTTTGGAACTAAACCTAATGGTGAACATATGTACTCCTTGAATGGGGGGGGAAGTGTAAGGGCCTCTGATCCTCCCTAGCTCGATTTCTTTGCTGATTTTCTTGGTTACCAAATCTTTGTTTGCTAATGCTGATTTCAGATTTGTGGGCGTGTTGGTAGAACCATGTCCTTCAAAAGGGATCCTAAAACCCTCTTGAAACCCTTGCCTGATCGTTTCTGCCATTTCTTGATCTGGAAACACCCGTAGCCATTTCTCCATTTTTTCTATCTTCACTGGGGTGACCCCTTTCTCGCCTACCCTTTTAGTTCCGCTTCTCTGACCCCCTGTACTTATTGTATGCTGTTCTCGTGCATTTAGTGGTAATATGCTCCCCCCCACAATTCTCGCATTTGTGATTGAATTTGCATTTTTTTCCCCAGCTGCATGGCACCCCTTTCTCGAAATTTCTGCATTGTCCCGGCTGTGCTCTTCGACCCCCATTATCTCCCTTGCCACCCCCTTGTGCTGTTGGTGGTATGTTGCTCTGCCAACTTTTCTGTGCCTCGTACTGCCTGCTCCGAAAATTCTGCTCGCTGGTCCTGTCGCGACTACTATCGAACCTCCTGTTGCTGTATCTGTAATCGCTCCTATAATCGTTGTACCCATACTGTCTTCTGTAATAGCTGCCTGCGTTTGACTGTTCCCTGCTGTCCCATTTCTCTTTTAATACATTAAAGATGTACAGGTTGTAATTCTCTTCGTCCCACCCAATATCCGGGAAACAATCTATCTCTTTCCTAAACTCATGATCATGCTCTTTCCATGCATCACCCCCAAATGCTTTGTAAACTTTCAGTACACTCTGCTGATAGGTGACTAACGATGGGCCGTCCTCGGGGAATTTCTGCAAAATGATGGACGACATGATCTGGAATGCTGCTGTCCAATTGTCAAAGTTCCTTATTACTGCTGATCTTTTCAATAAACCTTTTTCGTCCTCCTTTATGTCCTCTTTTGCTACATCATGGCCCCTTTTCTGTACGTCTAGCAAGGTGAATATGTCTATCAACTCTTTTCTCCATATTTTTTCTTTAACTTTGTCGCTAATATGCCAGTCTTGCGCTTTCAATGACTGCACCTGTGCATCTTTACCTATCGTGGGTCTCCCATACTTTGTCATATTTGTGGCTGGCTCAGTTACTATTACTACTGCAGGTGCTGCCGTTGCTATAGGGTTTGGGCTTTGGGGTAACCCCGGTGTAGGGGTGTTAGCCCCGCTGTCTGTTGGCCCCTGCCCCCATACCCCCGCCTGCCCTGCCGTCTGTATTTCTTCCTTTACCTATTACCCCTTTCTTTTTCACCCAGGCTCGCAGGTGCTCTCTCTTCATCCTCACTACTTTCCCATTCTGATCCTGTTATCTTGCTCCCTTTTCTTTCCCTTTTTGGCTCTGGGCGATCTACCCTGAGCCCTTAAGCATTTGACATTCACATTTAGTACTTTAATCATTTTGTTAATGTTGTTACTTAATTTTACGATACCTTTGTTTTTCTGCCTTTTCTTAGGCCTCTCTGGCTCTTGCGACTCTTCCGCCATTCCTCTTGCCCTCTTCTGTCCTTGGGGTACCGCGGCTTCCTCGTCGCTGTCCGTTGAATCCTCCAGCAGCAGGGGCGACATTGCCCATAGCCCTTTCTTCCTTTTGCATCACTTCCAGGACCCATTTGGCCCCATAGTCTTTTTCCGCTTTTTTGGCCCATGCGCTGAATTCCTGTGCTCTTATTTTTTCTTCCATCATTCCCAGCTTTTATCTTGTAGACTTTCCCTTATTTGCCTGTTCCGACCGTTTTTTTCCCGCTTATTCTTTTCTTTTTGTTCCGGTGTTACTTGTATTCTGGGCGACGTTGCCCCACGAGTAAAAATATATTTTTTTTTTTTTGTGTGTCCTCTCCGAGGCTCGAACTTCTGACCTTTAGTTTATGAGACTGACGCGCTGCTTGGTGCGCTACGAGGGCTCTCCGCGAACCCCCTAGCTTCCCGGTATCAGTCTTAACACTCACTGAGTTCCGCCGAGACTGGCAGTAGGTACTGCCGCTTTGAAGCTTGTACGGCGTGTCCTTCGCCCCGCCCCCTAGGCGCGACGTTATTCTTCTGTGTCGTCGGCGCCTGCTTGAGCTCTCCGGCTCGGTGATGTGTTGCCCGGCTTCTCCCGCTTCTTCCGACCGGATACGCAGCCTGTTCTTCCCTCTGCTGCAGCGGTCTTCTTCCTCAGCGGGTGTAGTAGGCGCCTGCTTGAGCTCTCCGGCTCGGCTATGTTTTGCCCGGCTTCTCCCACTCCTTCCGACTGTTTACGCTGCCTGTTCTTCCCTCCGCTGCAGCGGTGTTCTTCCGCACCTCCGGCTGGTCGCAGCTCCGATTTCCCGCTACGAAGCCGTCGGTTCCACTTCTCGCCTTCCGGGTTCCCGCTCTTTGCTGCTGGATGCGCCGCCAATTAGAGGTGGGTCTTCCTTCTTCCGCTCCTCCTCGTCCTTTGTTCTTCCCGACGCTTAAGCCCGCAGAGGCGAAATCGACCGGGGAACCGAAGACACGGACTACGCCTAAGCCCGCAGAGGCAAAACGTATCCTTGTCCCCCTTTTCCAGGCCCTGGGAGCTTACCCGAGTGAGGTGAGCTCCTAACCTGGTTGTGACTTGGCCCCGCTTTCTTGTGTTACTTATACCCCTTCTCCCTTCTGTTGTGCTGATTGGGGGCCGGCGCTCCTTCCTGCCCTCCCCCCCTGTTCCTTTCACACCTGGTCTTACTTGTTTTGCGTTTCCCTGGGAACGCCGAGGGTGGGGGCGCCGCTCTGGCTGCCCCTCCCTTTTGTTTTCCCGCCGGTTGTCTCCCCCACCCCGCGCCTAACTCCCCAGGCCCTCCATCGTGCCGCACTTCGTGCAGCACGGGGCCTGTGGCATACAACGCAGAACGGATTTGCATACGCAAATGGCGTGGTGGTCGCACGGCCGCCCCCCCTACCCTGTTTAAAAACAAAGCGCTGCAGCAAACACTAGCCCATACAAAAACACAGCTGCATGTGCTTACCTTCAGGCAGATATCGGCTTTATCTCTCGACCATAGCCGCGGCCCTCCCTGGGGCCTTGCATTTGGTTTTGCATCGTTTTGCTTCCACTTTGTTCACCTTGCGTGCCCTCCACCCCGTTTTCCTTTGCCATGCCCTCCCTCGAACACCCTGCTGAAATAACTCAGACTCCAGTTGTGGATGAACAGGCTGCAGTTGCTTTATTAAGCAGGAGGTAACTTACAGGTGCTCCGTTACTTGTTGTTTGGTAATACAGCATCAGGATTCTGCTCTGAGCTCCGAAACCCTTACACTTCCCCACTTGATGGCAGGCAGCATCTGTTGTGGGGAGCTGACACCGTTAACTTTTACTTTATTAACTCAATTTACGACACACCCCATTTTGGCAACGGCTTGCTCTCCCGCCGCTTCCACTCTACTAATTTTACCCGGTGCAGGATGGCTAAACATCTTTTCACCCCTGTTGCCTGCCCCCCCCCCTTGCTCCCTGTTAGCCATGTGTATGTGCTCTAAACTGTCCCTTCACCCAACCCCTTCATACACCGATCCTTCGCTGCCAGGTCCCTATCTTATTCCTCGCCCACGGGGTCCTGATAACTCTCACGCCTCCTCACCCCCTGCACCCCTCCCTTGATACCTAACCTCTGACTCTTCCACCCGGTCTCCAGGCCTAGTACTCGCTCACCATTGCTTGCGTGACTTACCCTCTTGCATGCCCCCATTAGGTTTCCTGTTGTCCTTCATTCCCCATTGCACTTGCCTCTTTCCCTTACCCCCGTTGACTACTCCTCATTCCCCTGGGGTTGCCCCCCCACTCCCCTCCCCTTTTGCTCCCCCCTGGTAACCGACCACTAGTCCTATACCCACTCCCCCAGTTGCTGTGCCATCTTTCCGTACCTTTAGCCCCTTCCCCTTTTCCTGACTAACTGGATTCCCCTGTGCCTTGTTACCTGTTACCTTGTGCCTGCCTTTCCCCTACCGCCAGTTGCCTAGTCCCCCGCCATGACTCTTGGGCGGCTCACTGGGCCGAAGAGTTCCCCCACCTTCCTCTGTGTAGGCCTATTTAACACTGTTTGGTGCCCGTCTCTTCCAGAGACGTTTTTATGGGAGGGCAAAAGGGGCACTTGCTCAGGGCCCCCACCTTGGAGGGTGGCCCCCACAAAGCTGCCTGATCTGTAAGAAGTAATATCCCATTGTTCACCAGTCCTAAATAAAAGACGTCACAGTATTTTATGGGGTGCTGCTGAGGGTCTAAACCCATTGCCTGTCTGTTTTGGCAAGTGCATTCTGCCTTGATCAATTCATCATGTATTGCTTTGTGTTCACTGTGGTATACATGGCTTGTGTTCCTTACGGCACAACTCTGTAGCATTCTTTCTTTCCTGTGGGAATTATGTTGATCATGTGCAATAGGCAACGGTGAAATGCATATTTATAAATTGAGTGCCACAATGGTTCAGAAGTTAGCTCAGTGTGTGAAGCACCCAGTGCAGCAATGTGTTCATTTGCAAAATTAGAATATCACATTCCAGCAAGGCTGGCTGAGCCTTTCCTGTGTCTGAAGTTTATAAACCTGCCTGCATATGTACTTGGTTTTGCAGAACACCATCTGCTATTATCAGCAATGTACCTGCACCAGATAGGGGTTGCTATAAAAACTAACTTATCATCCGTATGGTGAAGGTCTAGAAATTGGTTTGTTCAGATGGGGTGTTGTAAAACCTAGGCAATCTCCTCCAACGATTGCATAAACTGTTCGTCCAAGAGATGAATAAGTATCCCAATTCAAGACTATGGAACGACAGCGTTCATGTTTGTATCCTGGATTTGCCAGCAGTCGATACAGTGATGTTGGTCAAATCATCTAATATATCTTACATTACTCTGCTGTCTTCTGTGAGGTTTGCCTTCTCGCATGCTGATGGCATCGTTTAGCCCATTACTTGATCTTTCTTCTCATGTTGGCCATTTGGGGTGGAAGGGTTGGTAAACAGTAGAGAGTGGAACAGATGTTGCAGGCCTCAGGCAAGCCTATCTTAAGGTCTGCTTGTTTGACACAAAAACGGTTTGCTTTTTATAAAAGTCGAAGGTTTTATGCACGTTTTGTAAATGAAAATGTCACAAGCTATTGTTTTGGAAATATTTAAAGCTTTAAAATAAAAAAAGACAGACCCAGATTAAATTTGTTAAATCACATCGATTGGTATGTTGGTACTTGTATACTTCCCTGGATGATGGAGAGAATGAAGCTATAACATTCCCATTTTGAATAACACCCCTCTATAATATTTTGTTTAAAAATGGTCATGTTTGGTAAGGTGATGTGTGTTCTTTCCAAGTCTATTTTCATCAAATGAGATTGTTTTAGTTCATAGTAAGAAATGGAAAAGAAAGTGTTCAAATGCAGAGTTGGCACAAATCCCAGCTTCACCCCTTAACCAATGTGTGATCCTGGGCATCTCATTTAATCTTGTATTGCCTAACCTCTCAATATTGCCACTCCCTAAACCTTTCAAAATTGTCAGCCCTTCATACCCGGAGAAGGAAATCACTCTGATCTTCATAAAATACTTATTCATGGTTTCACTGGCTATAGGGTTGCTGCCACTTTAATAGTGAGCATATTTATATTGCACACCAGTCATTTGTTCCTTTTGATATGTAATAGCAACACTATTTGAAAACCATATCCCACTTCTAATCTCTCTGTCTGGATAAAGACACCTTCCTGGTAGCTTCAAATCTGCATCCACTATCCATGCTATGTTATGTGTAGCTTTCATTTCCTTCCAATTGGTCTCCTCTATCCATTCATGAACACTTTTGCATTCTGTGAGGCAGCTAATGTGAATTATCTGTCTATTATGGGTTACATGTACCTTTTTACATACGGTCCTGCATTAATATTACAGGCTGCACACCTTCCTGGATGCTATTGATAAAAATTGTCCTGTATGTGCTAGAACAGTGCCCTCTTCATAGACTGCTAATGTTGGTCTTCAAATGCTACTTGTTTATCATTCTGATTAGAGCAAGAATGAAGAGGGCAAGGGGACTTAAAGGGCACTCAAAGTGAGTAAACGTGCTTATTATGCTGGGAGACAGCATATCAACCTATAGGTTGTGAGCGCAACAGGTGGGGACGCGACCAGTATTCTTGATCCCTTAATTCCTTTGGTTTGGTGAAGGGGGGCCCCCCAAAGATGTCTGTGCCCAGGGCCCCAAAATTGCTTAAGAAGGCCCTGGTCTCTTCGTTTCTTGGCGCTCAGCTAGCTTCAAACTGTTGCCATTCCCTTGGCGCAATTGCCCGTTGCTCCCCTCCTACTTTTCACCATCTTACTATCCAATCCCACTTTTTTTTTTAATTACTGTACCCAGACTTTCCAGTGCTTTCCTGATGCCCAATCTCATTATTTCCATCCCTACGCCGGAGAAGTGTACCCTATCGATTGAGAAGTTTCCCCGGTGTTCTCAGAGTAATTGCTGTGTGCTTTTTACAGCCCATGCCCTTGACGCAACCAGCCTACCCTCACATGCTTAATGACATATCTTTATTTGTTTGTTTTATTTATTCATCATGTTTGGTCTGATGTATAATTTAAACCTGCTAGATTTCCACCTCCCATGTTCTTTATTTCCTCCTCCCTTAGCCCTTCATTCTGTGCGGATGTGGCTACACCAATTCTGAAGGAGTGCAAAGTGTATTTCCGGCTGAGTTCCTCTGGCTTGGGCATCGCCATCTGTAGTACTTTCACAAACTGATATTGGGTCAATGGCGTTCTATCTCTGTGCAGCAGAAAATATCCAACCACCCTTGGGCTTACTTCCACATAAACCCTGGTCCGTGCTACCAGACACTACATGTCCATTCCCAACCTATTTAACACCAATTTTTTCCTTCTCCTGCCTGGTCCGTTTTGGACTTCCATATCCTTACTCTGACTGCGTCCCCTTCCATCGAGATGCCCCCCCACCCTAGTAATACCCTATTGCTACGAGCGTTTTTGGATTCGGGCGCCAGCCCACTGATCCTTAAAGCTGCGAAGAATGCCAGTGAGAAAGATGCTTTGAACAACATTGCTTCGAAAATTGAACTGCAAACTCACTCTAGTTTGTCCAGCAGTAACTGCAAGGTTCCGATGGTGATAGGTAGCCTGTGGTCCTTCCTCCTAGCGCCTCCTGTGTCCCAGCCTCTTACTACTGCTTTGATGTGGAAGCTCTTAGATGGGTCCACCAGCCCCCCCCCTCCCGAGTTGTGCGTGGAAGGCTATTGCTGCCAAATGGTTCTTTACCCAACTCTTGGACTTTCTGTTGTCTTTGGCCCAAACAATGCAGACATTCACCCTGTTATCCCACCCTCGTCCTCCAGATTTGGGTGATATTTCCTCTAACAATTTGATGCAATTTTTGTATTTCCTTCTAGTTCCCCCCGCCAAGGCTTCCTCTGCCATTTGCCTCATTCTTGTTTCCACTTCACTAGTTCCCATAGTCCCTCGTCGAACTTGGTCTTTAACCTCTCTGCCTGAGGCCAAGCCTGTCTGAATCTTGCCATCTGTGAACGAAAAAGGGCTTCGGCTGCTGCGTTGTGGATGCACGGCACATGTCTGGCCCTCAGGTCTGTGTTACACTGGAGCCCCACCTGCACCAATGTCTCACCAAGGCTAACATGGTCGCGCACTGTGCTGATTGATTGCATGGACCACAGCCATGTTATCGGACCAAACCGTAAGCCTTTTACAAGTCAGTTTATCCGACCAGGTGTGTATTGCAACCAGTAATGGGAATAATTCCCAAACACATATATTCTTGCACCATCACTTTCCCACCCACTTGATGGGTCGATCAGCCCTACACCATGCCCGCCCCAAGATTGCTCCAAAACCATGACTGCCTGCTGCATCAGTGAATAATTTTTCTTGGTCGCAAGGAACCCAGGGCACCTGCCACATTCGCATCCCATTGAAATTCTTCAGACGCATCCTTAAGTCTTCTTTTACTTGTACCTTGAGCCGAATCATGTGCCTCCCTTCCGTAACCCCACCTTTGGATAACACTAGACGGCATGCAAAGGCCCTTCCCGCCGGTATTGCTCTGGCTACAAAGTTCAAGCTCCCCAGCAATGTCTATCTCCTTCAAGCTTGCTTCCCCCTTGTTTCCCCCGGCCATAATGCTCTTGTAGAATGCGGTGACTTTCTCCGTTGGTAGTTTGGTCACCCCTTCTACCTTATCTATTTCAATACCGAGGTATGTCAGTAGTGTGCAGGGGTCCTCCGTTTTTTTCCCCCCGCCAGTGGAACTCCAAGTTCCGCGCACAATTCGGAGAAGGCCACTAGTAGCCTGTTGCATGTGTTCGACCCAGCTTTCCCTACAAATAGGAAGTTGTCCAAGTAATGCGTTCTTCCCCCTCTTGTATCAACTGCGACAGTATCCATTCCAAGCAAGAGCTAAATGTCTCAAAGTAGGCGCATGTCATTGCGCAGCCCATGGGCATGCATCTATCAATAAAGATTTCCTCCCCATGCTGGAAACCCAATAAGTGAAAGCTTTTGGGGTGCACCGGGAGGAGTCAGAATGCTGCCTCTGTCTACTTTTGCCAGCAGCGCCTCTCCTCCCAGTCCTTTGTGCTAAATTGACTGCGTTCCTCTCCTCTATCTGCTCATGTGCGTATGGGATTTTTCCTTCTCTATAAAATGCTTTTGAGGTAGATATGTGAATGGTTGGCGCTTGCCGCAATCTATTTTACTACCAAGCATAAGCAAGCTTCACGATTTCTCTGCTTCTTGCGGTGTCTTGCGTATGTACACGTTTAAACTGACTAAATGTCTTCATCGTGCATACGGCATAAGTTGCTTCATCTTGAAATTAACTGTTCCACCTTAGGCTCAGGATGTCACTTATCTATAGTATTTTGTCGATTTATCAGCATTCTTAGGTCATTATATACTGTATATGTGCATCAGTCCGATCTCGCATGGTGTCACCATTCGTCATCTTTTAATTGCTTATTTCTATTAACCCTTTCCATTTGCAAAGACAGAATTTGTTTTAAAGTTTCCTCTTGCGCCAATAACCTGCGGTCAAGAACATTGTATAAATTATCCAGAGCATGCAGGGCTGAATTCATCGCCGATAATGTAGCATCATCCTGAAAGTCAGTATTGCTCAGATGCAAAGATGTTTTAGTACTGTGTGAGCGAGTACATGCAATGTTGGGCTGGGAATGCATTGACATACTGACAGACTTGACAGAAATACGTGAAACCTCAGAACATCATGGGCGAACATGAAAGTTTCAGACAAACACTTGTCTGAGAATACAGAATCCTCAGGATCGAGATCAATAATGGCAACATCCTCAGAGGTTTGAGCAGGGCCGGACATAAAAGCTGAAGCTCTAGGAGCTGTTTCTAAATCAGCAAGATCGCTGATGGATTCAACACCAGGGACAATAACTGACACTTTGGGAGCTAATTCTAAAGACTTTAATATGGCAGTGTCTGTTAGGGACATGTCATTTAAATATGATTGTATAGACTGCCCCGAATCCAAACAATCCGCCGTAAAAGACACCGGCGACAAACATTTGGAAGGCTCAAGAGCGGGAAAGGGGATAGTCTGCTTGTTACTCCCACTCGATGAAACACTAGGTGCAGTATTCACAACCAGTGTATTTCTGGCTCTATGGGCTGATAGTGAACCTTTGCAAAACAGGCGAATGGCTGCGTTAACAAGACCAGGACCGTTACTTTTCCCTCCAACAGGTGTAGAGTATTCATGGATAGAGGACCGAGTGAGTCGAGCAGGACTCATACCTAACGAAAGCAGAGCAAGTTTTAGAGGCATGCCAGTTTTAAGTGTGGGAGGCATCATTTTTAAGGAGCTACTAACCAGTTAAAGATGAACTTCAAACCTCACCAGCAAAATGGTAAGAGTGAAAAAAATAAATAATAACACTTCAAGAGCTTTGAGCCCTCTCTAATTACCACACCTCAATGATTATGATCACAATTGTGCACAAAAAAACCCAGCAAAAGGCCATTGCCCATCACATGCCGCGCACCGTGAACAGTCAACAGTACTTGGCAGTACTTCACGGTGCGCGCGAGTGCACTGCCTTGTGGATATTAATAGAAAGGGTGGGAGGTGAATGGGAGTGACGGAGTTCAGAAGGCGGAGCCACCAGTCAAATGGAAACCTTTCGGAACACAAAAATAAAGAAAGGACTTAGGAACTATATTTCAAATGCAAAGGCAGACAAAGCATTTAGTCCAGTTCAGAAACTTCAGCTTTGTTCAAGGGCTAGGAGAGCTTGGGTGTCACAGTGAAAAGACTCCTCCAAGGGTACAGCCGACCGCACCACTCAGCACAACGTTAGCAATGTTCACAGATGCACAAAATCCGGTAAGACAGCACTCCCGAAGAGCCACGCCACAGTCAACAGTACTTGGCAATATCTGCAACACAATTATAGTGCAATACAAATGTCCAGAGTCTGCTTAATATTTGTGGCTTAAAAGGCTGCAGGTTTTTTATGTATACCCAGCAATCAGAATAAATTAATTTCAACTTTATGATTGTCAACACTGCCAAACACACTTTGGCTACATTGTTCTTCATATGCGGCGACCAGCTGACAAAATTAAAAATTCCTTGCTCCCTACCTTTTTCCAACCATCTCCAACATTATTTGTTAGAGTACACTTTCCAATTGTTGGAGCTTTGGCCTATCTGCCTTCGCCTGCAGGAGGTCCTGAACAGGAGGAGTGCCGTTCATGACGGGGGAAGCTGGGCTCTCATCCTTTCATAAAGCCCCTCGCTGCTGGTCCTCAGAAGGAGGTTGACCACGGGAGAAGTGAAAACCCCTCCTGTTTACCAAGCTCACTTCACAGACTTTAAAGTCGAACTGTACGCTGACATGCCGCCACGCACCAGAGGGGTCTATGCCCCTCTTTGGCTCCCCCCTGCCGCGCCATATCACAACTCCATCAACTTGGTGCTTATGTTCCAGAAGAAAAGATCCATGCCACTCTTTGACTGGTGTAACCCATCCCTTTCATATTGATCAGCCCGTGGGGTTCTGCGTGAACACCATGCCATTGCAACACTTTTCCATTGCTCCGTTCAGTTTTCTTTGAGACTTCGATTGCCTGGTGTCACTCCGCCCCTCTCCATAATAGTGTCAGTATTATTTTGGATCACATCATTTCTGTGTCCCCCAGGTAGCACCCAACCTTTGCAAAGTTCCCATCATTTCTCTGAGCGGAAATCCCCCCCCAATGTTCGTTAGGTCTTTGCCCCCCAGGTATATTATCGAGACCTTGGGTTTGCTGTGCCTCCGTAACAGTCTCTCCAAATGCTCTTCCAGCAATGCCCATCTCATACTTGGAATTCCCACCACTGCACCTTGAGGTTTTTTGTGGTCATTTCTTCCTTTTGTGTTGTCCACCTCTCTTTGGCCGTTGTCGAAAACAAGTGGGCACCCACCCACACTGTTCGTCTGTTCCTACGTGGTCCTGTATGTTGGGGAAAAGAGGGGAGCACAATGATCAAACTTTGTCCAGCCTCATGTACCTCTTAAAACAGTTACACTTCCAACCCCAAAGTCTCTTAATGCCTTCCGGGGGCATGGCCACAACTGAAGCTGATCCTAAAGGAATGGGTGCCGAAGACTCCTTCTGTTACCCCTGTGTCTGAGAACCAAATCCATCACCCCTTTAAACTGAAACCTGCTCAATGCTGAGCCGTCCGAGTGTAATAATAGAGAGGCCTCACCACTGCTGCAGGATGTCCTTGGCAAGTGCCGGTGGCATGGGCTGTCCTTGATGCAGTGCAGCACAACAGACCTCTGTTTTCCCATCTGGTCAGTTTTTGTTCTCGGTAGGTGCAGGTGTGCTTGTTTCCACTGAAACTGTTACATCGTCCACCTTCAGGAAGCCTATACCTCCCCCCCTTCTTTGTTGCACGATACCAGATCACTGATCTGGAGAGCCACGAAGAACAACAAGCAAAAGGCCGCTCCAAACAAGACCTCTTGAAAGATGTCTCTGAACAGCCTAGCCAGCCCCATGAGCATTTATCAACACAATTGAGCAAGGACATAAAACATCCAACTAAAGATGGACCCTACCACTCCTAAAGTTCAATAAAGTCAAATATCAATTGATGGAAACTGCAGTTCTTATTTAATTTCTTCGCAGTAGGTGTAATAATATACATGGACATTTGCGACATAGGATATATATATATATATATATATAACAAAACGAGCTACATGGTGTAGTACATGAATAACACAATCCAAATCAAAAATATTTGGTTAGTCACTTTGAGCAATTACATTCTCTATGCATTCTATTAGGGGTCACATGAGACATAAGTACAGTAATTGCGAAATAGAAGCACATATATGTGGTACAATGAAGAGTTGCAAGACAACACAGACACAAGGCAACACAACAGTGTTTCGGCCAAGTAGCTAGATTTGCAGAGCTGCAGTTTGGACGGCCTTCATCAGGATGGGTGAATTCAAAAATGTTGAAGAATCCTATGTGATCTGTCGAGGTAAGTAGACAGAAGAGGGTGTCAGGTGTGCGTAGGGTGCAATTCTTAAAAAGTTGAAATCCAATGAATGCAAAAAAAAAAAACATGTACTCAATCGGGAATCATGGAGATTACGGGGCTTTCCATAATCACGTAGCACATTGGCATAGCTCCTCTAAGTGTCTGAGTCCACTGAGATAGACAGATAATTCTTATTCTGCTGGGGTCATTCCTAGAGATAATGACCAAGAACCCATTAGCACCAGGACTGTAGACTTTATAGAGCATTTAAATACTGTACAGTTCAATGAGTCTTACCAGTCACATTCAAGGGCGTGGGATTACTCCACAAGGAGGGGCAAATTAATGCCTTTCGGATCATGCACGAAGTAGAAGATCCAGGCTCCAACTGTTATAGAAAAAACAGTGGGCAAAAGTAAAATAAATGTGAGGGCGCACAGCCGAGTGTTTACACTGATGGCTAAAGGTTGTGCAGGCTTAAACATAGGGTCACAGCCGTGTCTGTTATCTTAAACGGCGGTACATGCGTGCCCGGGTGCCTAGAAACCAAGCGTGAGTTAATGGCTATAGGGCCCGCAGTACAGTGAGTATAAGTGGCCGCTTTAAAAATTGAAATTGTGTGTGGCTTGTTGTGACGGGAAAAACGTTTCCTCTCAATTAGTAGCCATAGCAGATGGACTCAAATGTAGGAATAAGACTAGCCAAACGTCAATAAATGGCTATGGGGCCAGTCTCAAAACAAAGCACTCCCGCTGGTGAGGGGACGCTATGTGTTACATGAATGTCGCGCGGCGGTACACGCGTAGCGATTTCAATTTAAGTGTGAAAAAGCATTAATATGTGAGGCATGCCCCGGGGTTTACATACCTTGAAACTCAGTCACTACTGTGAGATCGCTGGAAAGCAGGAGACAAACTGAGTGCCGTCTTCAGAGTTGGGCGGTAGCCGTGGCAACCCTTCTATTTATGTCCTCCGCCATTTTCGGGAAATCCAGAAGGCTGAACAAAATGCCTGGCAGAACCCATGGGCAATGGTGGCTAGGCAGAAAGGCTCATCTGCTGCATATGCAGGCTGTGGGGGACGGTTAGTAGTTGTGTATGCTGCGGGCCAAATAGAAAGCACTATTTGATATTATTTTGAAAACGCATTGTCATGATTACCAAACAAAACAGACAGCCATATTAGAAATGTGATGGGAAAAAAACATTAAGTGGTGGCTGTGTTTAGATACTGATTGCTGCGAGAGTGTAAGTCGCAGCGCTACATTAAAAAGCTCTGAGAAAAACAGCATGAAAAGGTTGGTGGCAAGTCTCTAGTAGCCCAAAAAGGGATGTTAATGCAGAGTAAGATGACTGTAGAGGAAGTCTAAAGGTATACATGATACAAAAGGCACATGCCACATGCCACTCTTCTACTAGACAATATTGTTAAACATGAATGGAAATCTGTTCATTTATACACAACAGTAGTAATTATTCAGCGGAACAAGGGCGGATGCCCCAACATGGGTTTCACAGTGTAGTAGCGGACAGTTGTCTAATTATCCATATTGTACAACAGCGATTGTTTGAGTGGCAACCTAGTTACCTCTACACAGGCATGAATCATGATATCTCACAATAATGATACATCAGCAATCTTATCCGGTGGCATGAGCTGTCCTTGATGCAGTGCAGCACAACTGACCTCTGTTTTCCCATCTGGTCAGTTTATTTTCTCCGTAGGTGCAGGTGTGCTGTTGCCACTGAAACTGTTATATCGTCCACCTTCAGGAAGCCTGTACCTCCCCCTTCTTTGTTGCACGATACCAGATCACTGATCTGGAGAGCCCCGAAGAACACCAAGCAAAAGGCCGCTCCGAACATGACAGCTTGAAAGCTATTTCTGAACAGCCCAGCCAGCCCCTTGAGCATGCCTTGCAGTTTTGTTTAGTCTTTCGGGTGCCTTGCTTCGTCCTTCCTTCCTGTTATCCTGGCCCATCCTTTCATTGCCATCCTTACATATTGCTCTTTCGTTGGATCAGCCACCCCGCCAACTTGTTGTAATGTGTGATCAATGCCAAGTGGGTCACAGCCCATGTTCTGTGCTTGTGACTTCTGACTCTGAATGGATCTTGCAGGCTGCTGGTTTTCCAGCTGCGCTATGTCCACAGGCGTTTCATTAGTGATGCGCCTTAGCCCCCGCTATACTCCCAATGCGAGACAATGCTTCACTTTAGCTCCCTGGAGGTTGCTAGGGGTTCAGTAAGTGTTCGTCGGCTCAGATTTCAAATGAGCACTGCTGTCTGCAAAAACGGCATGCAACATTGATCCCCACTGCTAGCACCCTCTTTCCCTTTGCGGAATTGTTGCGCTTCTTAGTTTAAACGCCCTATAAATGGGCACGGCGCAAGAAAGCAAGCAGCGCACGGTTTTGTTTCTCCTGCCAGCACCCAATCTAGTAGCCCTGCAAAACAAGCGTGCAGCATGCTTCCATGCTACCGGAATGCCTCTTCAGATGCGCCAATGATCTGTGCGCTCCAACCTGTTTCTGTCACGACTCGCTCCCGTTCCCACCACTTGGGGGCATGATTTGGGGGTTTATTCCCTACTGGACCTTTCCTCCGAACCTTATGCTACAGTGCTATGATGAATTGGGAGCGCTAAATCCCTATTTTCCAAGCTACTTCCCTTCCGGATCCATTCCAGGTTTTTGGCAGCCAGCATGCTTCTTTAACCAAATGACTATGCTTCCCAGAATGCCTGGCCCACTGCTCCACCTCCACCCTTGCAGGACAAGGTTGGGTGGAGGATAGGTAACAGCTGTGGCTGCAGGTGCAGCAATCAGCACACCTGAGGCGTGTGCTCGTTAAGCAGCTTTAAAAGCCTCAGTCTTACTTCAGTCCAGCGCTGGTCATCGTTTGCAGTGTTCCTGTTGTGACTAGTCCCTTGTTCCTTGCCTTTGTACCTAGTTCCTAGTTCCTGTTTTCTTGTTCCTCCGCCCTGAATCTCGGATTCATGCGCTAATTGATTTCTGCTCCCTTGATTCCCTTTTTGTCTTCCTCTGTTTGCAGGCAGCATTTCTCAGTGCTTTCCCCTTTTAGATGCAGCCCAGTTTGTCTGTGTTCTATATTTCTTTGACTCTGTCCTTTGCTGCTGTAAACCCGTATGCCTTAGCCTTCCTCTTAGATTAGCTTCCTGTCTTTTCCTTGGAGGGGTAGGGAGAAGTTTGCATTGGTTATTTCGTTTTTCCCTGCTCCTGATCCTTACTTTCTATTGGGATCCATTCCATGTTTTCCATTGCACTTCTGCATTTATTTCCCATTTGATTATTAGGTGTGGTGTGCGGTTGTAGCTAGCTCCTGTGTGAATGCTTATGTTTTCCTCACTAATTTGTAATCACTATTCCAACTTAGGTATTTAGTTTTCCTCCCATTGCTGTTCTAGCCTTTCTGGGTCCCAGTTTCATCAACAGGATTCGTGGGCTAGCTGACATTCAAGAGGTTTATCTCGTCCTCGTGAGTACAGTTCTTTAGTTCCCTTATTTAATACCATCAAGAGTGTTAGTTCACAGATCCTGTCATTGCTTGCCCTCCACGTGGGTTTAGCGCTGTCAGTACCTGTAACAGCAATTGGGGGTAAGGCGCTTGCCGACTTTCCTCGCGGTCAGGTGCTTACCCCACATCCCCTTTCATATATTGGTTTTGTTGTCACACTCTATTTGCACTCCTGGGTTCTAGCATACATGAGTCGTCGTTCCTGTGTGCACGTAGTTTAATTCAAAGCTATTCACTGTGTGATTTAGTGCACATTTCCCTTGCCATATTCGCTGCCTTTGTACTCGCCTGACTAATCCTGACAGAATGACCAGCCCAAGATCCCCATTGAATATGGCAAGTTTAAGAAAGAAAGGCAGCAAGGCCTCTAACAAGTTTGTACAGAAAGCTTCCCCTACATTTACCTGTGACAATCAAATCACTAGTCCTGACTTAAATGAACTCCTTGTCACGAATGGGCATTTACGTGCAAAGTATTTTTCCCATAGTTTTACAACGGTAGCGGGCGCCCCTCTCTCGCAAGAACAGACATGATAACCTGTTCAGTGGTTATTAACCACTTGAGAGTTCGCAGCCACTGCTTTTACTCACTGTGCCTTTCACAGATGGGAAATATCCATTTGCATATCAGTCTTTGTCCTGCCCAGGGGCAGTCCAGCACCGAAATACAATGGCAATTCCAATCTTAGCGAGAGTACCACCAGCAACCCCATACACATATAAGGAACCTGGGATTGGTAACCCTAGGTCTCCTGGGGGCAACCAGATGTGGTCTCCCTCTCACTGTGCTTAGAGAGGCATCAGCTTCACCTCACTGATGATCCCCAACAAGGGTGAAACACGTGTATGGGGTTGCTGGTGGTACTCTCGTTCAGATTGGAATTGCCATTGTATTTCGGTGCTGGACTGCCCCTGGGCAGGACAAAGACTGATATGCAAATGGATATTTCCCATCTGTGAAAGGCACAGTGAGTAAAAGCAGTGGCTGCGAACTCTCAAGTGGTTAATAACCACTGAACGGGTTATCATGTCTGTTCTTGCGAGAGAGGGGCGCCCGCTACCTTTGTAAAACTATTTGTTAAGGAACCTGGGATTGGTAACCCTAGGTCTCCTGGGGGCAACCAGACGTGGTCTCCCTCTCACTGTGCTTAGAGAGGCATCAGCTTCACCTCACTGATGATCCCCAACAAGGGTGAAACACGTGTATGGGGTTGCTGGTGGTACTCTCGTTCAGATTGGAATTGCCATTGTATTTCGGTGCTGGACTGCCCCTGGGCAGGACAAAGACTGATATGCAAATGGATATTTCCCATCTGTGAAAGGCACAGTGAGTAAAAGCAGTGGCTGCGAACTCTCAAGTGGTTAATAACCACTGAACGGGTTATCATGTCTGTTCTTGCGAGAGAGGGGCGCCCGCTACCTTTGTAAAACTATTTTTCCCATAGGATGGCACATCCTACATTGCCTGATCCTAGTTCTATCTTTTGTTTTGATCCCGATTCTATGTCAGCGCAAGCCTTAGCCGCAGAAAACAACACACTGTTAGACTTATTATACAAGAGTACCTATGTTGTTGAACCCCATGATTCCAGTTGTGCTTCACCTCAGATAGAACAGTTTCATGGTACAAACATAAAGAATGGCGGGGTTCCTTGCATAACTTCTGTTTTCTACCCTCCGTCTAAAGCATACTCCTTTGCACAGGTACATACTGTAGTCCCTAATGCCAAGAGGTCTAATGTCAATAGTTTGCTTAAGGGAAACACAGACCAAGTTGGTAAGAGAAACTATAAATCACAGAACCTGCAAGCAGTAGAGGACAATGTACAATCGGTGCACATCCAGATTGCTAGTGCAGGATCCAGCCCTGATGCCACTATGCCTCCCCTTGTGCCTACTGATAGAGATGTACAGTTTATGCAGGGCATGCTAAGAGCTAAGCTTGAGGAGTTAAGACAAGAATTAATTTCTTTACAAGAGGAGAATAAAACCTTGCACTCTTTACTGAATACACCTCAGACATTATCTGTTGATGTTGAGGAAGTGAACACTGTTCAGCCCCTGAGTGCAGAGACTTTGGTAAACCATGATATTTGTCAATATGTTAGATCTATTGGGAGTGAAGGTCTTTCTTCTAGCACAGCGCTTAATCTGGGCACAGTTTCTAACAATTGTTCTGCTGTTTGTCAGGGATTGCAGTTAGCTGAAGATTTACAAGCCACTCATTTACCTAAAATTTCCTGTGTAGCAGTTTGTCATAATTCTGAGCTAGCACACATGCAAGCTTCTGATTTCCTGACACAATCCACAATGGTGACATACACAGATTCAGTCACTACAGTAGGCTTAGGCCCTGCTCTTGATTCAGCTGCTGAGACTGAAGTAGATGTTAAAGCTGATGTGGAAAACGATGTTACCTCTGGGTTCACTCTTCCTTCTGCCAATTCTGATCAATCCGAACAGTCAGAAACAGTACAGATTTCCTCTTCTGATGGACTCATTCCACAGTATACAGAACCAAAAAACCGTCAGGCGATTCCTGAACTGTTGATTGTTAATCTGCCTCTTTCAGAAGCTAAGACAGAGGAATGGACAATTTACGATATCCTGATTAACAGAGACTTTACTATGGTAATTCCACTGGTTGATTTTGACTTCTACAAAGAAAAAGACTGTGTCACCCACTAAAGAAAGGGACTGCAAGGGTACAGCTCAATCTTTGACTGGTGCCAAGGAGTCTACTGCCCTAAAGGTGCCCTCCATTCCTGAGCCACCAATGTGTCTGTCAACTTCTGAGACTTCTGTCTGTCCTCCTACAACCATTGACTCTTCTATGATCCAACCCACAGCCCTGCAGTCATCTTTGGCACACATGTCTTCACCCAATGAACCGCTGCCATGTCTGCCATTTATTCAAGAGCCAGTCCCAAAGACCTGGACATGTTTGTATCCAGCAACCGAGATTGCTCCAGCTGGCATGCCTTCAGCCTCAAGGTTTCCTCTGGCCTGCCTGTCTTCAGCTACAGTGACTCATCCTGCAGATCATCCTTCAGCTATAGAGCCTCCGGTAGTCCATCATAAGTTCATGTCTTCAGTCCCGGAGTATACTGAGTATTTGCCTTCAGTTCATGAGACACCTGTATCCTGCTTAGCCTCGCTGCCAATATCAGAGGTATACCTGTCTACACCATCAGATCCTGCTGTATTTTCTTCTGCTCCAGCGATTCCTCCTGAATCCCAACCATTTACTGCCGATGAACATCTAGCCTGCCTTTCTTATGCTTCAGGGGGATCATCAGAATGCCTGCCTTTTACACAAGACGATTCTCCCAACTGCTTCACTTTAGCATCAGAGCCTCCTAGAAATGCAGCATCAGAGTTTGAGACTTTTGCCAGCTCCCGCTTCAGAGTCATCAAGCTGGACCAAGTGATGAGTCAGAACCACTCACCTGGGTGTGCACAGGGGGTGGTGCAGACCGGCGTATTACCTACAGGACTTGTGCAACAGAATTCCGCCAAGAAGCACCAGTTGGGTGCTAGTAGCCAAAGGCAGGGAATGACTGCTGCAGTTCAAAATGTGTCTGTTATTGCTCCTTCTGCGAGTGTGCCTGAAATACCAAGTACTGCGTCTATCACTCCTATCAGTATGCCAAACGTCCCTGCTGTTGTATCCCACGTGCAACAAGGTGGTTACACGACTGTCACCAGGAGTACCAGCCTTGTACAACCCATTGGACTTTCAGGTCTCCAAAGCGTAGAACATGTGCAGTCAAACCTTAGTCACTTTCAACCACAAGCCTTTTCCCAGATGGATGACAGAAGAAAATCTGAACCTCTACCTCAGCCGCCACCTTCTCTAATGGCTGAACATAAACCTTTCCTGAAGCCAGCAATTTCCTCACCTCCCGCATGTCCACTCTCGGCAGAAAGGCTAACAGGGCTTCTACCATTGTCTAAGGCATGTTGCATCAGCCTGCCTCCCTCCTCAAAGACTTATAAGGGTCCACTCCCAGTGACTGAGCTTCCTGGACCTTCCAACTCTGCTTCAGGTCCTGCAAGTCCTTCATGCCTTTCTTCGAACCATGAGTCTCTTCCTCACCAGAAGCCACCGTTTCCATCAGTACCACCTCCAAAGACCAAGCACTCCCATCATGGAAAGAAGATGTCTCGTGCGGGTGGCGGGCACCCGAAGACGGCCGTAGGAGGGGGTATATTGTCACGACTCGCTCCCTTCGCTCCCGTTCCCACCACTTGGGGGCATGATTTGGGGTTTATTCCCTACTGGACCTTTCCTCCGAACCTTATGCTACAGTGCTATGATGAATTGGGAGCGCTAAATCCCTATTTTCCAAGCTACTTCCCTTCCGGATCCATTCCAGGTTTTTGGCAGCCAGCATGCTTCTTTAACCAAATGACTATGCTTCCCAGAATGCCTGGCCCACTGCTCCACCTCCACCCTTGCAGGACAAGGTTGGGTGGAGGATAGGTAACAGCTGTGGCTGCAGGTGCAGCAATCAGCACACCTGAGGCGTGTGCTCGTTAAGCAGCTTTAAAAGCCTCAGTCTTACTTCAGTCCAGCGCTGGTCATCGTTTGCAGTGTTCCTGTTGTGACTAGTCCCTTGTTCCTTGCCTTTGTACCTAGTTCCTGTTTTCTTGTTCCTCCGCCCTGAATCTCGGATTCATGCGCTAATTGATTTCTGCTCCCTTGATTCCCTTTTTGTCTTCCTCTGTTTGCAGGCAGCATTTCTCAGTGCTTTCCCCTTTTAGATGCAGCCCAGTTTGTCTGTGTTCTATATTTCTTTGACTCTGTCCTTTGCTGCTGTAAACCCGTATGCCTTAGCTTTCCTCTTAGATTAGCTTCCTGTCTTTTCCTTGGAGGGGTAGGGAGAAGTTTGCATTGGTTATTTCGTTTTTCCCTGCTCCTGATCCTTACTTTCTATTGGGA
Source organism: Ambystoma mexicanum (assembly GCF_040938575.1). Taxonomy (NCBI): domain Eukaryota; kingdom Metazoa; phylum Chordata; class Amphibia; order Caudata; family Ambystomatidae; genus Ambystoma; species Ambystoma mexicanum. The sequence goes on from NC_090925.1 coordinate 78,126,992, forward strand.
TCCATTCCATGTTTTCCATTGCACTTCTGCATTTATTTCCCATTTGATTATTAGGTGTGGTGTGCGGTTGTAGCTAGCTCCTGTGTGAATGCTTATGTTTTCCTCACTAATTTGTAATCACTATTCCAACTTAGGTATTTAGTTTTCCTCCCATTGCTGTTCTAGCCTTTCTGGGTCCCAGTTTCATCAACAGGATTCGTGGGCTAGCTGACATTCAAGAGGTTTATCTCGTCCTCGTGAGTACAGTTCTTTAGTTCCCTTATTTAATACCATCAAGAGTGTTAGTTCACAGATCCTGTCATTGCTTGCCCTCCACGTGGGTTTAGCGCTGTCAGTACCTGTAACAGCAATTGGGGGTAAGGCGCTTGCCGACTTTCCTTGCGGTCAGGTGCTTACCCCACATCCCTTTTCATATATTGGTTTTGTTGTCACACTCTATTTGCACTCCTGGGTTCTAGCATACATGAGTCGTCGTTCCTGTGTGCACGTAGTTTAATTCAAAGCTATTCACTGTGTGATTTAGTGCACATTTCCCTTGCCATATTCGCTGCCTTTGTACTCGCCTGACTAATCCTGACAGTTTCAGCTGCTCTGCTGCGCCAAACTTGTGGTTTGGAAGTGCTTTGCCTGGAACCCACTGCTTCGGCTCATGCAGGCGTTTGTACTGCAGTCACTGCTGCTCCTTTCAGCTGCAGCAGCCGGTTGATGGGTGGTCTCCGACCTGCTTGCCTTTGTGTAGTGGAATGCACCACACCAACCTTTATGCTGCGGTCGGGAGGTGCCTCGCCTGGCAAATGCTGCTTCTGCTCCCGCAGGCAATTGTATTGCAGACAGTACTGCCTCATTCAGCCGGTACAGCCGGTTATGGAGACCCGCTCGCTGCACCTGTGTACTTCTCCCAAACTCTGCCCTCATGGATACTCCTGGGAAGTCCCGAGCAAAAAGAAGCGAAAGAGATCTCATGAGGCGGGCTACCCTTTCATGTCCCTTTGACAGCAAGACCACTATTGGCTGCCGTCTTTTCTTCCGGCTGCCCCCTCTTTCATTTTCCTGGGTTTGGGGTCCATTTTGCACGTTACTGCCCATTCCTTTGTTTCACTTCCCAGACCACGGCCTAAGTTAAGCTTGTTCTTCCTCCAGGGTCAGCTCTGCCTCCCTCGTCATCACCACCATAGCGGGGCAACCCATTGCCGCGCCCCCCCTCCTCCCACACCTTCCCCCTATTCTGCCTGCCGCATTCATGCCCCCTCCCGCCCGGAGTGATGCATTCTTGGAAATTAACAAACCAAACACAATTTTCAAGTTGGAAATCATAATTTCCACAGCAGCTTTATTTGCATAAAGTCAAGGAGTTATCTAACAGGTGATCTGTGTATCCACCACACCACAAGTTCTTATATGCCGAGTGGGGCTTCATAGGTATAGCTACCCCCGCCATCCTTCTGGTTGAGCCCGGCCCTCACTACCAGTTTCTCTCTTCCCATGGCCATTCGTTGCTTAACTTTCCGGGTGCCCAACCATCACGGTTTCTAACTCGCAGACGCAACCTTTCCGGTGTCCAAATATCACAGTATACATTTTTTTGTTTTATTGTTTTTTTGAGGTTTTAATAATGTATAAAATTGTAATATTTAATTTCTAAACATTATATTATGTATAAAAAAATTAAGCCTTTGCCACCACATCAACTGCGAGGGTCCTTTAATCTGTTAATCTCCTCCTGTGACCCATGCTGAGCCGATTGTCGTGCTCACGGAGCCGCCTTGCAAAACCGCCCGTCCGGTCCCCGCTTCCTGGCCTTGCCCTTGACCCCACGCTTTTGTTTTGCTGTTTTATCACCGCCCTCATGCATAAAGCGGCCATGGGCAGATCGAAACCTGGGCTTTTTAGCAGGCGATGGCGCTTCTGTGGAGGTGGAAGGCAATGGGCGGCGGATGCAGATGATTCCGCATCTGGGGAAGCCAAGGAAGCAGGCGGTTCCGAGAGGTTCACTGTGGGCGGCGGCATCCTTATTTTGTGTGTAGCCGGGGTGGGAGTGCGGGGGAGCCGGGGTGGGAGTGCGGGGTTAGCCGGGATTTGGGTGGGGGGGGAGCCGGGATGGGAGAGGGGACTGTGCACCTCTGGGTGATGTGGACTGCTTTCTGTCCTTACCGCCACCGGCGAGGGCGGTCGCATCGGCCAATTCTTCCAACAGCTCCTTCTTTGTTCCCCTTCCTCGAGGGCTGATGGTCATTTTCATTTGCCTTTTGCGGGAGCTTATCGAATCACCCACCCCTGATGAAGTCTAAGAGTCCGAGCTTGTGTTCGGAGAAGAGGAGATCATAACTTTTGTGCTGACTGCCTCCTCCATGTCTGTGGGGGGGTCCCCCCATCTTGGCCATTGCCGCTTGTCAGCATATGCTCCAGACCAAAACTGCAAATCTGGTCCCTGCAATGGTGATTCTCCGATCTGCACCTCTGTCTGCCCTTCTTCTATCTCGAGGCATGGGCTTCCTGGCTGAAACATAGCGCCCTGTTTGAAATGCAAACCCCCATGTTTGCCCCATGCTGCTCTCGAAGCTCCTGAGCTGCCAGTTTGTGAATTCTGTAACCTTTCCCTTTAAATACAAGGAACCTCAGAAAGGAACCCACGCACAAGACAGTCCTAAATTCTGTCAATAATTTTATGGTTGAATCTCCATCTTAGTTATAAGGCATATGCTTTCAAGTTTTTAAAAAAAAACAACATAACAAAAGATGAAAAGGAGACATACAACAAAGCATATGTACATTATGATTTCAACAAATAATTGGAATAGAAAATAATGCAATAAGATAATTAGTAAAAAGAACAGAGAAAACCACAAAAAGGCAGTTGTGCCTGTTGGGTTTTAACCAGGGTGTGTAAAAAAATACCCTGGTTAGTAGAGAATTGAATTAGTCATAATCGACTAATGACATGCAGTTATTTGCCATATCATTGACTGTCAATTTCTTTAACGGAAAGGCCACTTACCTCTGATGCAGTTGATGGACCAGGGTTGGGATTTGGATCGGGACAAGATAAAACTGTTTCTGTGGCTCACGTATGCCTCCTCTTTATCCACTGAAGGGCTAGTTGCAAGCAGTGCTCAACTGCTACCTGCTAATGGGAATCCATTGTTTCCCAGTATGCTGAAATAATAGCACAGATTTTAATACAGTACACATTCTAATGACCATTAACATAACTGCAATGCAGTTATTCAAAGCACATAGCGGTTAAGCTTTCCATCATATTGTTTCCGCTGCTGCTGGTCCATAATCGCCAAATGACGATTCCATGCTCCCCCCTAAAGACACTGCTCATGTCTTTATGTTCAGCATCTTGTTCACAATGGCTATTCCTGCCCCATTTACGTCCTGGTGCATTTCTAGTCTGCGTGGCCTAAGATGTGACTCTGCGCAATTTGACTGGTGGCCCAATAGTGGCCATGGGGCTTGGACTATATGGTGGCGGTGGCGGCATGGGCTTACTGAGTTCGTCTGGCTGTAGATCCTGGGTCAATGGCGTAAAGTGGATAAGGCTCTGGTGTGGCTGGATAGTGTGGTATAAGTATGGTTCACGCCCCTGGGTAGGTGTAGCCCATTGCCCTTTAGAATCCAACATAGCCTGGAGAAGTAGAGGCAGTGGCCTTGTTGAGATGATGTACTTGGGAAATCCCCTGAATTGTGGAGGTGTGAATACCTCGGCAATCTCAAGCCTCCCTATGAGTCCACTTTCATTTGGCAACTGTTCCACATTTTCCCTCCTTGGAACATTGTCTAATTTGCACCTCTGGTAACACTGGAGGAAGAGAAAGTGCCAGGAACGTAGACACCTCTTCAAGCTTGGAAGGATGCAAAGGTCTTTTGGCTATTGCTTGCTTCTTTCTGCTTACCGCTTCACTACTGCCACTCGTGTCTCTGTGAAGTACCTTCATTACCAACCCTTTTTTTTTTTTTTACTTGTTTCATTATTTTCATCCCTCATTTCTTGCAGTAGAGTGTTAAAAACTACACTAGCTCCTTGCTTTCCTCCAGATAGCTTTTTTTCCATGTGCCTTTTATTTCAGGTAGCACTGAACCACTGAACGGCCCTGGCACTGAACCTCCCCCCTCTGGAACGACAATCCAGTGCCCACTTCCAAACCAACGAAAAAAACAGTTTGTCCTGGTTCCGCACGCATCAAGAGAAAAGCACAAACTCTATACTTATCCGCCTTCCCTAATTATCCAACCCCTAACACGTGAGCACCTGGCGACTGTAATAATGGTGGCGGTGCGCTACACAAATCAACTTATCATAAACATTCGTACATGATTCTTAACAAATACCCCTTGCATTATTGAAATACACCTTGAGAAGCTATGAGAGATTCAGATGGCCGACATAGTATCAACTAGTGACTCACAACAACTTGCCACCGGACAATACGATTGTTCCAAAGTAATCCTTTTTTATAATCTCATCTTTTCCCTTCGTGGTCCGGTTCAACAGTATAAATCAAAGGCACACATTCGCCCTATGTCATCGCTGTGCAAGTCGTCAGTAATAAACTCCAACTCTTCTTTTCCCAAGCACTGAAGAGTATCGTCACATGATGGAGTTTGGGGAATAGTTTTCCAGAATGGATATTGATATTTTATTTATATCGCTCTGGTACACAAGTGTTTCAGAGCGCGACAAGGCAAGTGAGGGGAACATGGGGGGGGGTGGGGGGACAAAAACGACGATCTTACTAGGCCCAGTGACATTGAGAACGCGTAAGTGCATGGGAGAGGGGAAGGGGAAAAGTGCATGGAAGGGGGCGTGGGAAGTGCGGAGCAGAAGAGAAACAGATAATAAGAAAAAAAGACAACAAACAGTGGTAGTGCAGCCAGCAAGTGGCAAGTGCTGAGTTAAGGCAGCAGACAGGGTGTCTGATAAGTGCATGAAGTGGGTGTGGGGGAGAGAGGGCTATATGGGTACAGATACAATCCCCGGCGCAAGGGATGGCACGGAGGCAGTGCGGGTGAGTGGCTGGGTGAGCAGGTACCAGGGCTCAAACAGTGGTCAAGGTGCATGGTGCCGAGAGAGAATAGATCAGCAGGGGAGAGGGGTGGGGCGAAGGCAGAAGCAAAGAGGAAGATCTTGAGGTGTTTCCGGAACCGTAGGTGGTTCTCCTCAAATTGAGTGGCAGGGAGACCGAGATCTACCCCCAGCTCGCTTCTTTGAAAATTGTCTGAACGTCAGGGAGTCAGAGGAGCGAAGAGCTCGAGAGGGAGGTATTTGCGGAGGGATAGCTGAAGGTATTTTGGACGCAGGTCCCAGAAAGCCTTGCGGACAATGCAGAAGGTTTTGAATTTAATCCTGCATCCACTGGGAACCAATGTAGAGATTTCAGGGCTGGAGAGATACAATCCCAGGGCTTGCGGCCAAGGACCAGTATTGCAGTCCTGTTCTGGATTAGTTGCAGAGGGTGGGGAGTGGATGCAGGTAGATTTAGAAAGAGGCTGGTGCAGTAGGAAGGTTGACTTTTCAGAGAGATCGGAGATGTGGACAGAGATGGAAAATGTAGAGTCAAAGATGACCAAGATTTTTAGCCTCACAGGTGGGGATAGGAGGGCCAAGGGAGGCTGGCCAGGGAGTGAGGGGAAAGGAGGGTGAAGGTGTGCCGATGAGGAGGGTCTGTCTTGCTGGCATTCAGACAAAGATTGTTGGTGGCACACCAATCTTGCACAGCAGTTAGGCAATCGGAGACGTGGGAAGGAGAAGATATACTTTATGAACTTTTTCCTGCTAGACTTAGTGAGAAGAGAAGGATAGTTAATGGGGAAGCAGTTGGAAAAGATAGGAGAAACAGAAAGCGCCATGGGAGTGGTCGTGAGGAAGGGAGGGAGAAACAGGACGGGCTTAAGGGTAGGTAGGAGTGGAAACAATGAGTGGTGATGTCACTGGGGCCCAAGAGATCAATTGCGAAACAATGTGCACACCAGCAAGATCAATCTCTAGTATTCCATATGAGAAAACAGTCAGGAAACGGATTTCTACATCACACATACGCTCCAAACTCTTTCCAAGTACGTTACTTTGGAACTTCAGAGAGATTGCAATATGTATCATTTACATATTTTCTCACTGCATTTATGTTAATCTCTTTTGTGGCATATTTGAGTTAAGAAAAGTGTCTTCAATTCAGCAGTCCCACTAAGTCATTTCCTCGTCTGGGACGTCCGAGGGAAGCCCTTATTTATATATTTTAATGACAAGTTATATTCTGGATGATAAACCCTTATATAACGCCCCTCTTTGAATCCCCCTGACCTCACTGAGCCAAGAAGTAGGTTTGTTTTGCAATTTAAAAGATTTATTGGAAAAATTTAACAATATATTACACTTTTATAAATAAATTATTTGATCGCACACTTATGAATATGACTGTGATCAACAATGGATAATATGACAATTGTACGCTTATTTAATCACTTAGGAATTGGTAGAAAGGGTAAAGTAGCAGAGAATACTTTTATGGTTTCAAGGAAAAACAATGATGGAAAAGAATGCAACACAGGAATAACCTTGATTTGATTTCAACAAAAGACAATGTAATCACTTTTCCCCATTTGTCAATTCATCCCTTCCCCCCCTTATGCAACATAAAAAGATGGAAAGGAGAGCAAACAGTTCTCAGGAATACAATCAAATGTAGTTAAGATCCCCCTAGCAAGCTTAGATCACAGGGATGATTTTAAAACACAGGCAAAATACTTTAAATGTGGTTTGCAAAGAAGTGAAAATATGCTAAAAATGATTTTAATTCCCTACAGGAGATTCAGGGTAGGTGATAGCTACTTAAGATTAGTTCAAGTCACACTGGCAATGCTCAATGAGGGATTAGCAGGTTGAAAACGAATTTTAGCAGTTCAAGCAAAAGACGGCTATCTTTGACAGGAGCTAATTGGACCAAATCACAAATCGCGGCACTTTTTCCGAGTGCGTCGAGCGCGATTACGGAAAAACTATAAGGAGCAGAAAGTCCTGTTTTAGGCTTGTTGGAAAGCCTGGAATCTTAGCTTTAAAATGAAAATTAAATCTAGTTCCTATCACTCACGATTCAAAAGATACGGACGATTTAGTGAAGGTAGTTTCTCGAAATGAAAGTATTTCAGAATGACAAAATGACACTTTTACAGCTTTGAAATGACGGAATATGAACACGATTCCTATGATGCAGTTCTGGACAGGTTCAAATGTTTTGAATCAGATTATTTTAAATAAGAGATGGGTTCTGGCTGGATACTCACTCCTAATTTTGAAATGGGCCGTCAAGGTCTTCTCAGGTTGGACTGGACTCCGGTTCTCTCGCCACGGACGGTCTTTAGTACCGGTTCTGCTCACAGTGATCTGGTCTGGGTCTCTGGTTCTGCTGGTCTGGATCAAGTGGATTCTGGATACAGCACTGCTTTCTGGGTACTGGCACAGGGTTCCAGGTAGAATCAAACAGCTCAGCCTGGCTGTTTGAATAATTTGCAAAAGATTTTGAGGCCTGCTGAAAAGTTCTGAAGTCTGGGTTCTAAGTTCTGGAGATGGTCCTTCTGGATCTTGTCTGGTCCAGCAGAGTGCTTAGCAAGAAAATGGAAAGTGAGTGTGTTGCCTGTCCAAAGCAGTCTCTTTTTATGTGTTTTGAAAATGGGTGTGTGCATGGGCATAACTAAGCCTGCCCCTCACAACTTATCATTGTCAAGCTCTCCTCTCTCCCTTGATTGGGGGAAGGAATGGAGTGTAATTGGGCATCAATTTAATGGCATACAGAAAGAACGCTCCACTTGTCAATTTGCACACAAATCTATTTTTGATCCAAATACATATTTATCTATGTACCATTTTTCTAATATTATATGTCCAGTTAGCATATTTTCTGTAGCACCAAACCATCCGATCCCCGTCTTTGTAAGATGTCGTGTCCACTTATGACAGAATTCTGCCCTTTTTATCAAGTACACAACCTCTAAACTTTTCCAGAATTTACACAAACCTGCACAAGGAATATGGGCATCAGATGATAAAGTGTCAGATTTTTAACATACAGACTTTCGGAGTAATAACTTATTTTCCGCTACTACCCCCCAGAACATACCACAGAGTCCTAACACCTCTTAAAATGTGCACAGAAAAATCACAAGAATAATGATATTATATAATTTTGACAAGTCGGTACTATGAATTATCTATCTTTTTAAAATTATGCTCTGGCCCAGAGGGGTGTGGTTTCCCAAAGCACATGGTGGAATTTCTGGTTTGTCCACTTCCTCCAACTCAAGTTGCTCAGAGGCACTGCTCCTCCCAGTTTCTCTTGAGGAAGCCATTTACGACCCCCCCTAATTTAACATTTGCCTGAGCCAAGGAAGGCTCATTGTTCTGTTTCCCTGCTCCCAGGTGCTCCTCCCCTGATTCAATCAGAGAGGTGTAATCTCCTTTTGGTGGGAACAGCAGAAGGCAGCCAGGCCTGTGAATGCAGTGGCTGAGCAAATTTCAACTCCTGTCGGGGGTAGTTGCCGGGCAGAATTCAATCTCTTCAAGCCAGGCTTCAGCCAAATGTCACTTTTGTTCCCAGTTTTCTTCATTCAAATTAAACTTACAATGTTTACCCATGCAGTTAGAACGCTGATTCTAAGTTCAAAACTATGACCTTTAAACAGTTGCAACCTATGTGACACTCAAAAGTAGGTCACTCATTTATTTTAAACACTTCGATTTTAGTGGTTTTAAATCCAATTTCAGTTAAGCTGCTGACATCCACAGCGCAGCCAGTTTTGTTATAAACATTGTTTTGGGCTCTTCATCTTTCCAGATTTTGTATGCACACAAGAGTAGATTCTGCCAAATGTCTGCTGGTGTTCAGTGAGATTTTTGAATATCTTGCAATGCTTAAAATAGGCATTTTTAGCTTGCATTTCAGAGAAACAAAGGTGATTTCAAAGCGCTTTTGAGCTAACGGGCACTGCTGTTTTTCCTTTGGAACCACGTTTCACTCATGGCGCTTCTGGCCCCTCATGCTCGCACTGGTGGGTGGTAGGTCAGGCAACCATTTTGGTGTGCGCAAAACTGCACGGTTTTCCTGGATTCTGGCGCAATGTGGGCTTTTTCGGCCATCTTGGATTTTCTGAGCCCATAGCCCCAAATGTTGCAGCATAATAACTCGAACATGGGTCAAAACCCCTGACAAATGCTAGGTTTAAAATACTGCTTTACTCGATATGACACCTGATGATGATTATAAAAACTCTCTACCAACAATGTTGTCCAGTGTTTTTTCTGACTGTTGTGTCACGGAAAGCAATGAAACATGACCTTTCACCACTTGACAAAACAGGAAGTGGCATCACATAGCATTGTTACTAACTACACTACGAAAAAT